>NC_081840.1:192566160-192931124 GCF_963259705.1 Myotis daubentonii
TGTGATTGTGAAGGAGAATAATAATACACTAATCCATATGCATAAGGGCTTTTCCTCTATGAATTCAAAGTGCTTTGAAAGGGGTCCGTTAGGACTTTATTTTAAAATAAAGAATGAGACTATCCAAATTTTATTTTCCATTTTATGGATTGGAAAGTGATGCAACGTGATTTCGCCAAGGTTTCCCAGTGCTCCCAACCTTTCCCTTCCCACAGGGACTTGAGTTTTGCATCTTGCAATTAGAGAGCAACATAATTCCTTGCTCTTGTGAGTGACTTCCCGATCTTTACCTCGTCCCAGGATTTCCCAACGCTAAAAGCTTCTTTTTTTAGAACCAGACTGACCTGTATTATTTATTGATTTAAAAATCTCTGTAGAAGGTTTCGTGTGTCATCTGTTTTTGCTCTCTTGGTTCAAGCATGATTTAATATGTCAACACTTGTTTGCTTAACTGGGTTTGATTGTCTTCCATACGTTACTTAGAACTAGGCAGTTGCCTTTCAAGCATGTCGCTGCCCAGATAAATGAAATGTCACAACAGTGAGGACTCCTTGTCTTTTGACAGCCTTAGCTTTCTTTGACACACAGTCAGGGGTTGGAGTGAAGGGGTGGCGAGGGCACTGAAGTAGTAGTAGTAGAGGGGACTTCAGTGGGGTCTATTCCCTTCAGGCCCACACAAACTGGGTGCCACAGATAATACACCTAACTTTGGGGACCTTCACAATTCATTCAGGTGAAAATGAAGTTAAATCCAAAATAGGAATCCCCCCCACCCCCCGTACTATGGACAAGAGGAAAACATCTGTTAGCAGTTTCCTCAAAATAACACTCAGGGATAGCACTTTATTTTTATAGTTTGATTCCTTCCATGTTTTATTGCCAGGAGCTGAGATGCTATTGCTCTCAGTACATAATGTTAGAAACTAATCCATAGGAAAAAAAAATTTTTCCACTGTCTCCCACAATAAAAGGATTGCTTATGATTTCAAAACCTGGATCGGATTTTAAAGATTGGAGGCTCGTGAAAGTTAGTACTTGGCACAAAGAAAGTTCTCAGTACATGCTATTTAGCTTGAAAAGTTGAAAGCAATTCCAGTGGGTGATAACCCTAGACAAAATGCCAAAGTGCTTGTATTTGTTTGTCTGTTTTTGTTTTTGGTACTAACATTTGGGGTGTTGTGACCTCCCCTCCTAGCACAGGCGGACCACTGGGAAGTGGGAGCCCTGTCTTCCAGTCCAGTCCCCACCAGGTCAGTTACTCACGTCAGGGCCTTTAAAGACTAAGGAGGTTTCTGAGTGTGGTGTGTATGAGCCTAAGTATGAAAAAGTTTAATCTCGATTTAAGAGGGAAATAAACTAGACCAACCAGGCAGGCTGTAAGTAATGAAGTGTATGTTACAGGAATGGGAAGACCATTAATAACAAACCTCGGTCAAGGACTGAAGAAAGAAGAACTTAGTCATTCAGGAAAAAAGAGTTGGGTAAAATTTTGAGTTTTGGAAGAACCAGATGAAGGTGAAATTCTCAATCAAGGGCAACCTGTGGGGTCAAGGAAAAGACTGGCCAAGGATCAGCTCTCAGAACTTAAGTTATTTTTATCTGAACTTAGAAAATAATGGAATTAAAGCTGAGGAGAGGCCCTAATCGGTTTGGGTCAGTGGATAGAGCATTGGCTTGCGGACTGAAAGGTCTCAGGTTAAATTCCTGTCAAGGGCATGTACCTTGGTTGCAGGCACATCCTCAGTAGGAGGTGTGCAGGAGGCAGCTGATCGATGTTTCTCTCTCATCGATGTTTCTAACTCTCTATCCCTCTCCCTTCCTCTCTGTGAAAAATCAATAAAATATATAAAAAAAGAAAAAAAAAATACTGAGGAGAGAAGGACCTTATTTCTAGAAAATATAAAAGTGGGCCAAAGGGAATAGTCTGACTTTCAAGTGAGTATATAAATCAGTAATGTACTAGAAGTAACAGGGATCCCAAGAAAAAAGGCCAAAGATTCTGAACACCAGAATTGTCCGGACGTCTTCAATGGGATGGGGAGACAAGAAGAATGGTAAAGACCTGTTTGTGCCAGTACTGTTAAATGTTTTATTCACATTCTCTCTTTTAAGCTTGACAACATTTTATGAGCCGTAGTGTCTGGGACAACTTAAGCTCAGACAGGTTAATTTCATTATGATAAGTCAAACTAAAACTAGAAAGTTGCAAACTGACATTTCAACCAGATGTATTTGTTTCAAAGACTGTCTTTCCACTGTCTGATATGTTTTCCATTAAAATGTATTTAAGCTTCACTTAATTTTGTCACCTTGACTCACATTACTTGTGTGCTTTACCTAATATCTATGTGAGCTGTGCTGCAGCTGTCCCCAGGAGGACCTTGGAGCCACCAGTCATCCAGGGGAGGTTGTGTCTATATATTCAGCAAGACTGAATGGTTAAAGCGAAGGAGGAGCATGAAGAATGTGTTAGGATTCTGAAGCTCATACCCTGGACAGTAGAGCCCCTATAGGAGACTACACAAATCCAGAACCAAACTAGAAGTTATAACATGTTTTCTATGTAAATGTCCAAATAGTGGGGAAACCCTTTTGGCATAAACCCTGTATACATGTTTTGCTGTAGGGAGAGATTGGGTTATTAGGTTAAGAACTCTCAATCTATCTTGTGCACATGTTACTTTGCCTTACTTGTCTGTGCCCATAAATAGTTTAGGAACACTTTTTTTTTTTTTTGGCTTTTGCCTTTTGGAGTATTAAAGTGTCATTTTATGCAAGTTTTTTTTAGTTTGTTTTGTTGCTTTAATTTCATTTAGGGATGGGATATGTAAACAAAATAAAAATCCAGAACTGGACTGGGTAATGTGAGTAGGGAGATTTCTTAAGCATTCTGGCTTGGAAGTTTCTCTATTCCTCATAGATGGGTCTAACCTCTAGGATTTCATCTCCACAATAAAATAACTAAATGATTCTTTACTTCCCCACCAATTCTGATGTTACACAGTTAGCAAGTACAAGGTTTTTAACTGGAGGAGACACCCATTTTGAAGTATTTTCATGTAATTCTTGGTCGTGGGAAGGTGAAAAGTAATGGGATACAAAATAAAATAAAAAACAATATAAAAGCAAAAAAAAAGATCAAACATGTTTTTCATAAAAAAAATAGTGCAATTAAAATAATTGACACTTCTCTGTTGATTGATCTAAATTAGTCAGCCTGATAATAAAGGCAAATGTCATTAAGTTCTAATGGGTAAAATAGAATTGTTATAGGGAAAAAAAATCTTTTAAGTTCATTTTCATCCATTATTAGACCCAGCTACATGCCAGGTACACAGAAAACAATTTAATTCTGAAAATAACTCTGCCAAATATCTACTATTGTTTCTATTTTGTAATTGAGGAAATTGAGGCTGATGTAGATTGAATATAATTTCCAAGAACCCTGAGTTTTTAGTTAATGGCTTTGGTGCATATTAACTTTGAGGGGGGAACACACTGGCTACTTTAAAAAAGCACAAGATTTTAATTTTTAATTTGAAATATAGATAAAGCTTAATTATTAGAGTTATGGGGGGGGGGATTGCATAGCCAGAGGACAAACATGAAGAAAATTATTGTGCTGATATGAAGAAAAATAACTGCTGCTTGTTTTTTAAAAAAATCAAATCCAAACATCAATATTTGATAATAATTATAGAAAAAGTATAAAAATCTAAATGTATTTAAAGATATGTAGCAGCAATGCTAAAAGAATCACTATTGAAATCAGACTGAATAATTATCAAAACTTGAAGAATATGTGAGTTGCTTTTAATATATGACCATTTTGGAGTATATAAGATGATCCTATATAACAGTGGTTCTCAACCTTCTGGCCCTTTAAATACAGTTCCTCATGTTGTGACCCAACCGTAAAATTATTTTTGTTGCTACTTCATAACTTTAATGTTGCTACTGTTATGAATCGTAATGTAAATATCTGATATTCAGGATGGTCTTAGGCAACCCCTGTGAAAGGGTCGTTCTACCACCAAAGGGGTCGCGACCCACAGGTTGAGAACCACTGCTATATAATAAAAGCTTAATATGCTAAGTTTCCAGTTGTCCAGTTGTCCATTCAACCAATCAAAGCATAATATGCTAATGATATGCTAAGGCTGCTCAAATGCTTACTATGACATGCACTGACCACCAGGGGGCAGACGCTCCGACCAGTTGGTTAGCTTGCTGCTGGGGTCCGGCTGATCGGGACTGATCAAGATGGGCCAGATATGCCCTGGAGCCCTCCGAGGGTCCCTCTCTGGTTGGCCAACTTCCCACATCCCTCCCCACCCCTGGTTGTTCACTGGTGGGGTCCCTTGGCCTGGCCTGTGCCGTCTCACAATCTGGGACCCATAGGGGGATGTTGGAGAGCCTGTTTCGGCCTGACAGCAGAATGACTGATCGCTATGACACACAATGGCCACCAGGGCCAGATGCTCAATGCAGGAGCTTCCCCTGATGGTCAGTGTACTTTCACAGGGGGAGCACCACTTAGCCAGAAGCCGGGTTCACAGCTGGTGAGCACAGCGATGGTGGCGGGAGCCTCTCCTGCCTCCGCAGCAGCACTAAGTATGTCCGACTGATGGTTTAGGCCCGCTCTCCTCTGGTGAGCGGGCTTAAGCCATCAGTTGGACATTCTGGGAGAGCTCCTGGACTATAAGAGGGTGCAGGCCGGGCTGGGGACCATCCCCCGAGTGCAGAATTTCATGCACCGGGCCTCTAGTAGTATCATATAATCCAAACTAACATATATTGCAATCAAACACTTTTAATATTCATGAGCTTCCTCATTATTTATATCATGAAAGTAATACAGGAATAAAGAAATATAGCACTGCAAACTCAAATTCCCCAAGAATACTTTCCTTCTTTCTTCTCCCTCCTCCCTTACCCATCCCTTGTCTCCCTTCTTCTCTCTTTCCTCTTTTTTTTGTTTGTGCAAGACACTATTTTCATTATTCCCAAGATTATAACTTTATATATTTTAGCATACTTCAAGAGAAAAACAAAATAAAACAAAACCAACCCTACTAGAGGTCTTTTTTTCAGCTTTAGAATTACAAATATTATATTTTATACTAGAGGCCCGGTGCACAAAAATTTGTGCACTCGGGGGGGAGGGGGGGTCCCTCAGCCTGGCCTGTGCCCTCTAGCAGTCTGGGACCCCTCGGGAGATAACGACCTGCTGGCTTAGGCCTGCTCCCGGGTGGCAGAAGGCAGGCCCAATCCCTAGGTGCAGCCCTTGGTCGGGCTCAGAGCAGTGCCAATTGGGGAGTTGGGGCGCCGCCCCCTGTCACACTCAAGGCAGGGTTGATGGGGAGGTTGTGGAGCAACCCCCTGTCACACACAGAGCAGGGCGGATCAGGGGGTTGGGGCGCCGCCACTCTCACACTCAGGGCAGGGCTGATGGGGAGGTTATGGCTCTACCCCGTCACACACAGAGCAGGGCCCGTGGGGGGGGGGGAGCTCCCCCCTATCAGGAACAGAGCAGGGTGGATAGGGAGGTTGTGGCCCCGCCCCCTGTCACACACAGAGCCGCAGGGCGATCAGGGGGTTTGGGTGCTGCCCCCTGTCATGCTGATTCCAGTGACGGGAGGCCTCGCGGCTCCGCTGATCCCGGTGCTGGGAGGCATATTACCCTTTTACTATATAGGGTAGAGGCCTGGTGCACGGGTGGGGCCGGCTGGTTTGCCCTGAAGGGTGTCCTGGATCAGGGTGGGGGTCCCCACTGGGGTGCCTGGCCAGCCTGGGTGAGGGGCTGAGGGCTGTTTTCAGGCTGGGGGTGACTGAACTCCCAAACGCTCCTTTTTTCCTTTTTTTTTTTTTTTTTTTTTTATTCTGGGCCAGCTTTAGCTTGAGGCTTGGCTCCAGCTCTTAGGCCTCCGGCTGAAAGTAGGTTTCTGGCCTTTGTTTACAATGTTGCCAATCTGCTGGCTGAAGTCCAGCGGTATTTGTTACAGAGTTTCTTAAACTGCCGCTCAGAGGCCTGCAGCGGCAGGCGGGGAACGTTGGTTTCCTCCGTCACTGAGGCAACCAAGCCTCATGTTAGTTTCAAGCTGCCTGGCTGCCGGCCGCCATCTTGGCTGACAGTTAATTTGCATAACTCGCTGATTAGCCAATGAAAAGGGTATCGGTCGTACGCCAATTACCATGTTTCTCTTTTATTAGATAGGATAATAAGGACAAAGAAGGAGGAGACATATACATATACTTGAATGCTATGGAAAACATGTTCCTTTTCTCTATTTTTTCCATTCAATTTCTAACTTATAATATAGTTTTTAAAATGCTTATTAGAGCTTGTAGATGTACAACCATGATTACAACAAATGTTTCATGTTTTCTTTATGGAGGTCAGATACACAGCTCAATGTGATTACAGTGGGGCCTTGACTTAAGAGTTTAATTCTTTCCGTGACGGAGCTCGTAACTCAAATTACTCGTATGTCAAATCAACAGTGAACGAGTGAGACACGTGATGCTGGGCTGATGTTGTGGCGTTCACTGTGACGTTCACTGCGCCGACTAGGGGTGGGGTATCTGAAGCTGGCTCGTAACCCGAATTTTAGCTCGCAACTCAAAGCAAAAAATTGACGGAGGGACTGCGTGTATATCGCAAAACTCGTTAGTTGGGACACTCGTAAGTCAAGGCCCCACTGTAATTACATTCTCTAATAATTCTTATATATCCCTCTTCTTTCTAAGGAAGTTTTACTTGATTTGTCTTTTTACTTGTATTCTGTCATTGCAGCGTCTCTACTATTAAAGTGAAGATAGCCTGTTTAAACTCAGCAAAGTACTGGCTACTTTTGCTTACTGTTAATTAAAACACATTTGTCACATTTTTTCCTCACTGAAGGGGTATTAGACCTTAAAAACCTCAGAGGTCCAACTCCCAGACAAAATTAAAACCAGGTTACATTTTTTTCTTTTGTCCAATTATTAATTATTCTTTTCCAAAGCCACTTTGTTCTTATATTAATTTGATTACTTCTACTTATAACCTTTCTCTTTTTTTATATTTTATTGATTTTTTACAGAGAGGAAGGGAGAGAGATAGAGAGTTAGAAACATCGATGAGAGAGAAACATCGATCAGCTGCTTCCTGCACACCCCCCACTGGGGATATGCCTGCAGCCAAGGTACATGCCCTTGACTGGAATTGAACCTGGGACCCTTTAGTCCCTAGGCCAATGCTCTATCCACTGAGCCAAACCAGTTAGGGCTACTTATAACCTTTCTTAATTTCCTTTTATATAAATTCATTCCCTTTATTTAGATAATTTTACTTTTGAAAGAACCTTAAGTTAATTTCTTAAGGGAAACCTATTTGAACTATTGCTATTTCTTATACCTCTTTCTTCCAAAATCAGAACACTTGGGACCACTAACTCAGAACCAAAGGACAGGAAAGAGTATTACTGTAATAGTAGCGCCTTGGTGCATGGATTCGTGCACATTGAAAGGAAATTAATTAGAATAAATATTTTAATATTGCTATACACGTTTTGCTAATGAAAAGAAAATAGGATTCTACCGAGTCTCCTATCTACCTACTCCAGGACTTCTGTGAGGATCAAATGAGATAAGGCATGGGAAAACGCTTCACAAACATTTGGTTAAACTATAAAATGTTTGCACGTGGCTATAAAGCAAGTTGGGTTCTTGGGCTGAGGAAACTCCAAGAAGGCTAGTTGCTAGGGAGAAGAAGCTTGGCTTTGCTATGTGACGTCATTACCTGGCTCCCACAGCCACCATTTTTGGGCTGGGCTGGGCTATGGGACACATTTTCTGCCATGGGGTCTCGGCAGCATTGACTGTGATTTGATGTGGTGTTGCTCCAGGGTGGTGGCGGGCCTGTGCCCCACTTGGGGGAAGCCTAGTGTTGGTTTGTGGGTGCCAGGTCTGTGGTGTCATTTATTTTTAAATGGCCAGTGTGTGTCATGGCAGCTCCTGTATTGAGCATCAGCCTCCTGGTGGTCAGTGCACATCATAGCTACTGGTCAGATGGACACTTAGCCTTTTATATATATAGATTTAAAGATATAGACTGATCAACACATGTTTGTTAAATGTGTGTAGGAATTTTTCTGTACAATAAATCCTCCTTTTTCTTCTATCCTTAGAGATAATGAAGACGAGGTTATTTATGATGATATTAAAGTAATAATGATAACATGTACAACACTTCGATGTGTCACACGCTTTTCTAAGTATCTGCATGTTTAACTTTATACACAGACACACACACTATGAAACATGTTATTTTTAGGTTTTACAGAAAAACAAAGAGTTGTGTAACAAGTGTAAGAGTCAGTAAGTGGTGGAGTTGGATGAAAGCCTATGCCATTTATTTCAGCCTCTGTTCTGAACTTTGTAGCACTGGTAATGGAGGGACCAGCAGACTGTTTTATGAGCATTGTTTTACCCTCTTCCAATATTTTTTTTGATTTTTCCCCATCATGTGATACCAGTTTTTTGTTTTTTTTAAAAAGTCATATATGTAGATGTAGGGGCAGAAAAATCTTTCCTTCTAGGTTCTTTTGCTGACCTAAAAACTGAACTGATGTAAGACAGATTAATAGGATAAAAATAAACAGAAGTTTAATAACATGTGCACCACCTGTATGCAAGGGAGAGAGCCAGGGAAACTGAGTAACCCTCTGAAATGGCTGAAGCCATCACCTTAAGAACCATCTTCAGTTAAAGAAAAAATTAGATGTTGGGAGTGGGGTGAGTCAGTTATGGGTGGTTACCAGGAAAAGCATTTTAAACAAGGGTTAGGTTATTGTGCATAATTAAGTTGCTGCCTTCTCCACTGATAAGAGTTGCTAGAGATTGAAAGTCATCCTTCTCTTTTATTCTATTTTATTTTTTAATTGTTTACACTATTATAGATGCCTTATCCCTCCCCCACTCCACCCCATTTTCCCACCTCCATCCCTGTACCTCCCTTCCCTCAAGGCAACACCACACTGTTGTCTGTGTCTATGGGCTATGCATATATATATGAGCTTTAGCAAATCCCTTCACTTTATTTCATCCAGTCTGCCCTCCCTCCTCCTCTCTCTTAATGGTACAGAGAGGGAGACACCCTTACAAATGGAGCTTTCCCTTATAAGCATCAATGTTTCTTACAAAAGGGTAACTTCCATCTAGTTTTCAGAGTTTCTCTCCTGTCTGTACTTGTGTGTGTGTGTGTTTCTGTGTATATATTTAATAATCAGTTTAAAATAACCAAGAGGCATATTTTGGTAAATTTTGTTCCCCTTTATAATAATGTATGAGTGATCAATAAATATTTAAATAGACTTGAAAGTAATATTGTCATAGGACATTTTGATTAAAAATCTCAAAAATATTTAGGCACTTGATATTTTTTTCTCATAAAGAGAACAATTCAAATACAAAGGATTTCCATAAAGAATGATATTTACATAGATGAAAACTCTTTCAAAAAATAAACACAAATTTTTATGAACTGTAATGAATATTGCCATTCAAAAATATATTAATATTAAAGTTAGTAGAAATCCCTTTTTACTAGATATTCTGTTTTTGTTCACATTCAATCCTTGTTTTCTCTACTTCTTTTAAACATGCAAAAGAAAAGGCTCATGTATATAAGGTATGCTTTGTCACATTTAAGCATTTTTTGGCAGGGAAGCAGGAGAGTTGTGTCATGCCACCCAAAAATCTAAACAAGAGATATTTCTGTCACTAAACTTTTATAAGAAATTTTTTAAAGTAAGAATTTGAAATATTTTTATTTTAAATACATTTAAATAACAGCTTAAAAAGTATAATGAAAACATTAAAGACTGACATTTCTAGTTGAAGATAATGTCAACAAAAATTCCCCAAAATAATATTAGAAAACAGGGATTTTATTCATGTAAACTTTGTTTGCAAGCCTGGGAGATATAGCTCCAGCAGAAACTGAAAGTATCCTCCACCAAAACAAAGGGAAGAAGTCTTTCATAAAGAAAGTCCCAACTCAAGTTCTTAGTTTTATACAAATAACATTTCCAACTTATGAGTTCTGATTGGTCCTAATAGTGCAGTTCTCATTGGTGTACAATTTGTGTATTTCTGATTGATTGGTGCAAGTCTCAGTCAATAGCTGAAAGACAAAACCGTAGTGGATGACTCAGACAGCTTAAGCAAGTGGGACATATGTGGGAAGCTAGGAGTTCAATCTGAGTTTCCTTTGTCAGAAAATGGCTGCTGAATTTTTATTATAATGCAATTTGGGCCTTCAGATGACCATGGGAGTCCATCTCAGCAAATAAGATGGTTATTTGTGGTTCATATCAAACGAATCTTCCTCCTTGGTGTCTACAATAATTAATCTCTTCTCAGGCATCATCATGATTGTTCATCCAATAGTAATTTAGGCACAAAAGAGAAAGCATTATGTTTTGAATAAATTGACAAGAGTGTATGTTTGAAGAAAATTTTCCCATTACAGATTTTAGTTATATCTTGTCCACTGAATTCATCTTATTATTTTAAGACAAAGAGGAAAATTATTATTACATTATTAGAAGGCTATAAACTATAGAAATTTACTGAGTCTACTTAGATTGATCATATACTGATATTTTAGCAGAGATTTTTGCCAAGTTCATATGTATAATTATTTACAACTAGAGGCCTGGTGTATGAAATCCGTACATGGGTAGGATCCCTAGGCCTGGCCGGTGATCAGGGCCAATTGGGACCATCTAGCTGCCAGCTGGGGCCTTCCTTCCGGCTGCCGGTTGGGGCCTCCCTTCCCCAGCTGCCAGCTGCCAGTCAGGGCCTTCCTTTGTTCTGTGCCACCCCCTGGTGGTCAGTGCACGTCATTGTGAGCAATCAGTCTCTGGTCGAACTCCCATGGGGACAATTTGCATATTAAACTTTTATATATATAGATTAATAGTACATATTTCCACATATACATGATTTATATATTTAATCTACCTTTTGAGAAATATAATTTCATGTTTTCATTATTTATGTGATAAATAATAACAAATATATTTTTCACATTTAATAACAGCAACTTTTATGTGTTCCAAAGTGTGATAACCATAAGTCATAGAGAAAAGTGCTGGACCACATTCAAATTAGTCTTATTGTCCTATAATATCTTCCTGGAGCAAGGTTAATTAGTAGAATAGGTGATATGCATTATTCATAACTGCAATCAGGCTTTTATTATGCTGGGTCATTATCAACGACAAATTGTTCTCATAACAAAATCTTGATAAACTATTGTCATATTTAATTTACTGAGTTATATTTGTGACATATACATTAGTTCATGTACTTTAAATATTCTGAAGATGGCATTCCTATCTAGAAAAATCTATAATAATAAAAGGTAATATGCTAATTAGACCCATTGGCTGAATGACCTTCTGGACGACATTCCAGATGAAGCCGGGCTGCTAGGGCCGAGGTAGCTGCTGTAGCTGCTAAGGCTGAGCCCCTTGCTCGAATTTCATGCATCAGGCTCTAGTAGATAATATGATTAAAGACTAATGTCCTATTCTGTAGTAAGACATAAACTTTTTAGACCATCAACATAAATTATTTTTGCTGTTGTAGAGATGTTTTTTTACTGTTAATTCATTTTATCTGTGTCCTATTCAGAAAACTTTAATGATACCAGGTTTAGTGGCAATAGTTTCTCATTAAATACTGTTTTTTAAAATACTTGGTTTCATATATTTAAAAAATAATTGCCAATTTTCTCTCTCTCAGTGGAATATGAACTTACTGACACCACAGACTTTGTACATCAGAAGCATGTAGCACACGACTGGCTGATACCTTAAACATATTTTTAAATAAACTTAATGAATGTGTGTATACATTTAGAAATAAGAATATATATATGTATTAACTAACAGTTTAGTAGTTCTTATATTGTAGAATCAAAAACAAGGGAAGAACATCTTGTCTCAATTCTCGCTCCTATATTTTCCCTCCTCTTTCATAAGGAAGATGAAAATAGGTGGAAAAGTGGAGGTAATAACAAAGCAACATAGAAATGGCTATCTACTATCAAATTCAGTTGTAGAATCAAAACATAGTCATCTAGCATGAATCCCAGTCATCATCCTTGTTCATTCTATACCACTGCAAACTGAATTTTCAGTAAATATAGGTAAATTTGATAACTTTCTCCCTTTCTTCTTTTTTTTCCCCCAGAAGACAGATCATTAAGATTACCCACAGATAACACAACTGGAAGGCAGTTGCAAGAGAGGTTGGAATGCAATTTTAAACTTTCCTATGTCCCCAGGGAATTACACAATTTCTTTTCATAGGTATTCCTGTAACCCTTGCTTATCTAGACACCAGTTATCAGAACATTTCAACTGCAGCAAGGCACTTCAGTTTGCTTTTCAAAAATTTGTTCATAAACATATTTTCTTTATTTCCCACAGGATATGAATAAAAACATCTTTAAGATTGTTTTCTTTCCTTTTCCCCCCCCCAGTCACTTCTGATATGCAAATAATAATAATAAGTCTTTGCCTTCAAGAGGAAGAGAAAAATAAGAGAAAATATTTCATGAATAAGGAATACCCAATTTTGCTTCTCTAATGCATAGTTTTCCATCTAATTCAGTTTGAGTCTAAAATTTAAAATGAAATGTTAATCAAAGTTAAATATACCCATTCTCCCAACTTCACCTACGAATAGAATTATGGTATCTGGAAAATTAGTCATAAATGTTTGTCTCATAGAAATGTCTACATATATCTAAGTCGTCATATTAACAATGTTGGTTTTGATCTATTAAATGATTCTTTTAGAAGACATTGAGAATTTCCTTTCACAAGCTGAAAAGAACTAGGGACCATTCAGGAGCCTCTTTTATAAAGCATTAATCCCATTCATGAGGGCTCCAGATACCTTGCAAGGGCCCAATATCAGCACCTTTGGGGGTTAGGATTTCAACTTTTGAAAGGGGAGGAGGGTTCTGGGCACAATCATTCAGACCAAATGTAATATATTCTAAATCTCAGTACTGGGTTACTCTTGCACTGTTTCTGATTGTCCCTTTATTCAGATTCAGTTTACTGAAATGTTAATAATTCAGAGTAAAGGTCAAAGAATGAAGTAATTTGTAAATGATGCATAACCAAGTAAAATTCAAATTAAAATAATGTTTATTGTATGAATAAAAGTTTCACAGCTTTTAAATATAAGACAGTTTCAAAAGAATTGATTAATCACTATGTTTAAACTTAAAAGTTCCCCATGTAATGCAGTGTAGTTAAACATAGCAATATAGTTTCAGTGAAACAATATAATTTATCACATTAATTAGTATTGTTAATTTTAATTATATTTGTTCTGTAGTTTTGGTTATTTTAACTTTGTCAAGTTATTTGGTTTTAGAATCATAGGAGCTATAAGATAATTTTATTTTTGCATATATTAACTAAGGTAATGGAAATTTAAAAAAAATTAAATAAATACTGAGAGATTGAATTTTTTCTTTGAAAAAGTGCCATAAATTCAGGTTTCAGAACTCTGTTCTAAAATGATCTGTCTCTTTCTTCTTGAAAATAAATTATTGGATTATTATCAGGCTTAGTATTTCAGTTTATGCACATTTGCCATCAGGTATATAGTCTTTAGAATATTTTTTAACTATTAATAGAAGGATTACAATTTTAAATGATAGAAATAATCCTCTAATCTTTGTTGCAGAATCATTATTTGCACTGGTCTTAATTACTTGCTCTTTAATTGGGACTCACTAAAGAATTATTTTTAGCACTTTGAGGTACATTTGTCTGCATTGATAGCCCAACTCAAGAAGTTCTATTATTGTTAGTTTGAATTACTATGCTTAGAAAAAGCAGAATTTATCATTCCAGTTTTCTTAATTGACATTTGATTTGGTTGGAAATCAACTCTTAAAAAATGGAAATGGTCTTTTGAATCACTTTGACTAGAACTATTAGGGATTAGGATATTTGATACAATAGGGCTAAAGAATGGTTTTATCAAATATGGAGAAAACAAACATAATGAGTACTAAGAATAATAATATTCCTAATTTTATAATTAGGAAGTGTTACAAAGCATCAATTAAAAATGCTACCCGGCATCAATTATATATAGCAAAACATTCTAAATGTAGTTAGAGTCATTTGTTTCAATATTTATACATCTCACATGGAAACTTTATTTGAGTTACACTACCACCACCCTGAAAAGACAAGTGGAAGTTCAGATTATAAAATATATATCCTCCACCTGATTGCCTACCTACAGACAAATGATAAATTCTGCTTATTACTCATTCTGTCTTTTAGGTCACACCTAGGGAAAAGAATACTGACAGCATCATTAATGAGATGAAACAGTAGAAAATCCACATTCTCATGCCAGACTGCTTATTTAGTTATTTTGTAGTTGAAGACAAAGGAATTCCCATAAGTTTTGAATAATCTTAAAAACATTTTAAAGTCTAAAGAAAGCACCTTGCCTTTGACTATAAAAGTATGCTTTATATAGCAATTTCTAGCTTAGACTAACATTTCAGAAAATGAAATAAAGTAATTGTTTCCCACATTAAGTTGCATTTTCTAGCTTAATATTTAATTGAAGATTAAGTTAATATAATATTTGATTATTTCCAAAAATATAGTCCTACCATTTTTTAAAGTAAGCCTTAGTATTTTAGTCCAATATGGAATTCTCTTCATAGAAAACTATAATTACAGTGTCTGGGAACATGCTAGAATGAGTAAAAGGCAGCAATGAAGGAAACTTTGTGCAGTGCTTTTTTCATATTTTCTTCAGTTTGTTGCCAAGTTATTGTCTAAGTCTTCATACTAAATACTGTCCTGTTTTCTGTCCCCCTTTTATAAAAAAATAAATCAGACAACATACTTTTTAGATTGCAAACAGTGAAATCTTTACATACATGAAACTTTAATTCACATACATTATTTTTTGATATAAGAAACAACAGTTTTTATTTATTTTTTACTTTATTTTTTATTATTGACAGTGTTATATATGTCCCCCATACCGTTTCCCACCTCCACCCAGCCCCTGCCCCCCTCCCTCTGGCCATCACCTCACTATTGTCTCTGTCCATGGGATATGCATATATGTTCTTTGACTAATCTCTTCATCTTCTTACATTTTTTTATATAGTGGAAGCATATACAAGTTTACATTGATTATTATCAACATTAATATTCTGAACCAACCCTACATTAATGGCTCAGGTCATGCAGAATGCATATGGGTGAGACAATCATGTCTCTCGTCCTCTACTCACTGAAACTGTCTAGGGCAGTGATGGCGAACCTATGACACGCGTGTCAGAGGTGACACGTGAACTCATTTTTTTGGTTGATTTTTCTTTGTTAAATGGCATTTAAATATACAAAATAAATATCAAAAATATAAATCTTTGTTTTACTATGGTTGCAAATATCAAAAAATTTCTATATGTGACATGGCACCAGAGTTAAGTTAGGGTTTTTCAAAATGCTGACACGCCGAGCTCAAAAGGTTCGCCATCACTGGTCTAGGCCACCATACCCTGGTTGCATGAATATGAACCAGGCTCCTGTCACTGACAATGGTGGTGCGAGTTAAGCCCCTGGCTTACCTGTGCCATTTTAGTCTTCTCCTCCACCTGTGGTGTGTGTTACTGAGTCTTCCATGGGAGAGAGAGAGAAAGAAAAAACAAAACAAAACAAAACACAGTCATCCTTTTTCCTAGTGTAAAAGTTTGGAAGCAACAAGGCTATTAGATGAGGTATGTATACATTAGAAAAAAAACAGCTGGGGTGGGTTGGAGTTATCTTAACGAAGGCGTTACGTGAGAAACTCAGTAGATAATTCTATAAGACTTCCATTACCCATTTTAGAAGGGTTTGGATATTAGATAAGACATAGATAAGAGAGATAGAGTTTACATATAGTTATTCTAAAAACTTGTATTTGACCTCAATAAATATTAATTGAAGGCAATTAAATGCTAAATTTTCTACTCTTAGGGACACAAGGTGAATAAAGACCAAAAGATTCCTAAGTTCATGGAGACTATTTCTAGTCTAATTGGTAACATACCAGTCTGGTGTGAGAGAAATGTGACAGAATTTTGTAAAAGGATTTTAATTTGGATGCTAACTACATAGTTTCCATTTGACCTTTATCCTTTAAACCGATTCCCAGAAATTGTAGCTATATTTCTGCTGATATTTTAAAGTCTAGGTAGTTAGTTGCATTTCTTTATGTACAAAAGTACTGTTTCTGTTTAAAATGAAACCTCAGTGGTAAGTAATATAGTCTATTAAAAATTAACTTATGAATAATGGTAAATATTCTCAATTTGCTTAAAATTTTATTTTAGGCAAAGTAATACATGGACAAATTATAATTTTGTAGATTAACTGACATGATAGGGCTTTTCCTGTGTTACTCTCGATATCAATCACTTAGGAGCCTCAAGAGATTCAAAGAAACTTACTTCATATTCTAAGGTCATATATTCACATCATATCACAGATTTTTTTAATGTTATAAGATGATGTAATTGTTACTCATTTATAAAGCCCTTGAAGTGAATTACCTAATTATCAAATGATTAAACATAGTTAAAATTATTAATTAAAGAGGATAGCTTGCAAATTCTGCAGCCCAATAGATAGAAATGGTCCTTTAAAAACAGGATTCTCATACACACTTTGGAAAACAGTACATATTCAGTTAATATAAATTTTACTCTTAGTAAATTAAAATTATAGTGATAGCAATTAAACATGTCTCTGTTTAGAGAATAAAATAATCATTACAAAAAGAAACCTTTCCTTCAGATATGATTCTTTCTTTGGTTGGAAACAAAACACATATGCAAACATTCTATTGGCAACAGTGCTAGAAAGATGTATATATGCTCAAAAAAGTAGGATCTCTTTTGCTATTTTTGTGGTGTATAAAATCTCTCTCTTCCTTTATGGAGAAGGAATGCCATTCAAAGTGAAGGTAGCAAGGGACCAGACATTTGCATCAAGTGTGAAGTTAAGGCTTGAACTCCCAGGGGTGCTACCCCACATGCCTGCTTGTCCTAACTTCACGAACATTTTGTATGTGTTTAGGGGAAAGATGTCCCAGGTGAACAGAGTTATAAATAAGTGATAGTCCAGAGTAGAAAATAAGAAAAATATGCCGAAGTCTGTGGTGAGTAATGGGAAGTTTTAGTTTCTCATTTTTTATGTCTTACAATCAAATAGTAGTGTCACTTAGGGATGACACAAACTATTGAATGAATCAAAGTTGAGAGAGGTCACTGTAAAGACGCTAGGCCACTGTAGGTGAGTAATAGTACGCTCCACAGACTACATACCTTCAACAACTACTGTTTGAATCACATCTTACAGGGTGCTTTAATTCCTCTAGCAAAAAGTGAAAAGTTTTGTGTGTGTTTTTTTTTTTTTAAATAACACTTGCCCCCTGAAATGCAAACACACATTTTCTCAAGAGCAGATTAAAAGATGTGGAGTCAAGACCACAACATTTTATTTATTTATTTTTATTTATTTTTTAATCCTCACTCAAGGACATTTTTCCATTGATTTTTAGGGAGAGTGGAAGAGACAGGGAAAGACAGAGAGAAACATCGATGTGAGAGAAACACATAGATTAGTTGACTCCTGCAGGAGCCGAGTAGGGCCTGGGTGAGGTGGGGGACAGAGGGATGGGGTGGGGGAAGCCTGTAACCAAGGTACATGCCCTGGACTGGAACCAAACCTGGGACCTCTCAGTCTACAGGCTGACACTCTATCCACTGAGCCAAACTGGCGAGGGCAAAACCACAACTTTTATATGGCAAAAAGTAATTTTATGAAGTAAAACATGGTTTTGACTGAAAATAGGAATATTTTTTCAGTGTTGAATGTAAATAGATTTCCATTGTTTCTGCACCATTCTATTGGCCAATAATCCACCATACCTATGAAAAACAGTCAAAGGATTAATTTATCATTTGGTAGAATCTAAAGCAGAAGGGTTAGAATAAAACAAGGATGTGAATCTGAAAGTATAGGACAATGTCAATAAAAAAAGAACATTCCTTATAAAACAATAAAAATTCTCACCCACTCCAGCATAGGGTTTTCTGCTGATGCGTATTTTGAGATTCACTGTGGGTAAATGGATAGCACTTCTCAAGCTCTTTGATTAATAGACACAGTCATTGTTTATATTTAGTGCTCCTTGCAAAATACGCTTTTAGACACACGCATTCAGATATTACACAGTACATTTCTGTATGAGTCATTTGAAAGAAAGTTGCATTTTTATTCCATTCAATTTTCAATCTCAGAATGTCATGCACTGATAGAGTTTGGCTATCACCCATTTGTGCTTGAACAGGCCCCTTTTCTCAGTCTCTCTCTTTTCAGATAAGATACTCAGAGAGCCTCAACTCTGATGTTACTTGTATTAGCTTACTTGCAGCATTATGTCAGCTGCTTAAAAATATATGTTTTTGCTATGGCAGGGAGTGTCAGTTTGACATATAATGGCCATTTCCAAACCAAGTGTTAAAATTTAGAAAAGAACATCACAGTTCTGATGCATCCTTGTTCCCTGAGAGAAGTAGGAGGTTACAAAGAAGTTCATTCCTGGGGGTAAATACTCTCATCAAGTCCATCTCACATAATGAAATACTTTCAGAACCAAAAGCCAATAAACAAAAAAAATATTTTATTATAATGACCTATAAAAGAATTTTTTTCATTTTTCTTTATAATGTTAGGGTTGCCAAAGGAGAAACGCACAAGGCCAAAAGCAGTGAAGAATGATCAATTTATTATTACATCTGCGAGCAGAAGGACTGAGACCAAAATGACACCAGTAGGACAGAGCAGGGGGAGCAGACTAGACTAATCGCTTTGGCTAGAACTGTCTGCATTTATGTCTCTTGTAAAGGTCAGTCAGAATAACTGGTCAGACCAGGTGCAGGTGTGGGCCAGGGGTAGGCGGTCCGCTAGAAACGGTGAGGTGGTTTACTGGAAACTGAAGGCCTCCAGTCATGAAACCTAGGATGAAAATAACAGAGCAGTCACCAGCAGAGGCGAGAGTCCCAGGCAGAACATCATGGAGCACAAGAATGTACCTATGATTCCAGGGAGGGGCGAAAGTTCCAAGCAGAGGATAACGGATGGCAAGCATGTTATGCCTAACACATAGCATATCAGAAATCAATGTTTCAAAATTTTGTCTGTTGCTAGTTTGATGAATGCACACATAGAACTGTGGAGCGTGTGTGTAGTCAGTATGAGGTTTTTGCACATTAGGTATGTGAAACCTATAAGAGGAAGATCATGCATAAGCACACATTTCTGAAATTCTTATTAAAAAAAAACCCTACATAATAAAAGCATAAAAGAATTACCAAAATATAAAGGAATGTTAAAAATGTCCATGTTCCAAAACAACCATGCTGTATTTGAAGTGGTCTCCGATGAGGTTACAGTTGTGGTTGGGAAAACAATTTATAATAATTAGTGTGCTGTCGGTTGCATTTAACTCCTGTTAAAGATATAAGTAGTGCAATGCAGACAAGCCCTGAAGCCAACATGCACAGGCATTGCTAACCGGCAGATGTTTCTAGCCGTCTCGGAGCTTTCAAGCTTATGCACTCAATGCCACTGCTATGAATTAAATTGCAACAGCATTATGCCGCCTCTCTGGATTTCCATCAAAAAAGTAAAGAATGACAGAAAAAAGAAAAAAGTAAGGTGGGTGGGTGGAGTTGAAGAAAGGGCATGAAATTGACTTAGCAAATGATTCACCATTGACATTGCAGCCTTAATTCCTGTAAAAGTTTGTTATGGAAAGGTGTTTGGGAAGAGTCTTAGTTTCTTGGAATGGATTTTTAATGGAAGCTTGTGAGGTGTTATTTTGTGAATTGCAATGGACTATGAAGGATATTAAGGGATGCCTTGTATAATATACATATACATCTGCCAGAGAGAATTGTGTGTTTAATACACACTGCGATTTAATCCATTTAGACTGTTATTATATTGTGACACATACATTGAACATCTTTGTTGCATGAATGGAATTGCTAAACAGCCAGAGGAGACCCCATTGTTTTCTACATTACATAGTCATGAGAAAATAGGGCCTCCCCATAGCTCTTAATTACCATATTTCCATGTTGTAAAAAATAGGGCCCCCACTGAGATATGTTTGTAATGCAAAAGGCTAGTGAAATTATGAGAAACAAGTTTAAAAGGATATTTTGAAGGAACTGAAAAAATCAAGGTTATGACCCAAGAGTTGGCTAAATTAAACATCACAACATTTTGACACACCAAATTTGAAGAACAGATCATCAGAGTGATAAATGAGATAGAAATCGTCTTCTAGTTATACCTCCAAAGTACAGGAGGAAATAAAGCTTTTCATGAATTATTTGAAATTATAAATGTACAGGCTATTCTTAGTTTTAATTAATACTTTACCTATATTATGCTCAATTTTTGTGTCTAATATAAATCACTCTTTTTAGAATATTTGCTGGTCTATCTTTACTGTCAAATATATATTTACTGTATATGTGTATTGGCTACAGGTTAGAAGTCTCTTAACTTTAAGAGATCATCTTGTTCTCTTAGTCTATTTATTTTGCCTTACACATTACACACATGCAAGTTTTCTAAATTTGATGAAAGCAGTATATTATTTGAAGTTTTAGTTATAAAAATGATGTAACTAATACATTTCTATATGTTCAGAAATAGAGACTGACCAAAAAATATTGAGTTGGAATTAGATAATTTGGAATCTGAGCAAAGTGAAAATTACTCGTGCAATTTTAGAAATCCTGTATTACAATTTTCTAGAATACATTAAATTAAGTTCCTGAGCCATTTTATTATAAAAATTATAAGTTTAGATATTAAACACTTTGTGGGAATTTAAAAAGAGTGATTGGAATGAAATTGGGTTGAGTATACTAGGCACCAAATTTAAAGTGCTTTTTCAAAAGATATAATGATATAAGATTTAGCTGGCTAAAGTTCTATTAACTATGATCTACTTAGTAGATGAGTTATTGACATTACAGCTTACTTCTTGAAAAAGTTTGCAATGAAAGGTGTTTTGGAAAGACATTGGTGTATCGGGATGAATTTTTAAGCAACACTGTGATGTGTTATTTAGTATATTGCAATTGGATATGAAGAATGTTAAGTGACTCTACACAAAATATATACTTCAGCCAAGTTTCTAGCTAATATTTTAATTAGCTGTATAATATTTGAAGATATATTTTGTGTAACAAAAATAAGGGAAAATGATAGAAAATCATAGGATTTATTTCAGGGTGCAACTGTGTGAAATAGTATTTAGACTGACTGTGAATGCATTTTAGTTTCAATTGAGAGTGTTGTATTAGAAATACCAATAATGGGAAATAGAGGCAATTGATGAATGATGACGTTCTGCGGATTGTTGTTTCTGCAAGTGTATATGCATACCAACCTAAATACAATTATATTGCTTAATCTTGGTCAGAATTCACTTTTTTTTCCATTGAAGCAAATATTAATCTACCTCATATGATCAGCATAATGTATAAAAAATTGCAGAAGAACACCAGCTACTCTACTGGGTGATTTTTGAATAATTGTAACTAGGAAGGTTATAAATTTTATAGAAATAAGACCCATGTGAATAGGTACTGAATTAAATAGTCATTTGCACATGATACTAAATAAATGATATGATAAAAACAAATGCATATATGTACATATATATAATCAGATATATTCTATAGACCTTAATATATAGATATATATTATTATGATTTGTGCATTAACACAAAGTCCAAAAATCTTATGGAAAAAGAGAAAATAAATGAGTAATGCTGATAATCTCTCAGTGTAACACTTATATCCCTAGCAACTGGGACTCCAAAAATTACCCACAACCAAGTAAGAGCTATACTTTAGAATGTTTTGTTGAAGTGACACTAACATTTCAGACAAAGCTTCTGTCTTAGGTTGCAAAATATCTTTGGGTACTTTGATTTTGAAGCTGTTTGGTGTCTATGCTATATTTCTAAGAGCCTTCAGTTAATATGTAAGAAAAATATTTCTCTTGAGTTATTTGGGATGGTTAAATCACAAGCTGAAACACGTATGCAATGGTAAAATCTGGATTGAAAGAAATCTTTTCTTTTCTTGTTTAAGAATTTATGAAGCATAGCAAAAAGTAAGCAGGAGGATTAACACATGATAAATTAGTTCAGCACTTAGTACTGTCTAGATTAGTTTGCAAAGGATCAGAGACAAAAAAAAAATAGCTTGAGAGGAAAGTGTCTAGTAATTGCAGGATATGTGATAGTATTTGTTTTGATTTGTTAGCCTTGGATTTCTCTAAACAGATGGATGAGTTTGGAAGAAATGCTATTGAAAGTATTTAGTTCCTACATCTATGCATTTAAAATCCCTCATTAATCACATCAGATTTTTCAGTAGGACAGAAATGGGGGAAATAGCTTTATTTTCTTTCAATTAAAAACTAACCATGTTTTCATGTGATAATTTCAAATATTTTTATCAAAACAGTCATCAAGCCTTTAGCTTTCACACTAATTGAGAATAGGACATGTGGTTTTGGTATTTTTTACTACACATATTGGAGGCTTTATACCGATTCTTCTTTATCTTCCAATAGGAGTGCCTTGAGAAATTTGCTAATAAATCTGCAAATGTAGTCATTTTTTACTGTAGTTCTAGTTCCCAAAACCCAACCATAATACAATTTCTTGTTAATTGCTCTTTTAGAAAAATAACTATACTTCTTTTTGCTGGAATAAGAAACTATGTGTGTGCTATAGTTAAGGGATACTGAATGAAGTACTTCAGCCTTTGATTGGTGCCTCCAAATAATTCCGAATGTTCTATTTCTCACTTATTTGTTGTAGGAACTGAATATCATTCTTAAATACTACTCTTATAAATACTGTTTGATAAAGAGTAATCAATTTAGCCCTCGCCAGTTTAGCTCAGTGGTAGAGCATCCGCTTGAAGGGTCCCAGGTTCGATTCAGTTCAAGGGTACATGCCCAGGTTGTGGGCTCAGTCCCCAGTAGGGCCAGGCAGGAGACAGCCAATCAATGATTCTCTCTTACTTTGATGTTTCTGTCTCTCTCCCACTTTTTTCCTCTCTGAAATCAATAGTAAATATATTTAAAATAAAAAAAGAGTAGTTAGTTTAACTTTCATCAATCATCAACACATTACCAACAACTATGGAATAAAACTATCACATTTTGGACAAGGGACAGCTCTGCTAAAAGGAGCCCTAAAGTAAAGATCAGACAGAAAGATTCATGTGAACCATGTATGATGAAAGAAAATGGAAATAGAAGGAGGAAGAAAAGAAAAAAGGAAATTAATTTAAACTATATCTTTGTAAAAGTGTATTTACCAGTTTTAAGTAAAACAAAAAGTTATGTACAGTATATTTAATTGACCAGTGTCTTTAATGTCTTGAAGACTTTTGAGATTTTCTAAAATATAAGATTTCTTAAAAATGTAAAGTAACTTTATATAATAAGCTTTCTGTTTGTCAATTGTAAAATAGTGGGGAAAAATCACTACCTTCAGTAGGTCAAGAATATTTTGGAATGTATATTCTTCTGACCCCTTTCCCTTTGCAAAATGAACCATGTCTTGACCATGCATACATATGCAGCTGCAAAATTCCCTTATGAATTTTTATGTGATCAGCCTATAGAAACAAATCCAAGTATCTAAAGTTTTTTTTTCTTATATCCATATGAAATCTAGTTTCAAGAAACACTAATTGCATGTTTCCCTTGAAATTAGGACTTCAAACTCAAGGGAGGTCTACAAACATTCATAAACATTCAAGGTTATATTGCAGAGCCCTAAAAGGTCTCCAAGGTGCATAAGAAAAATAATTGAGAACCATGACCACAAACTTAAAATTTAAAGCACAAACTGATCACTTAGTGCCAATAAAATTCTAAACACAAATGTAAAAGTGGTACTCCTCAGTAGTAATAGGAAATTTAGAACTGTTATATCATTTTTTCAATTATCATTGAAATAAAACCATAGTTGACAAATGTCATCCTATTGTGTTGATAGCATAATTTTAATGCCTAGCAAGACTGATGACCTTAAAACCTAACTCAAAATTTCAAATAAACCAGAAGAATAAAGAGCTCTGTTGTATTGAATTGAAGGTGTTGACTTTCTGGTAACCACAGTTAACTAGATTACAGATATTGATCAGGCTAATTCTGAATATTGTCAAACTGTTTGGTCACCAGAAATGTCTTACGATATAACATTCCATTGGGAGTCCAGAAAAATGCTAATGTATTGATAGTAGCAAAGCAATTATTTCCAGACACGTATATTTATCTTCAATTTGAAAGTATATCAATCTTGCTTAAAAATTATTTCATAGAATGGGTTGTCCTCCCAACCTTTTGTGGTTCATTCTATCCTATGGTTTCCAAGAAATATACCACAGATCAGTACATGTATTTGGCTTTTAGCATAATGGAGGTACATGAACTTGGTGATGAGTTGAAGCATTGAAAGAGTTTAAATCAATATGATGTGTCTTAATTTCAGTGCCCCGATGCTCCTGTTGCTCTCACTTTCTACTTTGACTCAATACTTATATTTATATACTTGTAAGAAATCAGAAGTTTGACCATGTGATCAATGCAGCACAGTGAACAGCCTAAATTCAGAAGCACACCTGCCAGCTAAGTTGTGCCATGCCTCAACACGGTGCACTCACTCTACCCCCTGCCTGCCCTTGCTTATGAATGATTCATCCTCTGACTAAAGAAACAATAGGACACTACCCTAGATATTCCATATGCCTATGGCTGTAGATAGCATCAGTACTTTGTACTTGCTGCTGGCAGATTACCTAGCAAAGTGTTCGCCATTCCAGTAATGCTACTGTCATGGGTATAGGCATCTGAGAGCTCTTCCTATATCAGGAATATATTTTAAAATTCATTTGTTCTCTTTGTTCCTTTTTTTTAAATCCCACATATGAGTAAAATCATACGGTTCTTATTCTTTTTTATCTGACTTATTCCACTTAGTATGCCACTCTTAAGATCCATTCATGTTGTCCCAAATGGCAATACTTTATTTTTTTTTTATAGCTGGGCAGTATTCTCACAGAGATAGAGAATAGTATGATGCTTACCAGAGGGAAAGGGGGGAGAAGGAGGATGAAAAAGATAAAGGGGGTCAAATATGCAGTGACAAAAGGAGACTAGACTTTGAGTGGTAAGTCCATGATGAAATATACAGGTGTTGCATTATAAAGTTGTACACCTGAAACTTATATACTGTTATAAACCAATTTTAGCCCAACAAATGTAATTTAAAAATTATTTGTTGGGGGAAACAGAGAAATTGAGGGGTTTTTTTATACGTGCATTTTTGTCTCTTAACAGTGTTACTCTAGGAATGAATAAAATTATTTGTCCTCAATTGCAAGCCCTAAAAATCATTCTGGGTAGGGATAGCTTGAATTTCTATTCTTAACTGATACCAATAAATAGCTTGTACCCAGTAATGAAAGTGATTTGAAGTCACATTTTCTTTAATATGAGAGTTCAATTATAATCTTGAATTGTGAATTAATGATTTGATGAACTATATGTGCATGGACCAGAGATTCCCAGGACATTACTTGAACAGCCAACATGGAACCATTTAACCTTAATAAAAGCACTGCATTTTACTTTGAAACACTTTTATTCAAAGCACTTAAGACATAATATCTAAATTCTATATTGGTATGTTTATTCTCAGAATATCTTCTCAGTCACTTAGAATGTTAGTCTAGCTGCTAATGTTAGTCTAGCAGTGGTTGGCAAACTCATTAGTCAACAGAGCCAAATATCAACAGTACAACGATTGAAATTTCTTTTGAGAGCCAAAGTTTTTAAACTTAAACTGTATAGGTAGGTACATAACTTAATTAGGGTACTCCTAAGGCTTAGGAAGAGCCACACTCAAGGGGCCAAAAAGCCGCATGTGGCTCTTGAGCCGGTTTGCCAACCACGGGTCTAGCATATGTATATGAATAGAAAGATTCAGGGTAAAGCTAGGAATTGCATCACCTTTCTCATTTTTATACTCCTATTCACAGAGTAGGATTCCAGTGACGTCAGCAGCTCCCCACTTAAAATGCAGCTTTGCACTTATAGCAGGGACAGAAAACTGATAATGAATTGAAATAAAAAGAAATTGCACTGGCTTCCCATATCTCTCTGAAAGTGGGCCAGGCACATGGAACATAAGGATAAGGATGTTAATCCTAACAATGATCAATACCTACAGGTAGTGATTTCACTATTCATGTCATCGGGTAAATATGTTATAATTTTGAAAATAAAATTATTTGAAAAGATCGTATAATAATACAGATAAGGGAAAAACACCTTTATTCTTATGGGGTAAAAATTACGTTGTGATACAGAACAATGGCTATGTATTTTTTCTGTACAAGGAATCTAGCTTTCAAAACACTATATTACTAAACTGTGCACATAAAACAGCCTGTAGAAATGCAAAAATGGTACCTGGATAAATGGTCAATTTTCCTTCAGAGATTCCTTATTTGAAAAGACTTACTGTATGTGGCTATAGCAATGGCCAAATGATAGTTTTACGTTCTCTGATGGCTTTTGAGGGTACCTGATAAAAGCAAACAATTTGATTCAAAAGAATGAGCTGTAAGTTCTAGGGTTTAATAAATTATAATACTTCACACTTCCTAGCATGTCACAGCAATAGAAATTAACCTTTGTCTCTGAACTGTTAGCCCTTATTTTGTGAACAGAAGGTTGGCTATATTGGATATTATCCCATTAGTTGTTCATGGAATTGGATAATATGCTTATACACAAGCACTAGAACTGTCTAGACTTTTTTGTGTGAATATACATACAAAATTTTAAAACCAGCATACTCACATAAAGCATATACTTTTTCAGTGACCAAGACATTTCATTCTGTCAGAAATCAACCATGTAAAAGAAAACTGCCAGCAATTGCAGTCCGTTTAAAATTGTTATTTTGCAGCTCTCTGGTAGGAATAAATTCAGTCTAGAAGTCACTGAAATTGCTGGCAGCATTTTCCCTCCTGTAAGGCACTCTAATAAACCCTTAGCACATCCACATCCCCATAGGGGTGTTCACAGAAGCCCACATACCCTTGCACAGGCTTAAGACCCTGGGGGACCTGCCAGAGAGCTCTGCTGGCTTATATTTATTAAAAATGAAGGGCCTGTGAAATCACTGTGAAAACACTTTTGTAGAGAGACCACAGAGAAACCTCAAGGTTCCTATAGGGAGACAGGTTTGCAGGAACTCTTCCTGAAGCAAAGGATTTACGAAGTGCACCCAGGATGGGCTACCTCACTGCTCACTGCTGGTGCCACAGTCATGGGAATTGACAATCTAAGTGCTGTCATTCAAATCCTTACCGATTTACTTTGAAATGTCGTCCAAATTTATGAAAAAGGTCTCTACATTTTATGTGTGATTTAGATACCTTTATGAATGAATATCTGTGATAATGCAGCAAATTCTGAGTTTAAAAACAGTTCATAAAAACTTACATGAATAGATCAAAAGTGATTGAAGAAAGATAAATGAGAATCAGTGAAATTTACAACAATAAAAAGCTTTACATCAAGAACCTCTACTTAAATAAATGATAAAAATTGTGATACATAATTATCTTCCGTTTTAAAAATAATGCTTATTTTTTGTTTGTAAGATTTTTCTAATGGGAAATTTGCTTTGGGCAAGCTTTGGCATATCGAATAAAATTTTAGGTCTGCAGGCAGAAAACATGGATTTAAATCCCAGCAATAGATACTCATACAATTATTTTCCTTTTTGTAATATGGAAATAAGAACAGATTCTAAAAACGATTAAACACATTTGCAATAGATTCTATCCTACTGTGCTTAGCATATAAAGATGTTCCATAAATACTACACACACATACACACACACATATAAAATTGTGACCAATAAAAGGATCAACTGGGAGACATGATATAAATAAAATATTCTAATGATACACTATTTCGCTTTTCCTAAGCAACTCTAGCATGCATATTAGGTTTCATTTTTAACAATTAATTGTGGGAAATTTAAACACGTGATATATAACTTAACTTGGGTGTAATGTTATCATTCTTGATAAATGCTTACACACATTCTACCTCCTCATCAAACCTTCTTTTTTATTACAGCTATATTCCTGGTTTTTGACCTGTGTCCACACACATTTCTCTATCTCTCCACCTGGTCTCTTGGGTTATGTATGTTCTGCCACAATCTCTAATACCATATCCCTTTCTCAAGTCTGTTTTTATTTTTTACCCCAATAGTCAAGCCTAGAATATTCTATGTAAATTTTATTGAATGTATATATCAGTCTTATTTTTTAATATATTTCTAAGCTCTATCATACCTCACCAAACAAGAAACTAGAAAAAATGAGACCTATGGTGGTTCAAATAATGAAAACAAACAGAATTTATATCAGTTAATAAATTTTTGATTGAGAAAGTAAAGGAAAACTCACTCCACATGGCACTGAATGTGTTTCAGACTACAAAATGCTTGGCAATAACTCTTAATAAGTATTTATTTATGTCTTTGTCAATGCAAAGGAGCAATAAGGGAGCCAGGTTTTTCCTGGGCTGTAACATAGTATTTGTATAGGACAATTGTTCATAGTTAAGATAAAATTAAGCTAACTGCTGACGTTAAAAGTCTACCTGCTAAACTTTACCTATACCCTGAAAATAGCATTATAGATAAAAGTAATATCAATTAATATTATTATATTTAATTCTTAAAATCCTTAGACTTTTTCTCAGGATTGTATGAAATTCTCCAGGTGTGACTTGGATCACTATCATGTGCATAATAGTGTTGGATAAATCATGTTTACCAAACACAAATATATTGTTAGTGGTAGAAGCGTAGCTCCATCCTTCTAATTCAGTGTTTCTCTTTGGCTCATACTTGTTACCTGCTTATTTGTGGCGAGGAGAAATTACGTTGGTCACGCTGAGGCTATTTCTAATCCTGCTGAGGACTCCTCTGAGTGTTCTCAGCATGAGGCTGGCCTTCCACTAGTCCAGTCTTTCCCTAGAGAGTGAATTGTCCCTGGCTTAGCCCTGCCATTCATGGGACATTTTATTGACATCATAACAGTTCTTTGCAGGATCTCTTGAGGCTGTTCCATTTAATCTGACTGTGGTGAAATAACAAATATCTACACTTGCCATCAAATTGGCTTTATGCTTTTTCAAAACTGGAATGTCAGTATAAAGATGTGTTTTCCTACGAGAAAAGCCTACTGATATCTTATCTGGGGTACAGGTCTGTCTGACATTGTAAAACATCAATAGGATTTGATGAAGTCTGCACACATTCATCCACATCAGTGCATTCTTTTAGTTTCTTTTTAAAAATATAGTTGAAATTGGATTAAGAAGAGTTGTGATTCGAAAAAGAAAATCTTGAAAAATTGGCAAGCTATTATATATTTTTCCATGGGCTTCCCCCTCCACCCCCTTTTTAGATTATTAGATTTAAAAAAAATTATAAAAAATAAAAAGTTCTTTAGATAGAGATTTAAAATGCCAAATTAAAAACAAAGTCTCCTCGATATTATCCTACTGTTACTATTTGACAGTCTGAATCCAGCGTATAGCTCTGTGTAGAATTAGTTCAGCTTCATGGTTTAAAGTATAAAAAAACCATCCTAAATAATCAATTACTGTCAGTTGTCAGAGTATTTGAATGATCTCTTAAGAGCGTGATGAAAGCCCAGCTTTGAAGAGTGTATCAGAGTAGGAAAATATATGAAATTAAAAATAAAGCAATTCTTATTGCTTAGAAAAAAACACGTGATAGAGTTTCACTTAATTTTTTTGTTTTGAATTGTTAGCCACAGACAGATAGGTGGGAATTTTGTTTTATTTTTCTCAGGGTGAATTTCAGATCTCCGATCAAAGGTATATATTTAAAGCACTATTTTCAAATCAATGCTTTGAATCACGGTGATGTGTTCAAATACAGTCTTGGACATTTGTTCCTTGTGGATTCCAAGCTGACATATCCTTTGTTTATTTATCCCAAGTCTGCAAACCCTGAATAAATGTCTCCATCGCTATTAATGACATACTCACTGGTAGAAGTAAAATGGTTGGATCACAGCAATGTTCAGCATTTTAGAAGGACACTGAGAAAAACAGACACCTTTGGTTTAATGGGAGTGAATTCATGTTGAAACATAAATAGACAAAGCATAAAAATGACCTGTATAGAAAATACAACTTTCCTATGATGGACAAAAACAATGTAAAAAACCTGCTTTTTTGTGAAGGGGAAGAGTGGTAACATTTTAAACCTGGAATTGAATTGCCTACATATCTGAAACATTTTCACTGTGTGGGAGCACAGGGAAATTTTTTAAAATTAAATATTATTACATGTATTAATACAGGGATTCTGGTGACCCAGAATATGTACCTCTGAATTATATAACCAAGCCTTAACACAGTTGTTGACATAGGGTAAATTCTCACTAAATATTGGTTATATGAAAAATAATCAGATAATTCATATAGTTTACTTTTGAATGAGATAATTTTTTTATAGAGTAAAAAGGGGAATTTAACATGGAAATATATTTAATGACTGAGAAATCTATTGACCACACATAGGGGAATAATTAATTGATAATATATAGACTATGTACTAGTATTACCCCCAAAAAAACCTAGACTAGAAATTCAGTAGAAATGAAATCTGTAGTATATTTTCATTATAATTATCTAAATATTTGTTTTAGCATTTTTTCTTTTCCAACTATAAAGATTTAAGTAAAATACTATTACTTCTCACTTGTATCATCTATAGAATCTTAACATTTAATAAAATGTAATTTGCACATATTTAATAATCATTATTTGATGAACAAAATGTAGTTGAATGTATTTATCCCAAACAGTATAGACAAAATGACAGCTAACTAAATTAAGTCTCATTAAATCAATGAAAATAATAAACTAAATGAAAATCATATAGATGCTAAATTATAATATATATACTAGTACACATTTGAGATTTCCAGTGAAACTGTGTATCTTTGAGATTTGCAGGAGAGTAAATTTCAGAGCTTTCTTTTCCTTACTTGCCTGGCATTTTCCAAGGGTAAGTGATATTGGAAGCACAGGGATAAAAGAGGAGTACTTTTTTAAATGAATATTAAAAATCCTAGGTACATGACAATTTTTCTCATGTACCAAAGATATATTTTGCTAAAAGATATTCTTACTGAATGTGTAATGAAACTCGCTAAGAATTTTCTTCTTTCTTATACATATGCTTTCTTTGCATAACTTCTCAGAAATGTGCCTAACATATAAAACAAAGTCAACCTTCACTGAGTTTTTTGTTGAGATGCCATATTACTAAGATATTTTTCATTTGGGGGAAATAAGTTACTTAAATTTTTAAACAGCTGTGAATCTCTTCATCTATAATTGATTTTGAAACATTTGAGGCCTTACATGTGAATAGTTGATATGTGCACTACAATATTGATACCAGCAGAGAGGTTAAGGGAGATGGACCAATCTTTCAAAAATATTTATTTAGCACTTTATGCAAGCTACTGTTATCCACGTTTCTTCTCACACAATATTTTAGAAATAAACTTTAGCTTATTATTTGACCAGGTATTTGGCTAGAGCCCCAAATTGAGTGGAAACAAATCAGAAACTAAATGTATCTAATGAGAAATTGAGGACCACTAAATGTTCTTCTTGAAGTAACAAGAACCTCAATGATGTAAAATGTGATGCAATCATTCCTGGAAGTGCAATTATTGATAAAAAATAATTTTAGGATAAAAAGAGGACAGTATTGTATAAATCAATTTAAAGTATCAACCATTTTAGCCAGTAGATCCTTGAAAATATCATTCTTCTTCAAAGTTTGCATATTTAAATCCAATAACCTTCCAGTGTTGAATAGGTCTCTAATGGCAAGAAGATGGCTTGATTGTCCCATTGATCCAATTACTCATTGAAATTTTCCTGATGATCTTTCTAGCTGACTTTCTTGTTTCAATCAGTTTAATGTAACCTAGTGTAGTAGGACATAGATGTCAAAATGCCAACTCATCCCTGAAAACATCATCATGATGTGAAACCTACTAAACTCAGAGAACAAAGTCTAGAAGGAATAATATTAAATTTGAGGCATTTACCAATTTTATTTTCAGTCTTTCTCCAAACATACTTTTTCATCCCATCTACAATGGATAAATGTGCTTGAAAAGTAATGTCTGGATGCTGTATAGCCTAGCAACTAACCATTACACCCCTGAATAATAAAACAATTGACCTCAAGTTAATGTGTTATGGAAAATGTATCATTTTGGATTTGTATTGGCTGTTTCTTAAAATATATATATATATATATTTTTTTTTCTTATTTCTTAGGGGACATATTAATAAGATAAATATAACTTTGTGGGTTTTTTGCTTGGGTTTTTTTGTTTGTTTGTTTGTTTTTTAACAGACCTAGAAATATAATATGAAAGAAAAATAAAACATATGAGGAAAATCCTTGAGCATGATTGGTACTTTTAAAGAATCTTAAATAGTGTTGTGACCTGACACTGAGAGACTCTTTATCCTTTTACAAGTATTTTTGTCTCACAGTGTGAATTAATCACTAATTGCCTTTGTGTGATGAGTTGAAATTGGTCCTTTCTTCCTCATCACTGCTTAAGACATCTCACCTCCCACTTCTTAAAGAGGTCGGGGCCTAGGCCTCTCCTTGAATCCTAAATGAGATTTGTCAGTCAAGCGTAGCCAAATCTAATCTCATCCAAAGAAAAGGAAGAAAACAGACCAGAAAATGATCTGATTTTCCGATTTCATGGCCAAGGTTACCCAGGGAAGCGATGAAAGTGGCATGTAAAGCCCGTAACTAAGGTGGTATGCCAAAGTTAGCAATAATAACGGATAAACCGTGTGGAAAGATATCACTTTAACAATTTTACAGTTGCTAAGTGTGAAAATTGTAATGTGGTTGAGCTCCAGGAATCCATGGCAGTTGGTCCAAAGACTGGAACAATGCTCAGCTAGAAAACATTCTCTGCTCCTGTACCTTAAATGCTGATGAAGTCAGCTTGGCCTTTCCAACATCAGGCCACAGGGCCAAACAGCTTCATTAGTGCTGTTGGTGTCTCTTTTCACCCCAGATCTGAATGAAAACATAGTATGGCTGAGGATACAGGTAGAAATGTACTGAGGCTTATATCATTGCTCAGCTTATTTAAGACGAACATCTATTACCGTGTTTTGTCTTGGGGTTCCATCCCTTTGTAGGAAGAAAAGAATATTGTCAAAATATACTTGCAAATACAGACTTGATAAATATTTTGGTAAAAACTTAAACATATAATTTATTAAGAACTAGAGGCCCAGTGTACAAAATTCGTGTACTTGGGGGTAGGGTCCCTCAGCCCAGCCTGCACCCTTCCAATCTGGGATTCCTCAGGAGATGTCTGACTACCAGTAAAGTCGGACATCCCTCTCACAATCCGGAACTGCTGGCTCAGAACTGCACGCCTGATTGCCCCTAACTGCTTCTGCCTGCCAGCCCAATTGACCCCAACTGCCCTCCCCTTCTGGCCTGGTCACCCTCAACTGCCCTCCTCTGCAGGCCTGGTCCCCCCCAACTGCCCTCCCCTGCCAGCCATCTTGTGGTGGCCATCTTGTGACCACATGGGGTGGTCATCTTGTGTGAGGGCATGATGGTCAATTTGCATATCACCTCTTCATTATATAGGATTAGTTTCTGATGTCCTAAATAATTGTACTACCTGCATGGGGATATCTATGTTCTTAGATCTCTGAAAGTAAAGTCAAATTAGTCAACATTACTTGTTATAAACATTACTGAGTAATAGAACCAATATGAATAAAAATGAGGAAGACTACTTTGGTTATTTAGTATTGACTACGACACTGTGCAATAAATATGTCACAAAATGTTTAAGGTCATATTAGAATGCTATTTATTAAATATGCCATGACGCATACTTGAAGTACTATAACTAAAAAGTAAGTGCTATATAGGACATGCTCACCGATTTAATAGTTAATTGGTGATAATTCACTATGAATAGATTCTCATAATCAGTAAGTCATGAAGAAAAGTGTTATAGCTCATCTTTTTCTTTTCCCTACCCTAGTCTCCTTTTATTAAAAAAAATCAATTGTTATTTATATAGAGGAAATATCCCATTTTCCCAGAACTGTTATGGTTTGTAATATTGCCTCAGGGTTCTTGTGAAAAGTGATTCCTTTCACTCTTAAAAGTAATTGGTTTGGATAATAAATTATATGCTCACGTGTGTGTGTGTGTGTGTGTGTGTGTATGTGTGTACACACACATAGCAAGTGTACATAGCATGCATACATATACATAGCAGTTGCCTTTTCTGAGAGTAAATAATGTGTTTTGTAATTTAGTAGGAATCTTCAAACCTTGGCTCTTTTATGGCTTCTACTTTTGGCATTGATTTATTCATATTGCACTCAGGAGAGTTTTTAATGGTTGTTCCCTTTAATAGGAACTTAAAAGTTACTGGATCTGAGTCTCATGATAATAATACTTATTTTGATCATTATAGTTCACAGAACATCTACGCAATGCTTTAAAGTATTTTGAAATGTGATTAAAATATTAATACAATGAAATATCCATTTTCAAATATAAAAATGGATGAATATCAACAGTTTCTTGTAGTTCAATATATTTTCACATTGACTTCATGTCTAGAATCCAAAGAAGTATGAACATTTTCCTCAATACCCATGAAACAAATGTTTTGAAGAACCAGCAGCTTGTGACTAAACATAATCTTTATTTTTATTGTTTCCTTTTCCTAATATTATGTTTGATTCCGTTAAATAAAACAAATAAAAAAATTAATAGTAATTATTATTTATAAAATGCTCTTTATCATTATGCTTTGAGAAAAAATTCTAAGAATATTTGTGTATTTTTAGAAGATGCAAAATGTTTTAAACTTATGACATTTATGTAATAATAGTACTTTGTAGTCCTATATGCATTTTTAAATGCTGAAATATATTTTGTTTTGTAAATAAATGTAAATTGTGCTTTGGGATTTATGGGCAGCATAGTTCAAAGATGCCATAGGGGTTTATTAGCATCCTAACAAGACAGGGACTTATTTTAATTTTACTTGTCTAAAGGAAATCTACAGTATATCAAAATTTGGGCAATTGCAAGATTCTTTAAACTTTGGCATCAGTCTTTTTAGGTACAGATGAAAAAAAATGTATATACTGTAACCCTGTTATAGTTGGTCTGCTAATCTCTTTTATAGCAAGAAATATTTGAAAATGAAAATTTAATTCAATTTTATCTTTTATATACTTATGCAAGTAACTGTCAATTTAAGGTTGCCCTAGAAATTGCATCATGCACCCCTTTTATAGTAAAGAAAATTATTTGTTACTTTATCCTTCTTACTAGAATGAAAGACCACCTTAGAACTCTTCCTTACTACAACCAACTCTATTCCAAACTGAACACCAATGCTGTCCTTTATTGTAATTGGCTCGATACACAAAACAAAACACATTATTGTTGTGTAAATAATAATGAAAAATTTGCCATATACAGTATGTAGCAAAAGTATGTTTATAGTTGTTCATATGAAAAATAATATAATTAATAAATAATAGTACAAGAACAAACTGTTTTGTTTAATTGCTACTGTAAACCTACTATGCCACACCCTATATTTACATGTTGTGTTTTTTATTATCACTTATGTATCTGAGTCCTTACACCTATAATCATGTGCCTGCTGCTATACTAGTTAAAATACCTTTTAGAATTCCTTAAGTCTGGGTCTATTAGTAATATATTTTCTCTATTTGATTGTCTGAAAATCACCTTGAATACTGAGAATTTTTTCTAACTACAGAATTCTAGGTTGCCAGAATTTTCTTCCAGAACTTGATGACATAATTCCATTATCCTCTCGTGTTTATTATTCTATTGAAAATTCAGTTAGTTTTATTTTTTTTCTCATTTGAATGTAAACTGACAGTTTTCTCTGACTGATATTCAGATGTTTGTCTTGGCTTTCTGCATTTTTGTTGAGAATATTCTACTGGTATGAAAGATTGCTATTTTTTTAGAACTAATGCAATTAGTTATCTTACCACAATTTCATGGATGCTGGCAGAAGACAGGATACTTCCTGATCAGAGACAAAGGACGTCATTAGCCACAGCATTAGTACTGACTAGCCAGGCTGTTAAAACTTCCAGTTCCTGAGCCTCAATTCCAAGAGAGAGGTGCACATGCCATATGATACCTGCATAGTCAGTGGGTTGCATTTCAGATGAGATACCTCCAGTTGAGGGAACATGAGAATTTATAGCTTTGCCTTTGTTATACTGGAGCCTACAGAATCCTCTCTGTGCTCCAGAGTGATGCACTAACTCTATCATCCAATGTTGTTATACATCTATGTAAATATCAGCCTAGAACAAAGCCAGCCAGTGTTTCTGCTGGCAAGACATGAAGAAATGTGAAATACAGACAATAATCTCCCACAATGTATTACTTTATATTTTCTAATTTGGAATTAATAGAGTGTCTTGAATTTGTGGTTTTACAGCTTTCATCATGTTTGGATTTCTTACCCATTACTCTATTTAAGCATTACTACTGACGCATCTTAAAAGTATTCTTTCCTCTCTTTTTCTGACACCCATTAGAGGTATGTTTGTACTTCTCAGTATATGTTGTCTCATACCTTATATTATTCTACTGTCCAATGTTCTTTCTTTCTATATATTAACTTGGAATTTCCCCCCTTACTTTTCAGTCTATTGAACTTTTCTTCTGATTTGTCTAATGTGCTGTTATCCCATTCATTGAGTTCCTAATTTTGTTATGCTGTCCAATTTTTAAATACATCTTCCAAATTAAAAATAATCTTATTTTTGTATTTTTCTCATTGAACACATGTACATTTCCTATAGCTTTTTAAAACAGTTACATTTATTATTATTTAATATCCACATCTGCTAATACTAGTATAAATACTGCAGGCCCTGTGGATCAGTTGCTGTTTGTTGTTGCTTGTTGTTGGGGCCTGGTTGGGTTTACTCATTTTGCCCTGTTTTGTGGTTTTGGTTATTTTTGATTATGTATTATGTATTACTAGGGGCCCGGTGCACGAAATTCGTGCACTGGGTGTGTGTGGGGGGGAGTGTCCCTCAGCCCAGCCTGCCCCCTCTCACATACTGGGAGCCCTCAGGCATTGAACCCCATCACCCTCCAATCGCAGGATCGGCCCCTTGCCCAGGCCTGACGCCTCTGGCTGAGGCGTCCGGCCCAGGCAGCGGGGACCCGCAGCTGCAGCGGCCCCGCGATCGTGGGCTCCGCTTTAGGCCCAGGCAAGGGACCCCTAGCTCCTGGGACTGCCAGCTTCGACCGTGCCCAGCTCCCATCGCTGGCTCCACCCCTACTTCCTGCTATCACTGGCCAGGGCGGAAAAGGCACCTGATTCTCCGATCATGGCTGGGGGGCTCCAGGGCCGCCTTTGCCCTGCCCCCCAGCTCTTAGCTCCCCCCTGGGTTTCCGATCACTGTCAGTGGCAGGGGGCTTCTTCCTGCTTTCCCTTTCGCCTCCCTGCATAGTGCCTACATATGCAAATTAACCGCCATCTTGTTGGCAGTTAACTGCCAATCTTAGTTGGCAGTTAATTTGCATATAGCCCTGATTAGCCAATGAAAAGGGTAGCTCGTACGCCAATTACCATTTTTCTCTTTTATTAGTGTTGATATTTTCAAAACCTTTGTGACTTGAAAAATGATTTTTTTTTCTACATAGAATGTTTGCTTTTGACCCAGCTTTTGTGGTACTACTAGTAATCTGAGATTGTATCGGTCCATTTTCAGTTATTGAGATAATATGAAGCTTAGCAGAATTCTATACTAACTAAATTGTAGCCATTCAGGGTCACTTTCCAATGCAATAATATTTACACAGGATCCCCCAGCCCCTGTCTTTGGCTGGTGCTGGATTTCAGTCTATCTTTCCCTAGCCCTATGTGGCTGTCAAAGGGGGATCAATCAGTTTGGGGATCAGAAATACTGCTAACTAAAGTGTCCCTGAATGCCAAGGAGATACATTTTGTTCTGCTTTTCTAATTGTTTTCCTAAAATGGAAAATTAGCCAGAATTGCCTATTTCATCATAATAAAAGGAGGAAGTCTAGGAATACTTTTAAAATGAGTTTGGCTCAGTGGATAGAGCGTCGGCCTGCGGACTGAAGGGTCCCAGGTTCGATTCCGGTCAAGGGCATGTACCTGGGTTGCGGGCATATCCCCAGTGGGGGATGTGCAGGAGGCGGCTGGTCGATGTTTCTCTCTCATCGATGTTTCTGACTCTCTATCTCTCTCCCTTCCTCTCTGTAAAAAATCAATAAAATATATTTAAAAAAAATAATAATAAAAAATAAAATAAAATGAGTTATTCTGTTACCCAAAATGTTGTATTTAATGCAACAGCAGGGGGGAAAATAATGGGTTGTGAATTATTTTAGTCCATGGACTATGCCAGAGGGCTTAGTCAATGTATAGTGACTGACTTTTTATAAAACAGCTTCCCTGTCTCATTTACTTTTTTTTTTATTACCTACTTTCTTTTGTTCTCATTACCAAAGTGATAGCAATAAAGTCACTTTCCTTCCTTTTTCCCCCAGTTGCTTCTAAACCTTCATTATTTTTTCAATTGATATATAATAACTGAAGGTATCAAAGAAGTCACAGGGTATAAAAAGACAAATTTATCACAGTATGCCTTCTTCATTGCCATCTGTTTACTCCTGTGTTCCTAAGGCATTCCCTGCCCTCCATCCCACACAAACACCTACACAGACCTTTTTCTCTCCTCCTTTCTCTGAATTGATTCATCACCCCGGGAATTTGTGAGCACCTGTTATTACAGTTTTCACGGCGGTGAGTGCTATATTTAAGGCTGCACTGACACAGACATGTTGCTTCCCGTCACATGGGGACTTATGAATGATTATTCTCTTAGGGAAGAGGTTGACATTTTTGATAAATATATTAACACATACAAATTTATTTGCAAGTTGAGCAAATTTGAATTAGTAAAACTTTGTGAAAGTGTTACTTCCTAAAAATAAATTCCTTTTGGTGACTGAAAGGAACTCAGTGGCTGGTTACAATGATATTGTTAAAATTTGTGTTTTGTAGAATGAGACTTTAGGGATCTTGAAGTTCATAGAGATTGTAATTTGTTCTTACTATCCTGATGAGATTAAGAAAACCAATGCTTTTCAACTAAAGTTATTATTAGAGAGTTTCAGTTTTTATCTTTTAACGAAATTAGAAACTTAGAGGTAGTGGACTACAGAGAAAACGAAGAACCCTTATTAAAATAGATTCTTCATTTAAACCCAGAAAAAATAGCATATACGCAAATGTGCATTGAGTTCCATTGCTTATAAGGCAATACTAAGCACACACCCCTTTTAATCACAACTTATGCTTAGAATATAAGGGAATTTCAATGATGGGACACATAAATATGTGTTTACATTGGTGTCCGGTATAGCTACAATTTGATTAATTATTAAATACTCTAAGTGATTCTACCATGAGCACTGTTTATTATATATGACAATCATAAGGAGCACCCCAACACTCCCAAACTGACTGGCTCTCCATGTACACATAAAGTAAAAATTTAAAAATAATCTAAATTTTTTACTAAAGTATAGTGCTTTGGGACAAGAGTCATCAAATGCAGGGGTACTTAGAGTTCATTTATTTACATATTGTCTATTCCTGTTTTCAAGCTACAACTCAGAATTGAATATGATATTTGTGATGGAAACCTTGTAGCTCATTAAGCTATAAATATTTACTATCTGGTCCTCACAGATCACTGTGTTAGGGCACCACTGACTATAGTGACTGTGGCCTTTTACCATTCCAGTCTTGCTCGACAATCAATTCCTAACATAATGGCATATGGATGAAATAGAAAACACAAAACAAGAAAGTCTAGAGCTCAGATTAAATAAATGCAGATAAAAAGCAAGGGGAAAATAAAAAGACCAAAACATTTTGAGGAATTCTAGCCCAATAATGGAATAGAAGAAACTATGCAAGATCATACACAATGTTCCATGTGATAAAAGATGTTACATGTGCCTTCAGTAAGTGGTCTCATTTGAAATCATATTCAGACTACATAAGAAGGAACACAGATTAGAGACTTAGGGGAAAAACAAAACAAAACCCTGAATGGCAGTTTTCCTTATACGCAGAAAAAAAATAAAGATAGGAGGAGGTTGTGAGAGAGATATTCTGGGGTTAGTTGCACTGACCTTGTGCAGTTGAAAATTCACGCATAATTTTTGACACCGCCTTAAACTTAACTACTGTCATCCTTCAGTATCTGTGAGGGATTGGTTCCAGAACCTCTACAGATATGAAAATTCATGGATGCCCAAGTCCCTTATATAAAATGGCATATAATAATGCATACAATTGGCCCCCTGCATCCTGGATTCCCCATCAAGAATTGCAAATATTATTATTGATCCATGGTTGGTTGAATCTGTGGATGTGAAACCTGGGGACTGAGAGGGCTGACTACATATATATTGAAAAAAAATATGCATTTAAGTGAACCAAAGCAGTTTAAACCCATGTTGTCTAAGGCTCAGTTGTAGTTGTAATTTCATGTCAGGTAAAGTCATCTCTAAGGCCTTTCCTTTGTGGAAAGTGTTCCTTGCCTCCCATGAAACAGAAGTCAGCAGCCAGACATAACTCTTAATTGTATTCGGTGACTAACACTGAAAAAAATATAATTTAAAAAATGACTGCTATGTGATTCTGAGGTGAGTATGAGGATGAAAGGGGGTACTTGGAAACTCATACCATTATGAGGGGAAAGGAAATAAGGAGAAAAAACTCATCCAACAGGGAAAACTGGGTTAAGTACACTTGACAAATGTTTGCAGAGGGGTAATCTAAGAGTTTAGATGAAACCAGCCATGTGTAAAATAAATTCCTATAGTATTTTTATTATTGAATAATTAGTAGTATAGAACAACTGCCATCTTAAATTCGTGTTTGCAGGAATCCTTTGAAATGTGTCTCTTCTTTCCTATATAAAAGGAAGCTACTGTTTTGCTTTTTTTTTTTCTATAATATTTTAGATTGTCAACATATAAGTTACTTTTTAAACACTCACTGAAAAGACATCCTCTGGGCACCAAACTCAGGGGAGAATAAGCAGTTCAGATAGGGCAAGATGATTGCTTATTGAACTATAATGTTGCCAGTGACACAGTGAGACTGATGTCAAATCCCATTGCTCACGCAATACAAGAGAAACTTGATTGTTTTGAAAAGAAATACATTTTCATGCTCATATTTCTTCCATTTGGAAATGTATTCTTTTCACAATACTCTTCAGACTTTAGGAATATATCCCTTGGTCCATACAGAGAAATATAATATTGATACATTTCTTGTTGCTACTTGTTCATATGTGACAGTCATGGTAAGTAGTTTTATGTTCCTGACGTTTGTTTCAGTGTGAGCGATGCTCTCTTTGTCAGTATCTTCTCCCTGGCAGTACATGTTTATGGAAGGATCACAGTACATAATTACCTATTTTTTATAAATTATAAGTTATAGTTATGCTCTTAGAATAGAATAGCCTTTCAAAAGAATTAAATAAAATAGCCTTTCTAAAGAACTTAAGAAAATATATAGTAGACATATACAAATTTTATAATCAATAAGGTTCAATAACATTTAGCTTATTCTTTAGCTTATTATAGTTTATAAAAGAGAACAAAAGGTGATGTCATCACTAATATGATTCACAATAACAATAACAAAGACCAAAAGAAAACATTAGCATAAATATCCATGTTAAGAAAACAGTATGCTTTCAAGAGGTTTTCTTAAAAAGTTGAAGAGCCTAATTTCAGTCTTCTTATTTCTTCAAAAACTCTTCTTCTCTAGTATAATTTAATTTGAAAGAGTTTTCCAGTGATATTGTGATGTCTCTATTGATCAAACTGCAGATATTTTTAGCCTCTTAGAATGACTGTCAGACCATACCGTGTTGTTTATCTGTTTGCGGTATAATTTTAACAAACTACTATTGAACATGATTATAGAAGCAAATAGAATTATGACTATATTTCTATTTCACATCTGCTTAAAAACAGTTAAAAAAGGATCATATTTGTCTTATTAAGACATGATTTGTGTCTTCTTTCAGCTGATAATAAAAGCCCTATCCTCATTTCCTTAATAAACTATATTGGAACAAAATGCTCACTCTTCGTCTTTCTCTTAACTCCTCCTCTTCTTCCCATTTTTCTTATTTTTATGTATTTTTCTGTTCATCCTTTAGAATTTTAATTATAGTCATAAGAAACTTCTTCCATCATGATGTGTGTGAGTCATTTTGATAGAAAATAATGGAATAGAAGAAACTATGCAAGGTCATACATAATTAATATCTATAAAAGCAATAGTCTTATTTATTCTCCATAAAATTGGCATCTTTTTCTAGACCCGTGGACACTTCAGACAAACCCTAAGCATCTACTGGGCGTGACAAGAGATGCTCTATGGTGAAGCCATACATTTCATGTCATTTGTTCTGTAGTGTAAAGCAAGATTCTCCTTCCACATTTGTACAATCTTATAGTTGCCCTTAATAGAACTATCTGTCATTAACACATTTAATTAAACATTTTTGAAATTGCTTTCTATATGTTCAGCCTATATCCTCTCTTAGGACAAAGATCTCTATGAAGTCTGAACTTATTTAAAACTAAGTTGTACAGAAGCAGGATTTGCCTCTCAATATTTCTCTTGTGGCTACAAGGCCCAGGATGCTTTAGGCTGCTGGAGTGAAAGGGAATTTAGGATGTGGATTTGAGCCACTGGAATTCAATCCGATGTGGAGGCACCTGACCGTACGGAGAGAGGGAGCCTTAATAGCAGGTGTTGAGAGAACTTTACTTTTCTCTGCCAGTCATATCATCACTAACATTGTTTAAGCTCCTACTACTTTGCAGGTCACACTCTATTTTACATGCATTAATTTTTTAATCTTATCAAATCCTTGGAGAAAAATACTATTACCCTCATTTAGAACTTAAAGATTGAGACAAGAAAAATATTAATTTGTCCAAGTTTCCCCAGCTGGTAAACGGGACAACGGGGTTCCAATTCAGTGAGTTTGTGTTTAGACTCAGAACCTCTTTTCCCCCCTCACTACACTATAATGCTTCTCTAACTCTAGTTGGTTTATTTTTTTATCCTAATAAGTTAATACCATTTACCTTCTGTATTAGATGACGTGCCAGAGAGCCTCTGTAACTTAGAAACATAAAACATAGCAGCTCAACCAAAAGAGAAACTTACTTCTCTCTCAGTCTCTATCTAGTAAGAGTAGGCAGGCTATGCTTCATGAGATCATAAAGGAATTCTGGTGGGCAGAAAGTCTACAAGCTTAAGGCGGAATGCTAATTGCTCGATCTAAAGTAGTTTCTACATTGCTTACCATTCTTTTAGTCAGAGACAAGAAGACAAAAGAAGTCTAGATCAGTGCCTTCAGCTTCATAGAAACACCTAGGAAGTTATAAAGATCATTGCCTTTCATGTCCAGTCTGCGTAAATATGGTCATATGATCACACTTACCTCAAAGTCATATTGAGAAATATTGTCTCTAGCTGGGTAGTTATATTCCCAGCTAACACTTAGGAAGTCCTATGATTGAGAATGGAGAGTAGTATAGATGCATGGGTCAATTGTCTCTGCTCTTAAGTGCAACTGTTAATCTCTTTAGTTTTATAGGGATTTGTTTGTTTATTTGCTTAGTTTTATAAATTTTAGAGAGTGTATTTACAGACTAGCCATTGGATTAGTGTCCCTATATCAATTAACTTTTCCTGGTTGTTATGGTAATATGCTAAGGGACAGGGCACAAGGTTGTTGAAATAAGTAATATTTCATATTAAGGACTGTGGATTGGATTAAGAATGGGGTTAAAGGTTATTACATCTATAATCAAAATTTTCTGTTAACATAATCAATTTGAGTTAGGTCTCTCTCAGTAGAAATGGCAGTGGCTCAGAGCAGAGTGATGTTCTCAGTTAATTAGAACCCCAAACTTTTTCTCTGAAGCTGTTACCAGAGCTACTTTTGTTGGTTTATATTAATTTTCCTTTTTTTTAATTATAAGGTTGGACTTCAGTTTTTAAATTTTAAAATATAGAATTAAGTTACTTGGATATCTATATATACATACTAGTGGCCCAGTGCATGAAATGCATGCACATTAAAAGGGAATTAATTAGAGGAAATATTTTAATATTGCTATTTTCTCTTCCTCTATAATAGAAGTGACAGAGATGAAAGAAAATTAGTAAAATGTATATGAAAATAATATATAAATTTGTTAATAAATAAACAATCACAACATGGTATAACAACAAAGATATGATATAAAAACAACACTGATACAAACAATGACTGCTAAAATGATTAAACTTATTCTAATATCTCCCTGTATACCACATTAAAAGTGAAAACACTTTCAGAGTGCTTGACTAATTTCCCTTGTGATGAAGTACTTAGAACTTTAACTGTAACATCACATGCTCTTCAAACTTGAGAGAAAGCAACATATAACTGACCCTGTGTGAAAACGGGTTCAGGTAGGACTATTCCTACTCTGTCTAGAGTTTGTCCTTGTGATTTATTAATAGTCATTGCAAATGCTGGAATCACAAGAAACTGTCTTTGAATTAATATAAATGGGAAGCCAATGTCAGATCAGGGTTCAGGGTGCAGGGGAATGGGATTCCTGGCTGGCAGACTGCTGACAGCATGTTGTCCAATGACTGATTCTGCAAGGAATGGGGCTCCGTCCTCCCTCCTGTCAGGGTCTGGTTTGAAGGCCAGCAATGCCCCTGATCGTGAGAGACCCAGAGTTACCCAGTGTCCTGGCCGGGGCCCAGAGCTCCCTCCCACTGCCACTGTGCCCCGGCTGGGACCAGGAGAGTGTTCCCCCGGCCTCCGCCATGGGCCGTGGCCAGGCTGGGCCAGGGGGGAGCTTCCTCCCCCCGGCAGCTTGCTGTTCGGTCAGCCATCTGGTCGTTTAGGTCATAACAGCCCTTGGCTTTTTATATATTAGGATACCTATACACGTATACATTTATATGACTATGTGTATATGTGTTCATATTTGGAAAAAAATATGCGTGTACTAGTATGTATATATATATATATATATATATATATATATATATATATATATCCTATCTAATAAAAGAGAAAAATGGTAATTGGCGTACGACGATACCCTTTTCATTGGCTAATCAGGGCTACATGCAAATTAACTGCCAACTAAGATTGGCAGTTAACTGCCAACTAAGTTGGCAGTTAACTGCCAAAAGGATGGCGGTTAATTTGCATATGTAGGCACTATGCAGGGAGGCGAAAGGGAAAGCAGGAAGAAGCCCCCTGCCACTGACAGTGATCTGAAACCCAGGGGGGAGCTAAGAGCTGGGGGGCAGGGCAAAGGCGGCCCTGGGGCCGCCTTTGGCCTGCCCCCCAGCCATGATCGGAGAATCAGGCGCCTTTGCCGCCCTGGCCAGTGATAGCAGGAAGTAGGGGTGGAGCCAGCGATGGGAGCTGGGCACGGTCGAAGCTGGCAGTCCCAGGAGCTAGGGGTCCCTTGCCTGGGCCTAAAGCGAAGCCCACGATCGCGGGGCCGCTGCAGCTGAGGGTCCCCGCTGCCCGGGCCGGACGCCTAGGCCAGAGGCGTTAGGCCTGGGCAGGGGCGGAGCCTGCAACCGCGGGGAGCTGGGGGTCCCCTGCCCAGGCCTGACACTTCTGCCGGAGGCCTCAGGCCTGGTCAAGGGGCCGATCCGGTGATTGGTGATCGGAGGGTGATGAGGGTCAACTCCTCTGGCCGATGCGTCAGGCCTGGGTGGGGGGCGGAGCCAGGGATTGGGGGGATATTATGGTCCCCTTGCCCAGGCCTGAAGCCTGAGTCAGAGGCGTCAGGCTTGGGCGGGGGGTGGAGCAAGTGATCAGAGGGAGATGGGGGTCCCCTGCCCAGGCATGATTCCTGGGCCAGAGGCCTCAGGCCTGGGTGGGGGCCAGATCCAGTGATCATGGGGAGATGGGGGTCCCCTGTCCAAGCCTGACACCTCTGGTGGAGGCGTCAGGCCTGGGCAAGGGGCCAATCAGGCGATCGGAGGGTGATGGGGGTCTACGCCTCTGGCCGAGGCATCAGGCCTGGGCAAGGGGCCGATCCTGCAATTGGAGGGTGATGGGGGTCAACGCCTGAGGGCTCCCAGTATGTGAGAGGGGGCAGGCTGGAGAGGGGGACACTCCCCCCCCCACACACACACCCAGTGCACGAATTTCGTGCACCAGGCCCCTAGTATATATATATATGGCCTCACTTCAATTCTGCGCCATCTCTGGAGCAATGCACCAGCTCCTCCCTGCCGTGCACGCAGCCTCCTGCTGAACAGTCATTACAGCATGAGGGCATTATGACCATTAGTGTATTAACTCTTTATATATAAGATATATAAAGATATCTTATATATATATATATCTTTATGACCATTAGTGTATTAGCTCTTTATATATAAGATATATAAGATATCTTATATATATAGCATTATGACCATTAGTGTATTAGCTCTTTACATATAAGATATATAAGATGTCATATATATATATATATATATATATATATACACATATACATATACATATATATACATATATATATATACATATATATATATATATCTTTATATATAAGATATATATATCTTTTTTGTTTTACTTTCTCTGGAAATTTTTGTTTGTTCAGAATTGAGGGAACTAAATGGCTAGTTGAGCAATAGTGATTCCAGTCGATCATTCTGTCAAATAAAACTCTTCTTTGTGGAGATGTTATTTTATTTTGTTTAAAAGAGGAAAGTATCAGATGGGAAAAATATTTTAGAAGCCACCTCAATATAGATGACTGTATGTGTTTGTGGATATGACATTCCTGTGTAACGCTCTTTTATGATGATCATTTTCAGTCTCAAAGATGTATATTTGCAGGTATAAAAGAGTGGAAGGAAGATATTTTGAAATCTCTGAGTCTTCCATTTCCAGCATATATATTTAGTAGCAGAAATTGGGATGGAATGCTTTTTTTAAGATTTTTTTCTATATACTTATGGTTTTTCTCTCTGTTTTGTAAGACCTAACTCTACCTGTAAATAAATTTAACTATTTAACACAAAATTTTAAAATACGCTATTTTTTTTACTTTTTTAACTTTTTTTTTCTTTATTGATTAAGTTATTACATTAAAATATGCTATTAAGGAAGAAATCAATTTGACTAGACTCAGAAATCTCAATATGGAAATTCTCATTGCTTTTGTGTAAGATTCAGAATTATGTCTTGCTGATTGAGACTGAAATCACTTTTGAGTTCTTAAGTATAGCAAATATATAGGGAAGTCCCTGTTTAACAGAGCACAAATGAAAAATGGTTCTAAACCACAAAAATAATTAAGCCCATATGAAGCCTGTGAACCTAAACCTGTTTTGTAGATATTTACTTCTGGTCACTTTGTTTATTTGGCAATATATTTTGTAGGACAAGTAAACATTCTCTGGCAGGCATTGCTATAGTTGCCAGGGGCTAGTGCTGCACTGGCAAGGTACAATGTAATTTTGCTATATGAAAAACTTGGATTTCTTTATGTCATATATTTTCACAAAATTTCTATTTACTATATAGTTATATAGTAACTATAAGATGTAATAATGCACATTAGCTTTATTATTTAACTTAAAATGATAATATTCTAATGCAGATAGATATAAGCGCTTGTTCAGTGGAGTACAAAGAATCCATTGGAAAATAAGTGGTCCATATCCCAGTTTCTTGTAACTAAAATGAATTTAGTTTGTTACCTTCCTTTATTTCCACCACAGGGAAAATACAGATATTCACTTTCTCTCTCTCATGTGAGAAATGTGTTCTAGTTTTTGAATCCCAAGAGTTTTATGGAAAATGTGTCCCTTTAAGTCATAGTCTGACCCAATTAGAATATGAAAATGGTTAATTCACTTACCATTTTAAGGATGGAAAACTGGGTTGTCATCACAGCAATGCCATTCTAAGATATGCACCAATTTTACATATCATTATAAATGAAGTATAGAATACTTGAAATCAAGTTTAATTAATTGAAGTTTTCATTTTCCTTTGGGTGCCATGCATTGCTTCTAAACCGAAATATAAATGTAAGGATTTTGATAAATGTTTTCCTATGTGAACAAAGAATTTAAAAATGTTGTAGTTTAGATTAATTTTTACTCAAATTGAAAAAGTACAAATGTCTTATTTTATGTGGATAAAATTGCTGAATTATTGTAAACTTCTACACCTCAGTTGTTGATTGTTATTTGATTCAAAATCAAATTTAATTATTTCAACAGTATCCATAATAATAAAAGCATAATATGCTAATTAGACCAGACAACATTCTGGACAAAGCTGGGGCTGGGAGGGAAGCCTGGGTCCCAGGTGCCTGGCTGGAGGGAAGCTTGGGTCCTGGGTACCAGAGGGAAGCGGGTGCCGGCATCCAGGGGAAGGAAGGCCTACTCTTGAATGAATTTCATGCATCAGGACTCTAGTCTTACATATTTCAATAAAATACATATGTAGAATTCAACAACCTTGCAACATTTTAAGTAAAATTGATTTTCTGCCCAAATATCTGCTAGATTAATCTTTTCTGTGGGTGTGAGAAAATTGTTTTATCTCAGAGAATTAGTAAAAAATATGTGGCTTCACTAATAAAATAGCCCAGTAGAAACAGAACCTCTATACTATGGAATCAGAAATTTGTTTTCCTATAAGATCTTGTCATATGCAATAACTTCCTTGCCACTCTGTAAAGAGCCAATTATAAGCGATTTTGATGGCTGTCATACTTCAAGGAAGTTAAATGAACTGAAAGAAGGCAGATCACAGTGATAAATTATCTCTTTGCTTCAGAAGATATTAGGAGAGAGCAATTGTTGCCCCAAAGCGCTCTTGGACAAATAATAGACTCATCCTTTCTGATCAATAGGAAGTGTACTATGTTATTCAACAGAGGCACAACATCTAAATAATAATTCAAAAACTAATGTATTGATAAAATATAAAATTCATTAAAATCATGAATACGCTTGATATTTTATTTCTCTTATACATAATACTGCCTATTAGTATTTGTTAGCTACTCTACAAACTTTGAATGTACTTTTTAAAAACATGTACAAACACAAAAGAGACTTTTCTTGGAAAGTGTTGTATTGTAAAACCATAATACCTAAATGGGTAACTTTAACCACCAGATAAATAATAATATTAATTAGAATTATTATTTGTTAAATTGTATCTGTGAGAAATAACCTGCAGAAGTTAGGTCTCTACTTTTAATGCATGAGGTCAACTGATTGCACATATTTCAAAACCTATAATTCCAAAATTGTCATTTGATTTCTAAAAATAAGCTTTTTCTTTTGCAGCTAATTAGAATTCTCTTAATTTTGTAAAGATCTTGAAAATTAGAAATTTTGAGTATTTTTTTCTCTAAGGTATATGGAAAAGAGGCTATTTACTATAATATACAAACATCTAACAGATAATTTAAGCACATGAATAAGCTTATAAATTTATCTATTTAAATCTATATAGTATTAGGACAGAGTTTGTAATATACAAGCTATCTTTATAATTTTACAGATTTTAAAAACATTTAACATTTAGATGTTTTGATCAATGACTAAAATACTGATGATTTGCTTTGTGGCTAACAAAGTCTTTGACATATTTGGTTTGTACTTCTCCATTTGTGGGTAATTTCATATTTTCACTAATTTTCTGTACCACCTGTTTTAATTAAGCATACAGATTTAAAATAAAAAGTCACCAGTCAGTATAGATTGATTTTTCTAGTCAAAATGTTATTACTATCTTCTGACTCTGCAGCTATAGACCAGGTCTTATTGACATTTTTCCTAAATTAATCATATGGTGTGTTTTTTCCTTTCACTGGACCTATACTTTCTTCTTTTTAGTATATAACATACATTTTAATACTGTGGTATTATCAGTATTATTTGGTGATCCTTCATCTGGGGCCTGCCTGTCTTCAAAATTGTTCAACTGTGGAAAGACAGCCACCCTTCTATTCTACGCATGCCTCTCACCTTGCTCTGCAGTTATCTGTGTCCTGAGCCTTAGTCTTTGCTCTCATGTCATATCTCTCACAGACAGACAGTGAAGGTCTTTAATCATGACAAGGGGAACAGAGCAAGTTATCCAAGATTCCAATGGTCTCATTAGCAATTAAATGATATCAGTAGATTAAAGTGACATCCCACAGTAAATAATGAGGAAAGAAGATAAAGTAAAACAAATCCATTATTTGATTTTAGTTCACACATAGAAATTCATACTAAATAGTGTGATTTACCATGAAACTATTTGTAGCATGCAAGGTCTATCCAACAACAAAAGCAAGCTATTTTCTGGCACTGAAAAAAGTAATACAAATGAGTAAATTTAGAAATTTAAAAAAATTTCCAAAATGCATTGCAAAAAAAAAAATATATCATAGATTTTGCCTGGGTAGCCATTTCTATTCAAAGAAAAAACAGAAGTAAGGAAAACTTTGTTACATTAGAATCCATATTAGCTCATTGTCACCCATTATGTTCACTTTTCCAGGGAATATAATGTATCTACATAACCTGTTTTATTATAATTGATGTGGCATATCTCTCATTAGAATAATCTCAATTCAAAGATGAATATTGCATCTATACTAGAAACATATCTATCTGAGTCTCAGAGAACCTTTGTGAGTTTTCTGATATCATGTTTCAGATCTTTGGCAGAGAATTATTCATAAAGTAAATAATGTACATGTACATAAAATAACATTGAAATTTCTGCTTCAGATGTCATCTTCATCTGATTACTATAGGATATATAAATAATCTGAAAGTATCAGAAAGGAAAAAGATTTTATAAGTTTGAGGTTTCATTTTATAGTTGAAAAGTGTATAAAAAATGTATGGTATTACTCCTTTAAGCCCTGTACACTGTTAATAGAATGTAAACTGGTACAGCCATCTATAATAATAAAAGCATAATATGCTAATTAGACAAGACAGATGAACTACCTTCTGTATGTCATTCTGCACATCCTTCTGGAGGAAGCCACGGTGGTGGGGGCCGAGGAAGAGGTGATTAGAAGTGATGAAGCAGGCAGGCAGAGGCAGTTAGGGGTGATCAGGCAGGCAGGCAAGTGGTTAGAGGCTATCAGGCAGGCAGGTGAGTGGTTAGTGGTGATCAGGCAGGCAGGCAAGTGGTTAGGGGCGATGAGGCTGGTAGGCAGGCCAGCAGTTAGGATCTAGTGGTCCCGGATTGTGAGAGGGATGTCTGACTGCAGGGATCGGGCCTAAACTGGTAGTTGGACATCCCCCAAGGGGTCTCAGATTGCAAGAGGATACAGGCTGAGCTGAGGGACACGCCCCCCATGCATGAATTTTGTGCACCGCGCCTCTAGTTATAGATAACAGAATGGAGGTTCTTCAGAAAATTAAAAATAGAACTAAAAATGATCCAGCAACCCCACTTCTAAATATATATATCCAAAGGAAATGAAATCACTATCTTGAAGATATCTTATCCCCATGTTCATTGTAGCATTGTTCATCATAGCCAAGATATGAAACAACCTAAGTGTCTGTTGAAGCATGAATGGATAAGTAAAATAGAATATTATTCAACTTTAAAGAATTAAATATGGCCATTTGCAACAACCTGAAGGAATATAAATAACATTATAAAAAGTGAAGTGAGCCAGACAAAGACAAATACTATATGGTATCACTTATATCTGGAATCTTAAGCAAAACAAAACAAAAACAAACAAAAACACTCCACAGATCCAATTAAGTTAAACTCATGGAAACAGAATAGAACGATAGTTGCCAGGAGATGAGAAAATAGGGAGAGGTTATAAAAGACTATAAACTAAGTTACAAGATGAGTTAGGTCTAAGGATCTAATGTAGAGTATGGTAACTATCATTCATAATTCTGTGTCTAACAAATGGCTATTTGGATAACGGCAGCAAAGACAATAAAATGTGGTTTGTACCAATCCATTCCTGTAGCTAGAAAAGAGCAAAAATACGAATTTTTAAATAAGGTATGTAGAGGTTACACTTGATTTATGAACGAGATAGGGATGATAAGAAAGGAACAGAAATAAGGCTAATGACAGATTCAGAGAAAATTAGGAGGTATATAGAAAAAGAGCTACTAGAAAAATTCATTGATGGTCTTGAAAGGGTAAGACAAAATCCAGAAGAGAGGAATTTCACAATGAAGGAGTTAATGGAAAATATAAAAGTTTGAAATAGTGTAAAGTTACTTAGGATTGGCCTACTAGTATATTAAAAATTTTAGCCCTAGCCAGTTTGGCTCAGTGATGGAGCATCAGCCCTTGAGTTGAAGGGCCCCAGTTTAGATTCTGGTGAAGGGCATATACCTTGGTTGCAGACTTGATCCTTGGCCCTGGTCAGGTCAAATGTCTCTCTCCCTCCCATCCACTCTCTAAAAAATTAATGGGAAAATATCCTCGAGGATTAACAAAAAGAAGACGAGAAGGAGAAGGAAAGAAGAAGAAGGAGATTTCATATTTAAGAATATCTGATAACTAAATTTTTTCTAACTGAATTGGAGATTATAATATTACTAAAATATCATTAACTTCAGAAAATATTTAAATAAGGTTTTTTCAAATAGAGAATAATGATAGTCTAAGTGTCTTTGAGGAGCTCCCATCACTTCATGGAAGATTTATTTTTTTAAATAACATTAAATTATATTGCTAATTGATAATCCATTGAAAATAAGTGAAAGCTTTTTCTACTTTTCAAAAAGTAGTCATTGTGGAAATCATTAATTTATGCATGCTTTTTAAGAGAAAATCAGTAGCTTTATTTTAATGAGTTAAGTCATTTGTTTAACCAACATATGTTCATCAATCACTACTCTGTTTCAATTATATGAGTTAATTTACTTTCCTCCTGTTTCATAGAATACAATAGAGAAGAAAGTCTAGAAAAATAAACAAATAAAAATTTTGAGTTTTGATAAGTGCTATGTAAGAAAGGAAAAAACAGAGTATTTTTTCACATTGAGCTGCTAATGAAGGTCTCTCTGAAGAAATTATATTTAAGGTCAGACCTCAAATATGAAACATTTATTTGAACTCTATAACTTGGCTTCATATAAAACAACTGGAGGCCCGCCTGGTGCATGAAATTCATGCACTGTGGGGGGGGATGATCCTCAGCCCAGCCTGAACCCTCTCCAATCTGGGACCCCTTGGAGGATGTCCGACTACTGATTTAAACTGGCAATCAGACATCCCTTTCACAATCCAGGACAGCTGGCTCCTAACCGCTCGCCTGCCTGCCTGCTTGATCACTCCCTAACTGCTCCCCTGCCAGCCCGATCACCTCCAACTGGCCTCCCCAGCTGGCCCGGTCTCCACCAACTGACCCCCAGCCGACCTGGTTGCCCTCAAGTGCCCTCCCCTGCTGGCCTGTTCACCCCTAACTGCCCTCCCTTGCCTGCCATCTTTTGGTGGCCATCTTGTGACCACATGGGGGTGGCCATCTTGTGCGAGGGCATGAGGTCAATTTGCATATCACCTCTTTATTATAGAGGACTAGAGGCCCGGTGCATAAAAATTTGTGCACTGGCGGGGAAGGGTGGTGTCCCTCAGCCCCACTTGTGCCCTCTCATACTCTGGGACCCCTTGGGAGATAATGACCTGCTGGCTTAGGCCCACTCCTGGGTGGCAGAGGGCAGGCCCAATCCCTAGGTGCAGCCCCTGGTCGGGCTCAGAGTAGGGCCGATTGGGGAGTTGGAGCGCCGCCCCCTGTCATGCACAGAGCAGGGCGGATCAGGAGGTTGCGATGCCACCCCAGTCACACTCAGGGTAGGGCCGATTGGGTGTTGGGGCACCGACCCTGTCACACTCAAGGCACGGTTGATGGGGAGGTTGCGGCGCTACCCCCTGTCACGCACAGAGCAGGGCCCATCAGGGGGTTGGGGCGCCTTCCCCTGTCACGAACAGAGCAGGGTGGATAGGGAGGTTGTGGGCCACCCCCTGTCATACACAGAGCCTCAGGGTGATCAGGGGGTTTGGGCGCTGCCCCCTGTCACGCTGATCACGGTGCTGGGAGGCCTCGCGGCTCTGCTGATCCTGGTGCTGGGAGGCATATTACCCTTTTACTGTATAGAATAGAGGCCTGGTGCATGGGTGGGGCTGGCTGGTTTGCCCTGAAGGGTGTCCTGGATCAGGGTGGTGGTCCCCACTGGGGTGCCTGGCCTGCATGGGTGAGGGGATGATGGCTGTTTGCAGCTGGTCACACACCCTTCAGGGTGGGGGTCCCCACAGGGGTGCCTGGCCAGTCTGGGTGAGGGGCTGAGGGCTGAAGCTCCCAACTGCTCCTTATCTTTTTTTTTTTTTTTTTATTCTGGGCCAGCTTTAGCCAGGCTCCAGCTCTGAGGCCTCAGCTGCTGAAAGCAGGTGTCTGGTGTTTAGGTTCTATAATCGAAACTCTGTATCAACTCCAGCTCTGAGATCCTAGCTCGCTGAAAGCTGGTTTCTGGGGTTTTGTTTAGCTTCTGTATTTGTTACAATGTTTCAAACTGCAGGCTCAGAGGCCTGCAAGGCAGGCGGGGAACGTTGGTTTCCTCCATCACTGAAGCAAGCAAGCCTCATGTTAGATTCAAGCTGCCTGGCTGCCGGCCGCCATCTTGGCTGGCAGTTAATTTGCATATCACCCTGATTAGCCAATGGGAAGGGTAGCGGTCATATGCTAATTACCATATTTGTCTTTTATTAGATAGGATAATTCCATGAGACAGTTTTAGGTATTAATTGAAATTAGCTTTTGCTGAATATAAGCAAAACTACACAAGTTTCATTGCCCTAATTAGTGAAATTGTCTTTCTCTCATGTAAAAGAAACCAGGGATATTCAGCACAAGACTGACATGATACCACTTTATCATCACATACCTGATTCTCATCATTTTGCAAAGCTATCCTGCATGTGTAGCAATCATTCTTATAGAACCCCCTGCCCTACTCGAAGATGATCTCTGGATACCAGTCATCAAGTCCACAATCTGGGCAGGTGGAAGGAGGAAAGGGCAAAAAGAATAGAAGGCATGCCTTCTAGTTATATGAGCACTCTTTAAAGCACATTTTCTGAGAACAACACACAATTTCAGCTTCCATATCATTGAATTATCTCCACCTTGAAGTACAAAGAGAGGTGAAAAATGTGACATTGTCAAACCCAATATGTAGTTTCTGTTTCTAAGAAAATGAGAGAATAGTTTGTGGATAGAGAGTGACTATCGTCATCATTGTGTTATTATCCATACCAATTAATAATATATATTAGGAAACTGAGGTTTAGAGAAGTTAGCTATTTACATAAAGTTCAATATTTAAGAGAATGATTGGATGTCTGTCATTTAGAAATTGCCTTAGACTCATTTCCTCTCTCTATCCAGATAATCTAGTAATTTTCCTAATGCAGCCTCTCAATTTATGCTGGATTTCTACAATTTATTAAAAAATTTCTAAAACTTATGCTGGATTTCTAACTGGCAATCTATTAAAAAAATCCTTCATTCTATATTGGCCACATTATTCTTTTGTTTTAGACACACACATGCACACATACAAATGCAAACATTTACACACACACACAAAACAGCTTCATGTTTTTCACCAATCAAATTTTAAATGTTTCTTATTTTCAAAGCCCTTCATTATAATATTCAGTATCCACCCCTTCCAGTAACAACTGTTAACCCCATGATTTGTTATTTTGTTTCTTTTACCTGTTTTGAAATTATGCTTTTTTCAATTATCAGGAAAAACTCTAATCCTAACAGCTCCATAAATTTTTCTTAACTGTGTAACTTGTTCTTGGTTTCCATCCTCAAAACAATTTGTATAAATTATATTAATTCTCTTTTTAAAAACCCTGTGATAGATTTGTTTCCTCAGCTAGAATGTAAAAAACCTGAATCATTTACTATATTACTTCTATATTCATTTAACACCTGTTGTAATAAAGAATACATAGTATTTTTTAAAAATTGTAGATATTTTAGTTGCTTTCTTAATTATCTTATTTATACATATTAATGTTAACCTTGGCTATCAATGTTTCAAACTTGTATGATTATTGTGTCATTTTGAATTATAAAGTATTGCTTTCTAATGGTAGTCTTCAGTTCATTAATAACACCGACTGGAGCTGGATCATTGAGTTCCTTGGAATTTTTTTTATTATTAATACCATCACTACATCAATTACAACTACTCATATAATAGTAGAGTAATGTTTATATATGTCCATATTATAGTTTCAGTTCTTCATAGGCAGGAGTGCTTGTGTGACTCAAAGGTTGGCAATTGTTTGCCTCAACAAAGATTTATTAAACCATGATATCTATAAATAAGAAGTCAAATACTATATATGTATCTACCACATGCCCAGTGAAAATTAGGAGTGTCTATGGTGAAAAGACAAAGTACACTTATACTCAACTCTTTCTTTTGTTCTCTGACTCTCTGTGTGAAGAATATACATAACTGGATTTGTTATATTTGTGTGTGTGCATGATATGTTATATATATATACACACAAACACATAAACAGTTATGAACTTCTGAGGAAATGATAAATGAATTGATGCTGAAGTTAGTATATCAGCATAGTTATTTCATGCAAACTTGATTCAGCAAAAAATATGCTTAAAAATCTATTTCATTGGACAAATGCTTGGGGATTAGAATTATGGATATTCTTACATGTGCTTATATCCTTTCCTTTTCATAAACATTTCTTGAGAACCTATATATGTGCTATTCTTCTAGTTGCTTTTATGTCATAGGATATGGCTATTTTAATAGAAAAAATAAACTATTGCATTCACCAGGAAAACCATTTTTAAAATTGTGAGATGTTTTCATTGAACTAGTTTCTTTGAATACTAAAACCTCAGAAATTGCTTTTTAAAGTTACCTACGTACTTTCCTAGACCCATCCTGACATGACTGTTCATCACTGCCACTGTGGGCAGGAGGTTAATTGTAATTGCACGGTCACCTGGACTGTTCTGCAATTTGAAGTAGAGTCCCTCTGCTGCGCCAGGCTCGACAGTATATTATTTCCAAGCATTAGTGCCAGGATGCTCTTTAAATGGGCTATGGAACTGGGGAAGAAGTGATTTACGTGCTCGATTTAGTGCTCTCCTATTCCTGCTCACTTCAGGCCACGTTCCTACAAATAGAAGAATGGGAACAGAAGTAAAATTCATTGAACTTGTTTCTGCAGCCAAGGAAGGAAAAAAGATAACATGAAGCAAAAGGAAATGGAAGTAATTCCTATTTGACATATTTGTTGATACGAATGTAGTATATATATCACTGGGTATCCTGAATACTTATTTCCCTCTTGGGAATTCTTGAATTATACATTAAAAGATGGATTTTAATGAATGAGTGAGCATAAAAATTGAATTTTACACAGATATGTTTTAAGCAACAGGGAAAAACTGAAGACTTGTTGTTGTTGTTGTTGTTGTTGTTGTTGTTAAGGAAAAACAGGTGAGAGAAAGAAGTGCACTATCTTTCTTAGGAGTGAATAAATGTACTTGAGTAAAATAATTAGACTAGTTAAAATAAGCAATAATGATGTTTTTAGTTTATCTTATAGAAGGAAAGAAAGGAGGGGGAGGAGAGGGAGGAGTGAGGAAAGGGAAGAGAGAGAAACATTAATGTGAAAGAGACACATGGAACATGCCGCCCTGACCAAGGTTTGAACCTACAACCTGGGTATGTGCCCTGACCTGGAATCTAACCTGTCACCTTTTGGTGTAGGGGACATGCTCCATCCAACTTAGCCACACCGGCTGGGACAGAAATAATGATGTTTTTATCTTTGCAAGTATTGATACCAAATTTATCTAACTTTTTATCAATTAGGCCAAACTTGGAATCTGCTCATTTCTTCTGTGGTGTTTTGGCTCAAATACCTAATACTTTATCAATGAGAAATGCTTAACTGCATCCCTTTTTTGTAATTATATTTGCAAACATCCTTAGTAAGATTGTTTCATTGTGTAAGGAATGGCTTAGGAAATATTTTATGTGCTGCCATTGATGAGTAAAATGATTTCCTTTCAATCTGAACATATGATAAAAAATAAAAATAAATGAGCAATTAACACTAAACCCTTAAACATTTATGTAATTAAATAAAATGTTTAAAAAGAAGATGCCTGAACTTTATACTCCCAGCACATAATAGTTCTAGCAGAGTTAGCACTCTCAGATAAAATATCCTGCTTAATAATAATGTTTCAGGGTTGTTGTTTTATTGGTTATTCTTTCATTAAAAAAATAAAGTGGAGGCCCTACCTTCTGTAAAGGTAAACACTATCCTGAAGTGATGTACTTTTTGTGCTTCATGTGTATGTCGTGTGTGTATGTGTGTGTGTGTGTGTGTGTGTGTGTGTGTGTGTGTGTCCAGTATATAATAATGTTATATGAGTTTGATAAAATTTAGGTAAATAGAAAATATTTCATGTATACATTTCCCACCAACATAATTTTTTCATCATCCTTATGTGAATAGATATCTATTTTTAAAAATTTTACTGAAGTGTAATATTCCACTATAGATTAGTTCTCACTTCTCTTCACTATTGCCAGCAGTTGCATGAAAAACATGCTAATACATGAGTCTTTATACATGTATGCTTCTCTTCGAGATACATATAGAAGTTGAATTTAACTTTCCAGTTTGTTACCCATGGTTATCCATTCAGAAAATAGATGGGAAATTTTCAGAAATAAACAAGTGATATATTTTAAATTGCACACCACTCTGAGTATTGTGATGGAATCTCTCACCTTCCTGTTCCATCTCAGCCAAGAAGGTGCATCATCCTTTTCTTCAACTTATCCACTTGTATATGCTACCTGCCTGTGAGTCAGCTAGTAGCCATCTCAACTATAGGTTGACCTGCACAGTGTCGCAGTGCTTGTGCTGAAGTAATCCTTACAGTAGCTTAATGCTGTGTTGCAATACCTATGTCATTCACCTCACTTCATCTGATCATGTAAGCATTTTATCATCTCACACCATCATAAGAAGAGTTAGTACAGTACAATATTTTGAGAAACCACATTCACATAACTTATAGTGTATTGTTATAATTGTTGTATTTTATTATTCATTACTGTTGTTCATCTCTTACTGTGCCTAACATATATATTAAAATTTATCTAGGTGTGTATGTATAGAGGGAAAAACACAGTATACACAGGGTATGGTCAACCTGCAGTTTTAGGCAACCAATGGGGCTGTTGGATAGTATCCCCCGCAGATAAAGGGGGACTACTGCACTGCAAAATTTCTCTCCAAAGTGTACTTGTTCTTAGCATTATGTACAAATTCTATATTTAGTACTTTCTTACCAACTGTTGGTAATATCAATACTTTAAATGGTTTGCAGTCTGATATCTGTAAATTGGTAGATGAAATTTATACTTTCCCAACTATAGGTAAGAATGACCCTGATTGGTTTGTTTGTCTGTTTGTTTTATTAATCCTCACCCATTGATTTTTTTAGAGAAAGTGGAAGTGTGGGTGGGGAGAGAAACACTGATGTGAGAAAGACACATGGATTGGTTGCCTTCAGCACATGCCCTGACCAGGGATCAAACCTGCAGCCCAGGTAGGTGCCCTTGACTGGAACCTGAGACCTTTCAGTCTGCTGACCGATGCTCCAGTCACTAAGCCAAACCAGTCAGGGCAGAAATGAACAAGATTTTTATGTTTAATAGCAGTAGACATTTAGTTCCTACTCTGAGATACCTGGCAATATATCTTGAAAATTTATTACCTGGATTAATTGCCTTTTTATTGAAGACAAATAAGAAGACAAAAAGAATGAAAATGAGGGGAATTCTGTAATTTTATAAGAAGTTGAAAATGATGCAGAAGAATTTTCAGTCACTTGGTGAAGTTGGTAAATGGCTGATATGACCTACAACTATGGGAAATGTGGCTTTCATGGTATTTTGGTGACCTGAAATAGATGTCAGAGATGACACTGATTTCATTTTCCTAACTGATTTTGAGCTATTGTACATACTTATTGTAATAAAAAATGGAAATTCACTAAGAAAAGAATTGCTTTGCATTAACTTGTCTTAGCCTTCATAATGTATAAATCTCTATTAGGTATAACTAGTAAAACAGAGGAAATAAAACTATTTTGAAAGCATTATAGTTCTCTGACATAAAATGAGAATTACAAGAGATGGGTTATTTTAATGATTTTACCCCTCTTTCCATTTAATTATAACCAGTGTTAAGGGACACTAAACCTTAAACTAATGTAAGTGATACTTTTTTTTTCTTCATTTTGTGTTCCTGGTGCTTAGCATAGGCATATAGTCATGTAGTGGCCGTGTGTTCTGATATCTCTCCCTTTCTATTTGTGTAGTATTAATAATACCTTTTTAACTTTCAGAATTGTCCCAAATGTGACATTTATAAAACACCAATAACTTTGATAAATGAAAAATAATATACCTATCATCAGTTGACTACTTAGCATGTGCCACGTATTGGGCTAAATACTGCTATGGTTCTTTACAGTAACACAATGAGAGAGGTAGTACTGTGTACTATGTTTTATATAAGGAAACAAATTCAGAGAGGGTAATTTGCCCAATAACTGGCAGTATCAAGTTAAGGAAGTCTTACTCATCTATATATCCTCATTGCCTAGGAGAGTAGATAGCTATGAAGAGATTTTTCAAAACATCTTTGTTTGGCACCTGAAATAAAGATATTAGAACAGTGATTTTCAATCTGCTCATGTCATGGCATGCATAAACTAATTACTAAAATTGTGCAGCACACCAAAAATATATTTTTGCTGATCTGATCAAAAAAGGTATAATTTTGATTCACTCACACTGATTGGCTACTAGAATTATTGTTTCAACTGTTGTCATTTTTTTATTTGACAATAAAAGAGAAAAGAGGTCAGTGTCTCTGACTAAATAGTCAAATATGGCATATTTTAAAAATTCTTGCGGCACGTCAGTTGAAAATTGCTGATACAGAACAACAGATTCTGAAAAATTCCCATGGTACTTGTTTGAAGCAAAGAAATAAAGAAATTTTATATGCTGTACCTTTGATTATTCTTACAGTATTCCTACGTCAGTATATATATGGTTTATTCATGCCAGGGGGCTTCTGCCTGAGAAAATGATGAGCCTGTGTCTTTTAGTAAGGTCATCGTGTATTTATTTCTTTATGTTTTTCATTTGAGGAAGTTCATTCTTTTAAACGTGAACACTTTAAGGCAGAAATCACTGCTCTTTAGAGTATAGTAAATAACTTTTCTATGGTTCCAAAGGGTGTAGTAGGTTACTTAAATAGGCCACAGATGTGTAACTGCACAGTTTAAGAGCAGGAGGAGACTTGTAGCAAACAGATTGATAACTGCTGTAAACAGGAGAAACATATATATTATATGAAAATAATCCATTATTAAGTATGAAAAGTTGTACATTAAATTCATGATAACATTTAAATCTGTCTTTTTAAATTGTATTATTATCATTTTATAGCTCAGGGACTACATAATAAAATATTTTTGAATGAATAAAAGGAATGAATGAATTAATGAACAAATGAATGAAATGATATTACATTATTTCTCTTTTACAGCTCCAGTCATAAAGGTGACTTTTAAAATAAATCACATATTACCTGCCAAATGACACTCCATTAATATAGCAATTCCAATAGATATCTAGTTAATAGTCTTTAAGTAGATAGAAATTGCATAATTATAAGATTTAAAAAAATCTTCTGTTACCTTCAAATACAGGCACTTCTTAAGGCCCAGGACTCACACAGGACATTGCATGGATATTAGGAGATGACAGGTTATTGAAGATATTTTTTAAGACAGGAAAAAATAACAGATACTACATCCCGAACAACATGTGACTTTTTGATGATGTGGCATTGTGGAGTTGAGCAGATATTTCTTTGAAGGATTAGATACTTTATAAACACAAAATTTAGGAGTTCCTCCTTTGGTTTGTAGGGGAAGCTAGTAGATTTATCGTATTTACTTATATACTCAGTACTTATGCTGCCATAAATCTGTTCTTTTTCTTGGGAAAATAAAGGTGTGGATACTGAAAAATCTCCTTCATTGATATGGAAAATTACTAGACTTCATTCAAAATTAAGCACATTAAAATTACCCAACTAATAAAAGTTATAAAGTGTGCTATATGGGCATCTATAAATATTTAACTTTCTTTATCTAGAGGCTTGTAATACTACCTTTGGCTCATTTAAGTGAAATTTATCTGAAGCCAAACAGATATGCTGAAATATATACAACACAGCTCTGGTTTTCTACAAAGGTAGAGTTTGAAGAGAAAATATAAACACGGAAAAATAATTATGAAACTGAGCAATGTGGTACGTGGGCTATAAAGGTACAGACAACAAATAGGATAGGGAAGATGTTTGTTAGACTATAAAAGTATAAAGCAACAATAAAGGATATGTGTTAAACATTTGGAAGAAAATATTTTCCTCTACCTAGTCATCTCTGCCTGAATAGACAATGCACAGTATTTATTTTGCTCTATAGACTTTGTTTCTAGCTTCCTTTTTCCTTTGATTCAGCCACTTCAAAATATTTTATCTTTAAAAAATTTTTGAAATATATTTTTATTGATTTCAGAGAGGAAGGGGGAGAGATAGAGAGAGAGAGAGAGAGAGAGAGAGAGAGAGAGAGAGACATCAATGATGAGAGGGAATCATTTGTCAGCAGTCTTCTGGATGGCCCCCCTGTGGATCGAGGTCCCAACCCATGCATGTGCCCCGATTGGCAATTGAACCCTGACCTTCTGGTTCATAGGTCAAGGCTTAACCAGGGAGCTGCACCAATTGGGCTATCTCTTAAAATTTTTATTGATACATATTTCAATTTCACTATTCTAAATTCTCTGTAAATATCCCACTTCTATTTTTAAATACACTTCCTTGAGTACTGTGGCAAACAAAAATATAGTGAAAGGAAAAGTATGTTTACAATTTTGTTGGGAAGGGGAGACCTAGCTGTTTCTCTAGTTAAATGTTTTTAATTATTTCTAGGCATTCTGTTGTGTGATATTTACATGTAAGTTTTCAAAAGAGTTTTTGGGTCCTGGCTTAATAACCTTTGCTCTTGTGATGTGAAGGTGGAGGATCTACCATTTCTTGCTGTCTTTGCTCTAAGTTAGGAAAAAGACTCCTTTGAACCAGAAACCTTGCCTGTAGGCATCCTCTGTATTCCAATCTCTTAGTCAGTAGTTTTGCCTTTTTCAAAGGATGCTAGAAGCAACAATAACAACAAAATCAAGAGGAATCTGAACAAAATCAAAGCTCTTTGGAACATACTTTTAATTATCTTTGTAAAGCCTCTTTTCTACATTGATAGCTCCTGGTTTCTGATATCTAAATGGTTTCATAAAGGGACATATTATACAGAATCAGATTTGCAAACTCATTTTAAAACTGCTTTTCTATTTGTACATTTGTTTATAAAATAATGGGTTTTTTTTATTATGCTGCAAAACTTTCAAAATGTGTCTTTGTCCCAGCTAACTGGACATTTTGTCATATATTACCCAACGAATTGCAGGGTTATTAGCCAGATCCCCTTCATTCCAATAGCAAAGAGAGATGAACTATCAGGCAGGCCAAGAGAAGTACCACTAATCTTTGTTTTCATACTTTGCTGCTTCAAAGCTCAAGAACCATATCAGTGTGACTGACTATGTATGATTAGGAATTATTTTACATGAACCATGGGAAAAAGGAAAAATATTCAGAGTTGTTTTGAATGTTTACTACTTTTGTGAGCTCCTGGCAATATATATTATATAACTAGATATGGATATAGATATATATACAGCTTATAACAGCATAAATAATACAATTCAAAATAAAATATATAGCATAATACAATGTTGTTATATATTATATTATGCTTTATTATATTTAATGTTACACTCTATAATGTGTTGTATGTATTATTAATTATACATTGCAAATATATATATTGCATTAGTCTACTGGTATTCTGTGATTATCAAGAGTGGTGAAGATAGCCTGGCTTAGTGGTTGAGCATTGATCTATGAACAAGGAGGTCATGGTCTGATTCTTGGTCAGGGCAAATCCCCCATGTGGGGCATGCAGGAGGCAGCTAATCAATGATTCTCTCTCATCATTGATGTATCTATTTCTCTCTCCCTCTTCCTTCTTCTCTGAAATCAATAAAAATATATTTTTTAAAAGGAGAGAAGATAGATTGTGAAAACACTAAATTTCACTAAATTGATCCTAAATTAGCAGCCACCTAGTGATGCTTTTCTTTTATACCCTTGCCCTTTTTTATCAATCATGCTTTTTAGAACACTTTGATACATTCTCAGTTCCCAAGGTATCACTTATATAGTGAGTGATTTAAAAAAAAATGCGTAATGTGAGACGCCTTACTGAGGTTGAATAAGTTCAATTGAATCATTTTAACTATAGTGAATTGGATGGCTGGGAGGCAGAAATGAAGAGTTAATGAAAAACAGATTGTATGATCTGTGTGGAAAGCTTCACGGGCATATGATGGTGGTGTGATGGAAATAGCTATAAGTCAATCGTGAACTAAACCAGTTCCTCTGCTGGTTCCGTTACACTAAAAATCTTACATCATTTTTACATATGCATTCGGAGGCCCAGATGTTTCTGTAATGTAAATATTAGATGAAGTGGAGGACACTTTAAGCCTGGTCTCCACATCCACAGAGCTCAGATCCTATGCTTCTAAAAAATTGACTTGCAAGACACAGTACTCCAGATAGCTATATTCGATGGCAGAGTTGATTTGGAAAGGGTCAAGATTGTTCTTTTAATTATATTTTAAAATACAGAGAATTCATTAACTCTTCACTTTTGCTTTACATTCATCCAATTCATTGCAATTAAAATGATTCAGTGGAACTTATACAACCTAAGTTAGGTGGTCTCACATTGCACATTTTACTTTAAATCACTATATAGGTGATACCTGGGAACTGAGGTATCCTGAAAAATATATGGAAATGGTGAGAAAAGTATGAAAGGATGTTGACTTTGAGTATGTCAGATGCAATTATTGATAACATGTGTACTTATAAAGTTTATTTACAATTATCAGTTACCTAGAAGAACCCAGGAGACCAGGGCCACACAAAATAAACTGAGAGAATTGAGGCACAAAAGAACCAGAGCCTCCTTGGAAGATTCAGAACACATCAGAGGCAGCTCCAGGACAGACCTCAAGTTGTTCAGCACCCCTAGCACATTTTACTCACTTAGTGAGATCTTAGACTTTTTTTTTCTGTTGGTTTAAGTCCCAAAGATGTGGTTTTTTTTGAGAGTTACAACTATTTGTTAGCTAAAAAGGAATTTTTCAATGGACTGTGAAGTTTAAAATTAAGGGAAAAGTTAAGTTACAATAATGACTTCAGAGTCGGAACTTCAGAAATCCAGCTCTGTCAGCTCTAAATCTGAGAAGCACAGATAGTGGTGGCTTGAACAGCTACTGCTGAACTTGCTGCAGGCTGTACTTTATAATAAGTTGGTGGCAGGCAATGGGAAATGGATTTGTCAGGGTGGCATTGGTAGCTGGATTACATAAAGAAGAGGAAGGGAAATGTTTACTTTTGCTTCCCTATTGAGCAAACCTAAGCAACAGTGACTCTCAAATGATCTGGGCCAGAGTAGTTTAGGTTTGGCATTTCTATAAAGCTTACTCCACAAGCTCAGCTTTCTTTAATTTTGGTAAAAACTTAGACATAAAAAAGTAAATGTAAACATTGGAAGAAAATATAGTGGGGACTGGGATATGGAAAAAAAAACACCTTTTACATTTCAGGATTCATCTTTTGCTTTTACTCTCAAAGGTAACATGGTGACAATAGTTGATAACACTATCCTATCTAATAAAAGAGAAAAATGGTAATTGGCGTACGACGATACCCTTTTCATTGGCTAATCAGGGCTATATGCAAATTAACTGCCAACTATGATTGGCAGTTAACTGCCAACTATGATTGGCAGTTAACTGCCAACTAAGATTGGCAGTTAACTGCCAACAAGATGGTGGTTAATTTGCATATGTAGGCACAATGCAGGGAGGCAAAAGGGAAAGCAGGAAGAAGCCCCCTGCCACTGACAGTGATCGGAAACCCAGGGGGGAGTTAAGAGCTGGTTCTCCCAAGGTTCTCCCCAGCCATGATTGGAGAATCAGGCGTCTTTGCCGCCCTGGCCAGTGATAGCAGGAAGTAGGGGTGGAGCCAGCGATGGGAGCTGGACACGGTCGAAGCTGGCAGTCCCGGGAGCTAGGGGTCCCTTGCCTGGGCCTAAAGCAGAGCCCACGATCGCGGGGCCGCTGCAGCTGTGGGTCCCCGCTGCCCAGGCCGGACACCTCAGCCAGAGGCCTCAGGCCTGGTCAAGGGGCCGATCCGGTGATTGGTGATCGGAGGGTGATGAGGGTCAACTCCTCTGGCCGAGGCATCAGGCCTGGGTGGGGGGCAGAGCCGGGGATTGGGGGGATATGATGGTCCCCTTGCCCAGGCCTGAAGCCTGAGTCAGAGGCATCAGGCTTGGGCGGGGGGAAGAGCAAGCGATCAGAGGGAGATGGGGGTCCCCTCCCCAGGCATGATTCCTGGGCCAGAGGCCTCAGGCCTGAGCGGGGGCCAGAGCCAGTGATCAGGGGGAGATAGGGGTCCCCTGTCCAAGCCTGACACCTCTGGCGGAGGCGTCAGGCCTGGGCAAGGGGCCGATCAGGCGATCGGAGGGTGATGGGGGTCTACGCCTCTGGCCGAGGCATCAGGCCTGGACAAGGAGCCAATTCTGCGATTGGAGTGTGATGGGGGTCAACGCCTGAGGGCTCCCAGTATGTGAGAGGGGGCAGGCTGGGCTGAGGGACACTCCCCTCCCCACACACACCCAGTGCACGAATTTCGTGCACCGGGCCCCTAGTATTATATAATTGAAATTTGCTAAGAGAGTAGAATTTAAATGTTCTTGCCTGTCCTCCTCCAAAAAAAGTAGGCTTCACAAAAAAGATACCATAGGAAACCTTGTAGCAGCTACTGTAGAAAATAAAATCTGCCACAGGGAGAATGGTCTGGAAATCGCAGTGAAAAGAAAGGGACAGTTGCCCCATATGGAAGTTCATGGGTAGGAGAGCATATGAGAGAGATACCATTACCACCAAGAGTGAGTTCCATCAGGAGAGAATTGTGTATTTACTAAAGCAAAAGGATAAAGGGAAAATGAAAGAGTTTGAGGATCAAGGAAAGTTGGCTGATAATTCCAAGTATACCAAGAATCACAATGGAAGGTTTTCGGGAATTATGGAAGTAAGGGAGATGGGATCAATAAAAGGGGGAATGTGCAGAATTATGAAGAAAAGACAATTTATGAGGAAAGGGATGAAATGAGAGGTACAGTGCCATGATATATGAAAATCATTTATGATAGGAATATAGTAGGTATTCAGTAAATGTCAAATATTGACTCTAATTATATAGACTAGTATAGACTAGTGGCCTGGTGCATGAATTTGTACACATTGAAAAAAATTAATTAGAAGAAATATTTTAATATCACTATTTGCCCTTTCTCTATAATAAAAGTATCAACAAAGTTCACAGTCGGCAATGACAGATGGAAACACACATGTGCAATTGGTGCCACCAAGAGCTTTATATGTATTGCACACGTGCGAGTCAACTTAGCCTTTTATAGATATAGAATAAACTTGCTTAATTAGGCCTACTTTCTGATGTAGCTAAACTTTTCCCAGCCTAGTGAAGCACCCCTGCAAGGAGCCGGTCCATCCTTGCTGTTTCAAGGGACCTGGCATATATGGCATACTGTTCTTAATATGTTTGCTCCCCTTAGCGCTGTGTGTTTTAACCAAGGTCACCTCTCCGAGAAAGGTTGTTTCCCCAGGTAGGGATTTTTCCCTGAAGTCAGGGAGGGGATAAAACCCCTCAACTAAGTGCCAGGCGGGTAATTAATCACTTTAACTATGAACACTCATGCTTAAGCTACATAATCTTTACTCCCTGGAATGGAGATAAGAAACGCCCTAACCTTTGTAATAGAGATTGATAGGATTGAATCAACTGGTATAAATACAGATGTAACAAGACAGAAAAAGACAGAATTCAGAAGACAGCAAGAGACAGAACTCATGAGACAGAATTCAGAAGACAGAACCTACACGGAGCCTGGAGACAGAAGAACTTCACTGGAGAGAACATGGCAAAAGATCCTGGACTGAACCTGACTACAGAAATTGGCAAGAGAACCTGACTAGAACCTGGTGACTGGACCTGGCTGGAGAGCCTGGACAGAGCCTGGCTGGAGATCCGAAGCAGAAGAACCTCTCTGGAGATCCAGACCAGAACTTGGCTGGAGATCCTGGCTAGGCTGCTGATCAACTGAACACTGTCTCTGTGTCCTTCCTTCTTCGCCGACTCTGTCCACACCTTTGGGGACCCCTGGACCTGCTGGGGCTGGACCCCGGCACACCCCAACTTCTCTTTCAGGTAATTGTCAGCAACACAAAGCAGATTATTATTATAGATCATGCAGGGAGAACAAATGGTAAAATATTTAACTGCAGCAGTGTTTGACTATATTCTGCACAGTGAGAAAACCTGAAGTCATTTTCAAGTTCCACCATTTCTTACTTCTTTTCAGTTGGGTCAAGTTTCTAAGCTTTCTAAATCTCCATTTTCTGGCTAATGAAAAGAAAATAGGATTCTACCAAGTCCCCTATCTACCTACTCCAGGACTTCTGTGAGGATCAAATGAGATGAGGCACAGGAAAACGCTTCACAGACATTTGGTTACAGTGTAAAATGTTTCCACCTGGCTATATAGCAAGTTGTGTTCCTGGGCAGAAGAAACTCCAAGGAGGCTAGTCACTAGGGAGAGGAAGACGAGTGTTGCTAGGTGATGTCACTACCTGGGCAGACACTTAGCATACTAGCCATATGTGTGTGTGTGTGGGTATATATATATAGTAGTAGTAGTCCGGTGCATGAAATTCATGCACATTAAAGGGAATTAATTAGCGGAGATATTTTAATACTGGTATTTGCCCTTTCTCTATAATAGAAGTGTAAGAGATGAAAGGAAATTAGTAAAATGTATATGAAAATAATATATAAATTTATTAATAAATAAACACTAACAAAAGGCTATAACAACAACAGAGGCATGATATAAAAACAACAAAAACATGATATAAAAACATGTTGTTTTGATATAAAAACGACAAAAACATGATATAAAAACAACAGTGATGCAAACAATGATTGATAAAGTGATTAAACTTATTTTAATATCTCCCTGTACACCACATTAAGAGTGAAAACACTTTCAGAGTGCTCGACTAATTTCCCTTGTGCTGAAGTACTTAGAACTTTAATTGTAACATCACATGCTCTTCAAACTCGAGAGAAAGCAACATATAACTGACCATGTGCGAAAACGGGTTCAGGTAGGAATATGCCTACTTTGTCTAAAGTTTGTCCTTGTGATTTATTAATAGTCATCACAAATGCTGGCATCATGGGAAACCATCATCGAATCAACTTAAATGGGAGGCCAGTGTCAGATGGGGACAAATTAATTCTTGGAATCAGAACAACCTCTCCCTCTGCAGATCCTGTTAATACTTCAGCTTCAATAATGTTAGGTTGTAATCTTTTGATAATAAATCTGGTACCATTACAAAGACCCCATTTACTATTAAGATTTCTCAATAGCATGATGATTGCACCCACTTTCAATTTTAATTTATGACACGGCATTCCCGAAGGAGTAATACTATTAAGAAATTTGATGGGAAAATTTTTCTTTTCAGCATCATCTGTTGAATCAATGGAATCATCACTCAAATATGTGTGAAAATCTCCATCTAGTATATCCAAAATTTCTTCATTTAATTTTTTAACGTGCTCATTTTTTGGACAAAGAGTTGCATGTTTAGATATATTTTTAATATTATCTATCTATAGATATAGTATTTCCAAAGGTAGCTTCAATAATAGATCCATTACAAATCATTTCAAAAGGGATTTCAATAATATCCATTCCTAAATGAAAACTGCTATCAAGTTTGCCATCTCTAAGTTTTACTAACCACACACTATAAGCAGAATCCTCTGATCTCATATTTGTTGTAAGAGACAACTTTCTGAAACATCCCCAAACATTGCAGTACTTTAAACTTGTTTGTACTATGGCCGATCACATAGCATGCAATACACTACTGAGACATTGTCGAAAATCTCCTCCAAGAAGGAGAACTTTCCCACCAAATACAACATTCAGATTTCTCTTAGTAATCTGTCTATGGTGTTTATAGCATGACTGGATGCCATGGTGCATTCATCAATAATGAGAAGTTGGGCCTTTTTAAGAGTTTTAGCAACTTCACTCTTTATATTGAGTCTAGAAATTGAAGTTTCATTTAATGGAATCAGTAATTTATATTGGGAATGAAAGGTGCTTCCACTGAGAAGTAAATTTGCAGCAATTCCTGTAGATGCTGTGGGTAAAACAGTACCACCACAACCTCTAATATAATGTATTATAACTTTATACAGATATGCAGGTGAATAGAATTCCCAGCTGGCAGGCCCCTGACAGCAAGCTTGCCACCTGTGGATTCTGTGAGGGGCTCCCTCCTCCCTCCTGTCAGGGTTTGGGGTGCAAGTGAATGGGGTTCCTGGCTGGCAGACCACAGTCAGCAAGCTATCCAACAGCAGATTCTGTAAGGAATGGGGCTGCCTTCTCCCTACTGTCAAGGTCTGTTTGAAGGCCGGACTCAGTACCTCCACACTCAACTCCAAGGGCCAGTTCCTGCCTGAAACCTCGCCCTCTGGGAAACAGCTGGGGTAGGGCGCAGCCGTTTCCAAGATGACCCCTGCAGGACTGACTTCCTTCCACTTGGTCGCGCTTCTGGATGTGATGTTACACCCAGGGTTTTTATATAAGTAGATATAGATATACATTAAAAGTAGTTTCTCACTAAACCCTTTTGATTTCTCATGACAAAATTGTACTCCAAAGTAATACATAGTAAAATAATTGAAATGACTAGGCAAAGATTAGTTATTGAAATACCTTTCCAAATATTTTAAACAAGGTCCGGTGCATGAAATTCATGCACAGGTAAGGCCTTTAGGCCTGACTGGCAATCAGGGCCGATCGGGCCTTCTGGCTGCTGGCCAGGGCCTTCCTTCTCTGGCTGCTTGCTGCAGGCCGGGGCCTTCCTGCCCCCAGGTGCTGGCTGCCGGCTGCGGCTGGGGCCTTCCTTCATTCCGCGCCACCCCCTGGTGGTCAGCACACGTCATAGTGAGTGATCAAACTCCTGGTCGATCAAACTCCTGAGGGGACAATTTACATATTAGCCTCTTATATAGGATGATGTAACAGTTAATTCAGTTGATGCCTGTTACTAGGCAAAGTTATAGTTACCCTAAAGAAACCACACACATACATACACACACACACACACACACACACACACACAAACACACAATGTAACTCAGAAGTGCTTAGAAGTCTTTATCTGAATGCAATTAAGAATGATTCTGTTTTCAACTTTAATTTAAATATGCGATATGACTGAGCAATAGTTTATAAAAATAAAAATAATCTTACTAATTATGTGCTCACACAAATTGAAAATCTATCAAGAATATTTAGTTGCTTCTTAAAAACAACATTTGTAACTTCTTATTACTTTAGACTAGACTCCTAAAATGTGGGTAGAACAAACACATGTGATATAAATCATCCAAATAAGTTCTCCCAAATGTCATGTTTCCTAACCACAAATTGCTCCAATTGTCTAAACCACATCATAATTGGAGAATCCCTCTTTCTCTGTCGGCTCAGAGAAAAGTCTGCATGGCGTGCTTGATCACAGAACTGAAGACTCTCAGTTCTACTAAACCACCACACATCTGGCTTTTGAAAAATTTGTTTTGGGGGGCATTTATTTATTTTTCAGTTTTTGCCCTTAGATTAATTTTTAAGGTTTGCATATAGGATAGATTTTGACAAAGTTAGGTGTATTCACTTATGTTTAATGTTCCTTATATATTGGTTAATATTTAAATGGTTCATTGTAAAATTTATGGAAAACACTGCAGTACTTTACATAAAGAAGGTACTATTTTACAGATAAATTTAATCTCAAGGTTATAAAGTATCATCTCTCAAGATTCACAGATACAAAGTGATATTGCTGTGTGACCTTGAAGTCCACATTTCTCTAACCAAAGAGGATACAGTGTGTGGCCAAGCGGACAGCATTGAGGAATAAGCACTACGGACAATACAATGAGGAGAAAAAAGTAGTAAATTCACATCTGCTGAGAGCAGCCTGGATTACCTGAGATTTCCCAGAATTACACTGGAAATGTCCTCCACTATGCTCAGTCCTTGAGAATGGTTAATTGGGCAGAAGGGCTGTTTTCCAGTGCCTCACAGCCTGTCAGGGAGACAGCAGAGCAATGGTAAGAACTTTAGCTGTGTCACCCCATTCACTGCACTGAACTCCAGGTTCTACATTTGCTGGTTGTAAGAATTTAGGTATGTTGCTTAGACTTATACCTATAAAATGCAAGTAGTAATACCTTTGACTTGTGTAGTATTATTATGCTAATTAAATTATCTGAATCTGCATGGAGTTGTACTCACTGACTGACACTAGTGGGCATGCTAAAATATGTCACTTCGTTTTATTGGTATGGCTATTGCTATAATCTCTATGTCATGTAGTTATAAAAAAGAGAATGTTTGGAGAGATGGTGGCACAATGGTGATCATAAAGGGATAGTGTAAAAGGAATATGCTTTAAAATATAATTTCATTGGGTTAAGATTATAACCTTAAAGTCTAAGTTTTTATTACAACATAAAGATTCTGCTTTCTAATCATCCTTTGAGATCAGTCACTTAGAATTATTGTTTTTCTGGCTGTTTTCTCCTTCATGCTATAGCTTCTGAAAAAAAGCCAAAAGCCAATCTGGGTTTGAAATAGAAATTGCCAGATAGCAAGGGCATAAAAATAAACTTTGGATATGATTGAATAATTCTATAGCACTGATTATATTAAACGAGGAGGAAAATATATGTGAGCTAAGCATATATAAATAAAAATAATGTAATATATGATTCCATGAAATATATGCCAGAGATTGTCTGGGTAAAGGTTTTTGAAATGAGGTATATAATTAAAATATAGTCTCTACCAAATTATTTTGGTCACGAATTTCCCATTCTGTGAATAAAAAATTATGCCCTAAATGTTGACATCTGAAATTGTTTAATTTGAGACCCAGTAGGACATTTGCACACTGAAAATTAGGGGCAAATAGATGGCTGCTTTTGCCAAATGAACTGCATTATCCAGCTGCTTTTTCTAATTCACAGACTTTCAATTCAAAAGAACATTTTATAGATATGGATTGATCATTCCCAAAATGGCTTAATTCATTTTAATTTTCAGTGTACAATTTGGAGAAAACAGATTTAGAATAATTGTATGTCCTATGTTTTCTCTGATTCTCCCTTCATTGTATATATGCTCATAACTGCAAATATGCCACATCTTACATTCCAAGTATACTTTCTCTCAAATAGGGTAATTTTAAAATATTTCTTTTGTTTCAAGGAAAATTATAGTGTTTAGACACTAGTTACAGTTAATCTTCTATATCATTGTATGCTTTTTAAACTTTATTGGGGTGACATAGGTCAACGTGAACATATAGGTTTCAAGTGTGGGTTTTTATGTTACAAGATCTGTATATTGCACCATGTGCCTACCACCCAAAGTCAAATCTTCTGTCACTATATCTTAGGACCCCCTTCTCCCCTACACCCTTCCCTCTGGCAGCCACCACACTGCTGTTTATGTTCAGGAGTTTCAGAGCTACATGATTTCACTCATATACCACATATGAGTGAAATCATATAGTTCTTAGCTTTTTTTGACTGACTTATTTCACTTAGCATAATGTTCTCAAGATCCATCTATGTCGTTACAACTGGCGCTATTTCATCCTTTCCTATGGCTGAGTAGTATTCCATTGTGTATATGTACAGTCCTCTTTATCCAGTCCTCTATTGAGGGACACATTGGTTGTTTCCATGTTTTGGCCACTGTAAATAATGCTGCAATGAATGTAAGGGTGCATATACCTTTGTGAATATATGATTTTGAGTTTTTCGGGTATATACCCACTAGAGGGATTGCTGGGTCGTATGGTAGCACTATTCTTAATTTTTTGAGGAACCACCATCAATCTATGCTTTTTAGAGCATTGCATTGTTAATTTTGTAATCTCAAATTATAATCAATTGGTAAGTACATCTCTGACTGGAGTGAAGAATATGTTTTCCTTTTGTTGTAAATGTTGCTTGATTTTTAAGGGGAAAATAACTAATAACTAATAACTAATGCATTTATACTGCAAATAATGGCTTATCCTTTATTCCAAAGCATTACAGATTTATTTTGTACTTTTTCATATTATCAAAGGAGATATAATTTTGTTACACATGCAATATTGTCTTCTAAGTCAGTGGACTAAGATGTAAATGCCTAACGGTACAAGAAAAAAATGTTCATAATGGGAAACATTATTTTTACCTTAGCTGTCAAGGCTCACACCCTGAGCCAGACTTTGCATCTACTTTCAACAACTGTTGTGTTGGATGCTTTTGTCCCTTCATAGAAATCTGATTGCATTAAGGGAACATATTCATGTCAGGACCCATAACTGGACTTATTTTATGACCATGCAGACATGAGTTAAACAAACTGGCTTTCACTACCTGATTCTAAAAATAATGGATACTTCAAATCAAATACATGGCCCATAAGTTTTTCCTTCAATTACAGGATAAATCATCCAGCTTGATATTTAAACTGTACATCCCACCTATCAAGGCAATAAACATTCACATTATCGTGAGTGTTGTTTAGAAAAACACATGATTGAACCTCTGAATAATGAAGGGAAACACTAAAAGCCGATACAACAGTATTTCATGTGTTTAATTTTTCATCATATTGAATATGAAACAAGGTGAAAAGGCCTAGATGCCATCATATTTAAATCAGCTGCACAGTAAAATAATCCTTGCCTATGATGAGAAAAAACTCTAGGTGGTATACTTGGATATCTTCTATTCTAGGAAAGGAAATATATGTTTTATTATCAATAAACAAATGCTAAAATTTGTGTTATGGTTTTTAGTTAGTTAATATTTATTCACAGGTTCCGCCTTTCATTCAATTTTTCAGAGTAAATCTATTCTCAAAAACATGGATTTCTGGCTTTTCTCTAAACTTATAAAATAATTATAAACATGAGCTTTGCTTGTGAAAACATAAAAGAATTACACACTTTGGATAGCCATTTAACACATGAAAATATGTTGAAAATATTTTCAATTAAGTGCTTCAAACAGAATAATGTGAAAATCCATTTTCTCAATGTTTTTTAATCCAGCCATCCCCTGGACTTTTTGAATTTAATGCTTTCACCTGTTGAAAGCATAATAAAAGAAAATACCAGATTTACCAGTTAAAATAACCACTTAGCTTGATTTAACTTAATTTCTGATTTGTGTTCTTCTAACATACAAATTTAGCAAGAACTGGGTTCATCAGAAATGTGTAATAGCTGATCCTTACTTAGGAAGAATGTAAATTGTGAAAGACTATTCAAAAGCACTATTCATTCGTAGACCAAAATAACATAATATGACAGCTACATATAGTATTTGTTTATGTTAAGATTAAGTTGTTTTCAGATAGATAGCTTTTGTTTATATCTTTGAAAAAGTAAGAATCATGTTTGAAAGTAGAGAAGGTACAAAGTTTAATTCAAAAATATTTTATACCAACTTTTTCTAATCTTTCAGTGTATTTTTTTTAATTCTGCTCATTTTAAAAACAACGGAAATACACCTCACTAACTTGCACATCTTAATCTAATTAAAATTTCAGATGAAGTGGAAAATATGTATCCAAATATCAAAAGTGTTTTCTCACACACAGGGTCTTATACATATCCTATACACACTTCTACTGGAGCGAACTACCACATGAATTGATTCACATTTATTTGTTTGAGAGAGCAAAACACTAAGCATCTAGTATCTATTGAAATTATAGAGATATTAAAAATATCTGATAAAATTAATTAAGGTAAAATTTTAAAATTAGCTATAGAGATTTATTATGGTAGAGAAGTTAAATTAATCTATATTTACGGGGGAAAAACATCTCTGCTTTGAGAGATACCACGGAGTCTATCATCCTATCTAATAAAAGAGAAACATGGTAATTAGCGTATGACTGCTACCCTTCCCATTGGCTAATCAGGGCGATATGCAAATTAACTGCCAACAAAGATGGTGGTTAACCGCCAACAAAGATGGCGGTTAATTTGCATACATAGGAGCAATGATAGGAGGCCATAGGGGAAGGACTGTGGGTGATTGGAAACACAGGCGGCAGGCAAGAGCCGGGAAGCACTGCCCCTGGCCCTGAATCGGAGAACTGGCGGTCTTTGCCTGCCCCCCTGCCGGTGATCGGAGCAGCCAAAGTGGGGCACAGAAGAGGCTGGCGCCGGCCTCTTCCCTGGCCGCCCCTGCCAAGGATGAACAACCGGAGATCCCACAGCAGAAAAGGGGGGCCTGCAGCCAGCCTCCCTGTGTGCCTGCCCTTGGGATTGCTGCAGCGATCAGGGAGCAGGAAAGGGTGGCCCACAACCAGCCATGTGTGCGCCTGCACCTGGGTCACCACTTCGATCCCTGAGCAGGAAAGAGCGGCCTCTAGCCAGCCCCCCTGTGCGCCTACCCCTGGGTTGCCACAGGGATCATGGAGCAGGAAAGGGCGGTCTCTAGCCAGCCCCACTGTGCACCTACCCCTGGGTCGCCCCTGCGATCCCGGAGCAGGAAAGGGCGGTCACTAGCCAGCCCCACTGTGCACCTGCCCATGGGATCCCAGCGGTGATCACAGAGCAGGAAAGGGGGGCCTGCAGCCAGCCCCCATGTGCCCCTGCCCCTGGGTCGCTGCAGTGATCATGGAGCAGGAAAGAGCGGCCTCTAGCCAGCCCACCTGTGCGCCTGGTGGCCTGCAGCCAGCCCCTGTGTGCACCTGCCCCTGGGTTGCTGCTGTGATCCCAGAGCAGGAAAGGGTGGCCTGCAAACAGGCCCTGTGTGCACCTGCCCTTGGGTCGCTGCTGTGATCCCAGAGCAGGAAAGGACAGCCTGCAGCCAGGCTCTGTGTGCGCCTGCCCCTAGGTCACTCTAGCGATCCCACAGCAGGAAAGGGCGCCCCACCCTGGCCACAGCTCAAGGGAGAGTACAACATGCAGTGGAGGCCAGGAGCCTGAAAGATCAATCAGCAGAGAGGGGCGCCTCCCAGGTGTGGCTGGGGGCAGGCCCCCAGCAGAGACACACACACACACACACACACACACACACACACACACACACACACGGGATACCTGCACCGAGCCTCTGCTGCCAGACTGTGGCCATCAGTAGGACATCTACTGAGGGCTCCTGGACTGAGGGGCTGGCTTGGCTGAGGGAACCCCATCCCCCAGTGCACGAATTTCATGCACCAGGCCTCTGGTTTTAGATAAGTATGCAGATATTTTAGATAAACTTTTAGTTGATTTGTAGAAGCCTTTGAAAAAAATGATGAAATTATTAGGCTTTTATTTTAGTGGAGATTGGATTAAATAAATATAAAATAATAATACTGTGATTTATAATTGTCTGCATTTTAAGGGCCATGCATCAGTCCATTACAAGCCCACATGAGCCTCATGGTTTAGATACTATTACCTCAAGCATGTCCATGTAACCAAGGTGAGGAGATGTACTATCACATAACTGCAGAATGTCTTTCTATGAATATGCTGCAATACTCTTGCAATTTGACTTGTAAAACTAAGATCAGCTTACCTATTATATTTTAGAAAGCCACATTTTTTGTCAAGGAATAATTTTGACAAAAACAATAACTGAGTCCTAAACAGTTTGGCTTAGTGGATAGAGCGTTGGCCTGTGGACTGAAAGGTCCCAGGTTCAATTCCGGCCACGGGCATGTACCTTGGTTGCGGGCACATCCCCAGTAGGAGGTGTGCAGGAGGCAGTTGATCGATATTTCTCTCTCATTATTGTTTCTAACACTCTATCTCTCTCTCTTCCTCTTTAAAAAAAAATCGATAAAATATATTTTTTAAAAAAACAAAAACAGTAATTGACTCAATGTGTTTTACTTGAGCATGACAAACATTCTGTCCTAGATTTTTTTTTGTAAATTGTTTATATCAATATATAAACAATAGAGGCCCAGTGCATGAAATTCATGCACTGGGTGGGCGGGGAGGCAGGGTCCCCTCAGCCCAGCTTGCACCCTCTCATAGTTGGGAACCCCTCGGGGGATGTCCACCTCCCGACTTAGGCCGGATACCCCCGGGCCTAAGCCGGCACTGAGACATCCCTCTTGCAGTCTGGGGCTCTTGCAGTTCAGGACCCCTCGCTTCTTACCACCCACCTGCCATGGAGGTGGGAGAGGCTTCCGCCACTGCCACTGTGCTTGCCAGCCAGCTGTGAGCCCAGCTTCTAGCTTAGTGGAGCACGGGGGAGGAAAACTGCTCAACCAGAAGCTGGCTTGCTGCTCCTTAGCGCTGGCCCTGCCCACTCGTGGAGGGGGATGATCGGGGCTGGGCCAGCCAGGGGAGGGGCTGTGGGAGGTTGAGGTGCCATGGTCATGCTCTGTCCCACCTCTGCAGAGGCCCTGGGACCACACAGCCCCCTCTCCCGCCTCTGTAGAAGGGAGGTGTGCCGGGACCAGGCCTGTGCCACCCGCCTCTCCCACTGCCTCTGTGGAAGGAGGGGTGCCAGGACCATCATGGCTGGCCTGGCTGCACAGGCTCACTGGCCCCGTCCCCCACCACTGGCCATTCAGGAAGGTTGTTCTTGCCTAGGCTCTGGCAGCCCCAGCTTTGTCCAGAAGGATGTCTGGAAGAATATTCGGCTATCTGGTATAATTAACATATTAGCTCTTTAATATATATGATTGTTTTCAATATATGTTCTTTTTTTATTGCTTAAAGTATTACAAAGGGTATTACATATGTGTCCATTTTATCCCCCCGCCCTAGACAGTCCCCTAGCCTCCCCTATCACCCAGTGTCTTATGTCCATTGGTTATGCTTATATGCATGCATACAAGTCCTTTAGTTGATCTCTTACCCCCCTACCTCCTGCCCCCCAACCCTCCCCGGCCTTCCCGCTGCAGTTTGACAATCTGTTTGAGGCAGCTCTGCCTCTGTATCTATTATTGTTCAAAAGTTTATAATGGTCTCTATTGTCCATGAATGAGTGAGATCATGTGGTATTTTTCCTTTATTGACTGGCTTATTTCACTTAGCATAATGCTCTCCAGTTCCATCCATGACGTTGCAAATGGTAAGAGTTCCTTCCTTTTTAGAGCAGCATAGTATTCCATCGTGTAGATGTACCACAGTTTTCTAATCCATTCATCTACTGATGGGCACTTAGGCTGTTTCCAGATCTTAGCTATGGTGAATTGTGCTGCTATGAACATAGGGGTGCATATATCCTTTCTGATTGGTGTTTCTGGTTTCTTGGGATATATTCCTAGAAGTGGGATCACAGGGTCAAATGGGAGTTCCATTTTCAGTTTTTTAAGGAAACTCCATACTGTCTTCCATAGTGGCTGCACCAGTCTGCATTCCCACCAGCAGTGCACAAGTGTTCCTTTTTCTCCACATCCTCTCCAGCACTTGTCGTTTGTTGATTTGCTGATGATAGCCAGTCTGACAGGTGTGAGATGGTACCTCATTGCTGTTTTGATTTGCATCTCTCAGATGATTAGTGACTTTGAGCATGTTTTCATATGTCTCTTGGCTTTCTGAATGTCCTCTTTTGAAAGGTGTCTATTTAGGTCCTTTGCTCACTTTTTGATTGGATTGTTTATCTTCCTTTTGTTAAGTTGTATGAGTTCCCTATAAATTTTGGAGATTAGGCCCTTATCAGATATGACATTGGCAAATATGTTTTCCCACACAGTGGGTTTTCTCGTTATTTTGTTGATGGTTTCTTTTGCTGTACAGAAGCTTTTTATTTTGATGTAGTCCCATTTGTTCATTTTCTCTTTAGTTTCAAGTGCCCTAGGAGCTGTATCAGTGAAGAAATTGCTTCGGCATATGTCTGAGATTTTGTTGCCTTTGGATTCTTCTAGAATTTTTTATGGTTTCCTGTTGTACATTTAAGTCCTTTATCCATTTTGAGTTTATTTTTGTGTATGGTGTAAGTTGGTGGTCTAGTTTCATTTTCTTGCATATATCTGTCCAATTTTCCCAACACCATTTATTGAAGAGACTATCTTGGCTCCATTGTATGTTCTTGCCCCCTTTGTCAAATATTAATTGAGCATATTGGTTCGGGCCGATTTCTGGGCTCTCTATTCTATTCCATTGATCTATATGCCTATTCTTGTGCCAGTACCAGGCAGTTTTGAGAACAGTGGCTTTGTAATACAACTTGATATCTGGTATTGAGATCCCACCTACTTTGTTCTTTTTCAGGATTGCTGCAGCTATTCGGGGTCTTTTTTTATTCCAGGTGAATTTTTGGAAAGTTCGTTCTAGATCTCTGAAGTATGCCGTTGGTATTTTAATGGGAAGTGCGTTGAATTTATAGACTGCTTTGGGTAGTATGGACATTTTAATGATGTTGATTCTACCAATCCATGAACACGGTATGTTCTTCCATCTGTTTATGTCTTCCTCTATGTCTTTTTTCAACATCCTGTAGTTTTCTGAGTAGAGGTCTTTTACCTCTTTAGTTAAGTTTATTCCTAGGTAGCTTAATTTTTTTGGTGCAATGGTAAACGCGATTGTTTTTATAATCTCTCTTTCTGAAAGTTCACTATTGGTGTATAGAAATGCCTCAGATTTCTTGGGGTTAATTTTGTATCCTGCTACATTGCCAAATTCATGTATTAAGTCTAGTCGTTTTTTGATGGAATCTCTAGGGTTTTGTATGTATAATATCATGTCGTCTGCAAACAAGGACAGTTTTACTTCCTCTTTTCCAATTTGGATGCCTTTTATTTCTTCTTCTTGCCGAATTGCAATGGCTAACACTTCCAGTACTATGTTGAACAGGAGTGGTGAGAGGGGGCATCCCTGTCTTGTTCCTGTTCTTAGGGGAAATGGTGTTAGTTTTTGTCCGTTGAGTATGATGTTGGCTGTGGGCCTGTCGTATATGGCTTTTATTATGTTGAGGTATGATCCTTCTACTCCCACCTTGCTGAGAGTTTTTATCAAAAATGGGTGTTGAATTTTGTCAAATGCTTTTTCTGCATCAATTGATATGACCATGTGGTTTTTTTCTTTCAATTTGTTTATGTGATGTATCACGTTTATTGATTTGCGAATATTGTACCATCCTTGCATCCCTGGGATAAATCCTACTTGGTCATGGTGTATGATCTTTCTGATGTACTGCTGGATCCGATTTGCTAAGATTTTGTTGAGGATTTTGGCATCTATGTTCATGAGGGATATTGGCCTGTAATTCTCTTTCATTGTGTTGTCTTTACCTGGTTTTGGTATTAGGGTGATGCTGGCTTCATAGAATGAACTTGGAAGTGTTCCTTCCTCTTGAATTTTTTGTAGTAGTCTGAGGAGGATAGGTTTTAGTTCTTCCTTGAATGTTTGGTAAAACTCCCCTGTGAAGCCGTCTGGTCCTGGGCTTTTGGAAGCTTTTTGATGACTGCTTCAATTTCTTCCATAGTTATTGGCCTGTTGAGATTTTTAGATTCTTCCTGATTGAGTTTTGGAATGTTGTATTTTTCTAGGAATTTGTCCATTTCCTCCAGGTTGTCTAGTTTGTTGGAGCAATATATGTTTTAAATTAATTTTATTGACATTAGTTAATGAGATTATATGAATTTCCAGTGTACATTTCTATGATACATCATCTGTATATTTCATTGTGTGCCCATCACCGAAGTCAAATCTCCATATATTTGATCTCCTTTACTCTTTACTGGCCCTACCATCCCCCTTCCTTCTTGCAACCACCATGCTGTCTGTGTCTATGAGGGTTTTTTATTTCTTTGTTTGTTTTAATCCTCACCTGGGGATATCTTTTTCATTGATTTTAGAGAAGAAGAGAAATAGAGAGACAGAGAGAGACAGAAACATGGATGTGAGAGAAAAACATCATTGGTTGCCTCTCATAAGCATTCGACCTTTCAGTGTATGGGATGGTGCTCCAACCAACTGAAACACACAAGCCAGGGCTGGCTATGAGTTTTTATTTGTTTTTCTTGTTTGTTCATTTGTTGCTTTCAGTTTTATATCCCTCATTTGAGTGAAATCATATGGTTCTTAATTTTTTCTGTCTTACTTATTCCACTTAGCATGATGTTCTCAAGACTATCTTCAGTGTCTTAAATTTGAAGTGTATTTTTTAACTTTGCTATTAGTTATGAAGTATGTAAGTTCCAATCTTAGCAATAAAGCAGGAAGTGATATCGGTCACAATACATTTTTACTAAGGATGATCTGCTCTTCCAAATTCTAGATGAGATTAATTTCTTATTCTAAACTATGGGAGGAATATCAGTATTAGAATGGATTATTTTTATTTGAATTATTAACTTTTAACAGCATTAAACATTTAATTAATACCTAAGTATGTGCCAGACAACATATAAGCAACCACCATACATGACTAAGTTGTTTAATGACACAACAGCAATGAAAATGTCTTAATTAAAGTATATGTCCAGTGTTCAGTATTGTTTATGATACATAAGCCTAGTTTATTACATATTTTAAATGAATGAATGTGTGAAAGATATATAACCTAATCAATATTATTCTTCATTTATAAATATTATGTAAAATTTTGAGCTTATGCCAGTATTTTGTGAGCCTAAGTTAAAAATATATCTGTACAGAGAGATTTAACAGATTTATCGATAGTATTATTTTTCTTCTATGATGTTATTTTCTAATATTAGAGTTAACATATTGCTTTCAGTAATTTAAACTTATATTTTAATTAGCCAGCCATATTAAATTCTTAAATAGGATCTTTCTCCTTTTTCTGTTTTCAAGCATTGAAGAGGTATTACCAAATTTTAGAATTCCTAGTTTAAAGCCTATTTTAATTGTATCCTTTTTTACCCAATACCACCTTTTTATTTATACTGAGCATCTATTTTACATATGAGAATAAATATACTATCATATTTGAATTTTGGTATAAATATTATTGGATATATTTTGAGTTGTAATTTTCTTATAGCATGTTGTGTTATGTTGCTTTACTTAATAAACATATCTTTTAAGCTGGACTAAATTATGTGCAGGTCTCTCATTTTGAAAAATCTATTTAAAAAATAAATTTGACTTAGCTTATATCCTCTGATAATTCATATATGATAGAAATAAAAATCTTATTCGTAGTGATTTTCTGTCATTCTTAATAAAACATAATTGGATAAATTTAACACTTTTGAAGGTCAATTATATATTGAACACTATAGGCAACAGTCTGCATTTTTATTTTCATTACCTTTCTTTTGCATATTTAAAAGTGTATATTTAAAATGGTTTATGCATTTTAACTCTAATGGGGAGAATTATAAAATTCTAAATTTCTGAAACAATGTTCTCTACATTGCCTTGCTTTTTAATTTTCTTGGTGACCATGCTTCTGGAATGTCTACTTTGAATTGTCAGATTAATTCACTTAGGCATTCCAAGTGCGATGGATCTTTAAGGGTGAACTATTTTTGAAACACTAAAAGTAATTTAATTGACTATTTTAAAATGTGTAAAACATCTTAAATTGTCAATTTAATCATTTATGATAGGTTTCAGAACTTAAAAAAAGTTCCCAATAAGATTATACGGCACCTTTCCACAATTTAACAAATGTAAAAGCCTCTGTTCAATTTCATATCGATGACATGCATTTTCTGGCTAGATTTAAGAACTGTATTTGAATAGATGCCATTAACATTCTTGTTTGTTAAATACAGTAGTAAATATGAGACTTAGAGTGATGGTTGTATCTGAAACACGACTAAAGTAGCAAATGTAGATGTAATACATATTATTTTTTTACTTGCCTGGACTTAATATTTAAATAATTCATGTTGGCCAGCTTTTCTTAAGTTTCTACTATGTCATTTAGACCCTGAGTATACAAATGTACTATTCTCACCAATAAATGCTAATAAGCATGTACATACTTCAAGGGACTATGTTATGCATGATGAAAATCCAATGAACAGACTCCATAGTCCAGAATGTTTATATGAGTTAGGAGCAGATGAGAATTCACACCCATAAAATTATGACAGAATTTTGCTATCTGCAAAGAGAGACACTAAGTGAATGATTCAAAGTTCCAAAGGATATGAAAAGAAAAAATGTGTAACCATGTGGCTCAGCACAAGCATCATGTACAAGGTAGCACTTAAAATTTGCCAGGAAGCATGCATAGAATAACAATTACTAAAAATAGTTTCCTTCCTTCCAGAGCATGCCAAATAGTCTAATGAAACATGTCAATGTAGCATGCAGTTTTCCTCCTGCTTCTTGCCGAACTTAAATAGACTTACATAGTATTTTCCAAATAATATGTAGGTATTGTGCAAGTGTCACATTAAACAACGTTGCTCTTATTATGATTAAAATGTAAAAAGTCAATGTTTGCTCCTTTTGATGATTACTTGTTTATACCTGTCTACCCAAATATCTTGTATCTTCAGGCTGTGGAGGACAATTGTTATTTTCTCACCACCATGCAAACAGTCCTTGCCACAGTGCTTGACAGAAAGAGTGAAAAATGTTTTTCCTGCAATATTCAGAGGCAGATAGAGAAGTTCCTCAAGTGCAGGACATTACAAGGAGGTTAGTGTGGCTGGAAATAGTGGGTGTTGGAGGCCACGTTTGAAGCTTTTCTTACATAGTCTGTGGACATATGTAGGCCATACTAGCATTTTGTAGTAAAATTAACTAGAATTTGGCAAAACAAGACTTGATCAAATGCTGCTGAGAAGTATGGCAACAGAGAACTAATTTCAATCTTAACAAAAGCAGTTTTAGTTGAGTACTTTCAGAGGAGTGGAGTGTGTCATTGTGTGATTTAAACTGAGCTAGAGATGCATGTATGGAAAATAAATTAAGAAATTATGTTCTGAAGGAGAACAAAGCTCTCGGTAGCTACAGGGAGACTTAGATCAAGTAAGATTGATAGTTACGCTGTTGTTCTTTGTTTTGTTTCGCTTCGTTTTCATTGTATTGGGCTCATGTGAATGACTGACTGACTAGGTGTGTATATGGGAGGGAGGGAAAGAAGAAGGGAGAGAGAGAGAGAGAGAGAGAGAGAGAGAGAGAGAGAGAGAGAGAGAGAATGCAAAAAATATATAATAGACACTTGACTTGGAAGATTACACTCAGGTGGCAGATATGGGGTTCCTAGTTAAAGTTCAAATAAAGATGGGAGCAAAGATTTAACAGGAAGAGAGATAAAGAGGGTAGGTATAAGTGTATATATGTTTGGAGATTTGGTGGTAGAAAAACAATGAAGTTTATCTCTTATGCCTTCTGTTTTCTCAGCACGCAGGCAAGTATACCAACTAGGCGTCACAAAGGAACAGAGATTATAAGGATTTAGAAGAAAGAGGTGAAATTACTAAATAATTATGTTGATACTAGGAGCTGAAATTAACTGAAGTTAATAATCATGTTGAGGCTAGGAACTGAAGTTAACGAAGAAAGTAATACTAAGATTGTCTAGTAGCGTATATCCCATTTGGATTTGGGACCATGATTGGAATGCAATTAAAAATTATGGTTTTGTCATATTTTGTATTGGATTGCATTGAACTCCAACGTTTTGCTTTCTATAAAAATACTTGGATATTCAGCTAACCTCAAATTAAATAATGCTGTAAACATAATCCTTACCTTCCCCAAACACATTTTATAGCTAGTGTTTTCTATGAGAAAATGGCACCAGTTTTTCCTGTGCAGTTTAAGCCAACTACTTTGGAGTCATGAGATCTCTTCCTCACTTATCTGACCGATTAAATACACCATGAAATCTTGTTTATTTCACTTCATACTTCCCTCCTAAATTTACCTACTGTTATCTATGACCATTGGTTTATTTCACTTCATACTTCCCTCTTGAATTCACTTTTATCTCTGGCCACTAGAACCACTCTTGTCATGCAACAGAGCCCTTTTTTGGATCAATGCAATAGAAACAAAATGGCCAATTGCCTCTATCTATGCTCCTCTCCAATCTGTTACCCATACTTCTGTGAAATGGTCTCCTTAACACCACTTTGATCTTATTATTCCCCTGCTCATTTTTATTCATTCATGAAAATCCCAAGTCACAACTGTAAGGTGTTTATAACCTGGTGTTTCCTTTCCTTTCTGACTTTAACTCCATCACTTGATTCCTATTATCTGCCTGATCAATTCTTTAACTTCCTCCATCTCCCTGTTTATTCGCCACTTCTTTTGGTGCTATGGAAGGATTTCCCCCTCTATACTGAAATACTCCTATTCTAATTGGATAATATTACTAATCTTTTACAACTCAGCAGAGAATCATCTTCCATGGAAAAGTCTTCGTTGACATCCCAGTCTAAACTAGGTGTTGATGTTCACTCTCATAGCTCTCATTCCTAGTGTTATCATATGTATAATTACTTATGAAATACCTTTACAACTCATAAAGTCAGGCCTATTTCTATCTTGTTTACTTCTGTACCCCAGTACCAAGAAAAAATGTCTTCTTACCACACATGCTGAAAGAATTTTGTTAGACTATTGAACAGAAAGATATATTTATCAACATTTTAGTCACATTTATATTATTTCCTAAAGTTCCCATGGAGGTTTGAACAGCGGTTTTACACATATCATATAAAGTTATTAAGTTAAAAGGCACTCATTAAAAATAAAAATGACTTTTGTTTAGTGAATGATAAGTAAATTTCAAATTTGCACAATAAGTGGATTGGCACTTCATGTCTTTGAAAGCAAATAGTGTTTAAAGTGGGTATAAAAGGATAAAAGAGGAAAATTGGATAACTTACCTAAGGATAGTACTGGCTGCTACAGAAATCCTATTATAAGAAAAATAATATTTTAAATCTTCTCCTAATCACTTAACTACAAGAATGCCCTTAATACTATCAAAAAGCTCTTATCTTTCCAATACCTTCACATTCTCTCTGAATGTATAAGAGCATTAAGGCTTTACTATCACTATAATTAGACCTACTGGAAAAAGTACGTTCTTATTTTTGTCAGGTCCTGATTATTCAGTGGTGGCAGAACACCTTAGCATGGATTACTAAAATCCCAGATCAATTATGGCACATGCTACTTAGCCCCAATTCATTATGTCTATTAACATTTTTTATTGAAATGCAAGTTTGCCTTTGAACTTAACAAATGGTCATTATTCATGAAAAAAAAACTTTTAAATATATGTATATGATGTATACAGTTAATTTTAATAATAGAAAAAATATAGATGGTTTTTAGCTTCAGTAAACTAAGCCATAAAAAATAACCAAACCATGAGCTTGGTATCTGTTGGTCTTCAAATGGCTCACACTGGGCAGCTGGAATATTGAAATTTGACTTTATTAGCCACTGAGAAAGAAGAAAAACACACAAGTTTAGGGAATGCACAGAATGAAAAGATTTACTTCATTAGCTTTTATTTACCTGACCACCAACTTAGAAATGTCAACAAAAATATCGGGGAACATTATCTTTATGTGATTCTAAATAGTTCAATCTTTATGCCATTCCAGTCATTCATTTATGCATTATATAACAATTTATGAACACCTACTGTGGTCAAACACTGTGATAAGTATTGTGAATGAGACACATTTTCTATCTTTTGTAGATCATTATAATTTGTATAAGCATGACCGATATTAGAATAGCTGCATGTTGAACTGAAAAAGAAAATTCTAAAATGTAGTAAAAGGTTAAACAAATGCCTAAAATCTACTTCCTCCAGAAAGCAACGTAATGTGAATAATGCACCAACTCATTCATGCATCCTCCCCAATCTAACAGAATTTTAAAGCACCTACTGATTAATTAATTAATTTAATAAAAAAAAAATTTGAGCACCTACTGTGTACCATACCATTTTATGAGCATAGTGGCAAATTTGCATTTCTTTAACATGTGATATATTAATAGAGGAAATGAAAATTATATTCAAAGCACTGCTTCAGTTTTAAAATGCAAACAAGTATTTACTGCCCGTTATAATTTCTTATAAGCTCCTATAGCATAAAAAAATCATTAAATATATAAAACATTTCAAACATGTTTAATTTAAAGACTTAACGTACATATTTGATTCTCTGAATGAATAGCCTGGTATTTATTATTCAGAAGCTTATTAAAAAATTAAAATTACTGCAAGAATTGTGCTATATGTAACCTGTGTATAGTCGTCAAAATAATGACATGATTCACAAAACAAACCCTGCATCTGTTCCAGGGAAAAGCTTAGTCTCTTATTTCTTTTGACAGTGTGCAGACCTGGGTTCTTCAAAGCCTCACCTCACAACCAGAGCTGCAGCAAATGTCCACCTCACAGTTACAGCCAGGAGGAAGCTTCCACCTCTTGTGTCTGTGAAAAGGATTATTTCAGGAGGGAGTCTGATCCACCCACAATGGCATGCACAAGTAAGGAAACCCACGGATATTTGGTGATGCTTACTTTCACCAGTTTGAAGAAAGAGCACGGTGGAGCCTGTTCCATTCTATTACCATTTCCCCTACAACAGGAATAGCGTTGAATCTTCCAGTATAGTTGTTCACCACATTGCAGTCTTCTTGAGTAAGCATTGAAAACTTTGAGGCTCATTTCTCACTCACTGTGAGAAGCATCCATTTTCCCGAATTTCAATGTCGACATCTAAGACACAGACATAGAATTTTGCCTTTTATTTTGTGAGTTCCCTTAGTGGCAGCCAAACATGACTTTGATCAACCCACTTCCCTTTTCATGGTACATGTTCTTCTTCTTCTTCTTCCAAGCCAGCTTTCTAACCACCTAAACATGCAATCGATGCCACTTTCACATTTTGTTCTAACTGGCACCACTAAGCTACAAAGGCCAATGAGGTCATTTATAGTAGAAGACAGAGAATATTACAAGGACATGGATAACTAACTGGGTGTTGGAGAATCGGTTTTAAGGGACAAATATAAAGGAAATTATTTAGCTAGGATTTTCAAGCAGTTGCAGTGTTTCTTAGCAGTGAGTGTCCTTAACGATCATTAATTATATGATCAGATAACCATATAATTAGAATGATGAATATTAAACACCTAATTTCAACATTAGCAGTGGATGGATTCACATCCATCAATGTTTCTGGTGATTTTGTTTTTCTAGTGTTCCGTATATATTTCTGGGAAGAAAACAAATGTATGTATTTGTTTGCTTCATGACAATACTTTTCTAGTTTTTCACATTCATGTTCTCTATAGCGAATTAAAAAAAAATGAAAGAAAAGTGGATCCCTTCTCTTCATAACAGTTAATTTTCATGGCCTGCCTTGTTTTAAGTATGTTAGATTCCATTACATTGTAACTGCTCTCACAGACAATGACAGATTTTTGAAACTTAGTTTCATTAGTATTAAATATAAAGAGTCATACCATACCTTTAATTAAATAATCACAAACTGAAATTTTATCTGCATTTCAGTGCAGTGAAACATATGTTCATAGTTCCTCAAATTATTGATCTTGGTTAGCTTTGCATTGCTAAAGATCATTCTTTTATCACCAGACTGATAATTTTAGAGCTTAAGTGATTACTAATTATAAATTAATCCCTTCACATGAGTAAATGGCATTATTCCATACACTTTTAGGAAACTAAATTTTAATGGAAGAAATATAAACTATGTTTGAATGTGGTGCGTTTTGGTTGCGGTGGAGGTTATTTTGATTATTCAGAGCAAAAGAAAGCCCAAATAGTAGGGGAACTGTTGGGTAGACAACAGAATGGTAAATTAGAGAGAGAAAACCAAGTCTTGAGATACTTTTAAAAATCATAATTTTCTAGTTATAATTTTCTTTAAGTGGTCCAGTCATGATCTTTCTTCTTCTTAGCACAAATGTGAGCCTCCATTCTATAAACTTGTTAGGTCGGGGCGTGGAGAGACCCTGTGCTCTGGTGGCGAGGGCTTCTCAGCACTTAGGACCTGAGGCTTCATATTTTCTCTGTCTCCAGGTGTGCGAAACTCTAACACTGTCTCAAAACAACACCAATTTGTATGCATTTCTCAGAGAGACTGTTGGGACTTGTGTAGACAGTTTTACAAATATATATTCTGTGAGTGTGTGTGTTCTCTTTTAAGTTGCATTCATACCACCACAAAGACCGCATGTGAAGATGGCTTGATTGATGTTAAGATGAGAATCTAGAATTTTGGCTCTTTGGAGTTAAATTTATGGTTCAATTCCTTTTAGTATTATTTATATATATAATCTGGAAAACAAAATGTAATAAACCTAGAGGAAAATAAAATCAAACTAAAATAAAGATTCTAATGAATCTCCTTAAATCAAGGGTACTTCTCACAGTTCTACTTTGGTTCATACATCGCATATATAAATGGCCAGTGGAATTTCATTACAGTATTTTTTAGGTGCAAGTCTGTCTGAGCTTCTACTTTTTACTTATATTTTAGGACTTCACTTAAATTTCAATCTCATTTTAACTTTAAATTTGAGTTTCAGATGAGCCCCCACCCAAATATTGAGGGGCTGTTAGTAGGAGAGTCAGAAGAAAAGGAAGAATCAGATTTAGAGAAAAGGTGTTACATGTGCATGCATTCCAGTGGGTAGGAAAAAAATCCCAGAACCTCTGGTATCTTTCTGAACAGATATATTTCAGGTATTTTTTTTACCACTTTCTTAGAAGGAAACTTATAACATTTGATCTTTACTTACATTTTCTCCATAATTTCTATTATTAAATATTAAATAACTTATAGTAAAAAATAATACTTGTAGGTTCATCTTAAGTACTTGCTTCAATTTAAAAGTGACTTTTATATACAAGTGTATAAAACTGTACACATGGAAAAATTCACAGGGTTCAACTATAAATGTTGCTGGGGATTGTTTTGTCCAAAACGGCAACTCTTTGATTATAGACTCCTTTAATTTAAATAAAATTTTGTAAATATTAAGTAACTTTCCTATTACTTTTAAATTTAGGTCTTAGCAGTAATATAAATTTTAGGTAGAAACTAATATGAATCCCTATATTTAGAACAGACAGTACATATTAATATAACTATGTCATCTTAAATTTGCTTAATTTTCGCTTATCAACCATTCAACTACCACCATAGTCTATTTTATTTCCTGTCAGGAAATCTTTAATAATCAAGTCTGAAACAAATATAAATTTACTTTCTCTTTGAGAACATCTGACAACATAACAGTAACAGCTGACTGAAATTTTAGCTCTAAGTATTTAAAAATCAACTATAACATTAGACATTATGCCATCAATTTTAAAAGGACTTTTTTAGTTAGACCATTTTTAGCTTACAGCAAAATTCAGAAGGATTCAAAGATCTGCCATATAGTTCCTGTCTACACACATGCATAGCCTCCCCCATGATCAACTCTCCCCACCAGAGGGGGATACATTTGTTGTAATTATGTGTAATCAATTTTAGTTCTCTTTAATGTGCTAATTAGTTTTAGAAATATGTAAAGTAATATACAAATAGGTGCTATTTATTATTTATTGATAAATTTGTTCTGCTAATCCCTCAAGATCTAAAGAATACTTGTATTCTTCCCATTGTAATTTTGTGAATTAATTTACAAATAAAACTTATTTTCCCAATTAAGTAAAATTCATAGTTTACAGAAAGCCATCATCTTAAACCAATATCAAAAATTTTAAAAAAACTTTATTATAATATTGTAATATTGACCAACTACTTAAATTCTAGTGTTTTCTTGAAATTGAAGAAAGGTTTCAAATTCTGTTGTTGAATTATAAGTAGACAGCCAATCTATTTTTAGGTAAGCTAAGGCTATATTTTACTTGCTGCAGAATTTTTATTTAAGAGCCACATTGAAAAATCCAGTTTGTACCTGTGCTTAGTCTTGGTAAGCCCTCCTGTTTGCTTCCTAGGTTTTAGGGACAATTTTAGTGAGGAAGTAATTAGTTCCATCCTAAGAAGGAAGTAATTAGTTCAATCTAAGGAGGTATTTGATAAAAGACTTGCCATTTTTAAATATATGTATATTTTTTCATCTATTTTTACATTTATAGTTATATACCATAATTATTTACATACACCCTAGGCAAAATATCTGCTTTAGTCGAACTAGTGTTACAACAATTCCAAGATAAATTATTTCTACAGGGTATACAATCCAGTATTGTCCCTATAAAACTATAACAAGATTTTTCCAAAGATTATTTCAAATGATGACTCTGATTCTCCCTATTTATTAATAAATAAATAAATGCAAGTCTATTTTTTCTCCTTCAGACCAGGGATATGTGTAGTAAAGATGCCTATCTTAAAATATGTTTTTCTCACTTTACTTTGCAAACCAGGACCCCCCTCCGCTCCTCGGAATGCCATCTCAAATGTTAATGAAACTAGTGTCTTTCTGGAATGGATTCCTCCTGCTGACACTGGTGGAAGGAAAGATGTGTCATATTATATTGCATGCAAGAAGTGCATCTCCCATGCAGGTGTGTGTGACGAGTGTGGAGGTCATGTCAGGTACCTCCCCCAGCAAATCGGCCTGAAAAACACCTCTGTCATGATGGTGGATCTGCTCGCTCACACAAACTATACCTTTGAGATTGAGGCAGTGAATGGAGTGTCCGACTTGAGCCCAGGAGCCCGGCAGTATGTGTCTGTAAATGTAACCACAAATCAAGCAGGTAAGTGTGATGTACAACCAACTAATGTACCTTAGGCCGAGCTCTGTCCATGATCTCCACATCTGAGGGCTAAGTTGCCTGAGATCTGTGAGAACTTCTCATGAGTCAGAGGTTTAGGACTTGAAGTAAAATACATATCAAGATGCTTCTTTTAGTTTTAAGCAAATAAAGGCTAAGGCTTTCTTAGCAGACACATTCAGGGACAGACATAAAAAGATTTTTTAATTGAATTTTTCATTAAAAATACATTTCTGGCTCAAATCCACTTATAGCAGAAATTTTTGTCTCAATTTCATGCAGTGCTAGTTCAATTTACATTTTGTTTTGTTTTATTTACTTCAAGTGTTTTAATTTATTATATTAACATATAATCAGGCCAGGTTTATTTGCTTATTTGTTCATTTGTTTGTTTGGCACCACAGCTCAAATTTCTTTCCAGATTGAAAAAGTATTTTCTTATTATTTCTATTATTATAACAAGTATGTGAAATGAATTTTTTAATAAATCTACTTATCAAAATTAGAATAACCATGAACTATGTACAACCACATGAAAACACATCTATCTTCTATATGAAGATCTTAGAATCATTAGGTAGTAATTATTAGTAATGAATACAGTTCTCCTTGAGATTCTAATTACCCTATATTTTCACCTCAAATATTCACTTTTAAAGAAACACAAAAAGCTTCTTTGTGATAAAATAAGAACCAAAGATAAATTATGGCTGAATTAATAATTCAACTTATGATCTGGCAATAATCATTCAAAGCTTGTAAATAATCTATAACCTGCTTTTGCCAACAATAGGAATGTGGGGGTAGGGGTGCCATTAAAAGCCAACACATTGTATGTAACTTTCCTCTATCCCCTGGCCACATCTCTTAGTTGAAGGGCATAATCCTGTCACTTCATTAGTACCTCAGGTGGACTTTTGTCTGTGTGGACTTCTTGCCAAGAGTACTCTGAAATAGGATGTGGTTGAATGTAATTGGACTTAGTCATGTAATATTAGTATAAGACTGTAGTTTGTGGAATGACTGAGTTGATAGAGAATGCTGATGGTAATCAAGTCTTGGCCAAAATCATTTGAATTGTTGCATATATCAAGTCAATCAAGTAGCTATTACTTAAGATAAGAAAATGTATGCAGTTGAGTTCATAGTACTTCTGGTTGATAAAACTGAGGAAAACATTCACGAGTACCCAGATGGTCTGAAGGTATTTAAGTAATTCACTAAGAATCTAAAGAACATTGTAGATGTTTTATCCAGGTTGAATACATTTCACAGAATATTTTTTTTATTCCGTGAGACAAAACTTTGCACACATATACGCTACATTTCTCAGTGAATTTATATTTTTCTCTATTTACTCTTTAACTTAAGGTAGAACTAAAAAAATGCTGAAGAGCTAGACAGGAATAGTGAAAATCAAGTTTTCCTTCAGCATTGACTCAGCTGTCAGCAATACCAATATATGTCGATTTTTCATCACAGTAGCTAAATGACACATGTGTTCAGTAAATGTAAACCATCTTCCCACATCAGAAAAATACTGGCTTTAAACGTGTGATTTCAGGCTTTCTGTGCAACATCTTTCAACTTAGCTCTACCGTGAATCTTTCGTTAACATGTTGAAAGCATATTGAACAATCACTAGGAGCTGTATTTCTTTGGGAGAACATTCTCTAGCTTGTGTTAACCTTAACTTCTTCGAAAGATAGAAAGATATTTCTCTGATAAACTAGGTGTAGAAAATGATTGTTTATTTTTTGAATGATGTGCTTAATAAATATTTGCTCTAATTATATGTGCTCTTTTTTTTACTTGCTATTCAAACTGTAAAGTGTGTGTTTTTTGAAATATAAACACAAAGAAAGAATAATTTTCATCCAGCTATTCAAGGCATAGTTATTATGTAAAACAAACATTTGTATTCAGAGAAAAATTATGTTGACTTGCTTTTTTCCAAGTTCTCAGGGTACATATACTGTAAAATTTTGCAAACCTACCAAAATAAAAAGCAAAATAGGATGATATTTCTCAATATCTGACTTTCTAGACCACCCAAGTCTCAATGTCCACAAAAATTATTGATTTCAAGTAGCTCCTAAAATGTCTTAGATTTAAAGTTACTTTTGCTAAACATTTATCAAGTATCGACATTATGCAAAGTGGGCTGTGGTAATTCATTTTTAAAGCCTGAATATTTTATTTTTTTAATTTATTGTTTATACTATAACAGATGTCCCATTTCCCCCAACTCCCCCCTTTTACTACCTCCACCCATCACTCAACCCCCCCTTCCCCCTTCCACTCTGGCCATCATCATACTGTTGTCTGTGTCTATGGGTTATGCATATATGTTCTTTGGCTATCCCTTCACTTTCTTTCATCCTCATATAGTGGTTTTTTTAAAAATCTGTATTGTTGATAAAATTACAAGTATCCCCTTTTTTCCCCCCATTACCCCTTCACCCAGTTTCCATACCACCCCAGGCCTTCAGCACCCTATTGTCTGTGTCCATAGGTAATGCATATATGCATATAAGTTATTTAGTTAATCCCTTACCCCTCTTCCTCCCTTCCCTCTGAGATGCATCAGTATGTTCCATGTTTCCATATCTCTGGTTCTATTTTGCTAGTATCCATCAGTTTATTTTGTTTATTAGATTCCTTGTTCACTTATTTTGATTTTTAGATTTGATTATTGATAGATATGTATTTATTGCCACTTTATTGTTCATATTTCTCCTCTTCCTTCCCCTCCTCTTCCTTCCCCTCCTCTTCCTCCTCCTCCTCCTCCTCCTCCTCCTCCTCTTCCTCCTCTTCCTCCTCCTCCTCCTCCTCCTCCTCCTCCTCCTCCTCCTCCTCCTCCTCCTCCTCCTCCTCCTCCTCCTCCTCCTCCTCCTCCTCCTCCTCCTCCTCCTCCTCCTTCTTCTTCTTCTTCTTCTTCTTCTTCTTCTTCTTCTTCTTCTTCTTCTTCTTCTTCTTCCAGAATGCCCTTTAACATTTCATGTAATACAGGTTTGTGGTGATGAGCTAATTTAGCTTTTCCTTGGCTGTGAAGCTCTTTCTCTGACCTTCAGTTCTAAGTGATAGCTTTGCTGGGTAGAGTAATCTTGGTTGTAAGTCCTTGCTATTCATCACTTTGACTATTACTTGCCACTCTCTTCTAGCCTGCAAAGTTTCTGTTGAGAAATCAGCTGACAGTCATATGGGTGCTCCCTTGTAGGTAACTGCTTTTCTCTTGCTACTTTTAAGATTCCCTCTTGGTCTTTAACCTTTGGCATTTTAATTATGATGTGTCTTGGTATGGATCTATTTGGGTTCCTCTCATTTGGGACTCTCTGTACTTCCAGTAACTAAATGACATATGTTTTTGGTCATTTATTTAGGGGAAGTTTTCTGTCATTATTTCTTCTAATTGGTTTTCAATATCTTGCTATCTCTCTTCTCCTTCTGGTAAACCCATAATGCAAATGTTGCTACCTTTGAGGTTGTCCCCAAGGTTCCTTACACTATCTTCATATTTTTGGAAATATTTTTCTTTTTGTTGTTCTGATTGGGTGTCTTTTTTTCCTCATATTCTAAATAGTTGATTTGATTCTCAGCATCTTCTACTCTACTGTTGAATCCCTGTAAACTATTCTTTATTTCAGCTAGTGAATGCTTAATTTTTGACTGGTCACTAAGTCTCATAAAGCTCTCATTAATATCCTTGAGCATTCTTATAACCATTGTTTGGAACTAGATATAAGCAAGTTATATCTAGTAACTTGCTTGCTTCTATTTCATTTAGTTCTTTTTCCAGAGATTTCTTCTGTTCTCTCATTTGTGACATGTTTTTCTGTCTCTGCATTTTGGCTACTTCCTGTGTTTGTTTTATGTATTAAGTAGAGTTGCTATGTCTCCCAGAATTGGTAGGGTAGAGGACCAGCTGCAAAGAGCTACTGTGTAGGAGACACCCCTTTGTAGCAGGACTTGCTTCGGTGGGGTTTTGGTGCTCACTGAGTCTTCCCCTTGCATTTGTCACTTGTGGATGTATAGTGTTGGAATTTGGTACAGTCTGAAGCTGTCCACTGGGTGAACTGGCTCAGTGGCCTCCCAGGAATTGCAAAGTCAGTCATTGCTTAGGGCTACCCAGCAGGAGCTACATAGATATCTGCAGATGGCTGCTACTTGTGTTGGGCTTAGAAGTTCCCAGGGGAGGCCAAGCTGTAAAGCAATGTTAGTGCCAGACCTTGGGTCTCTTACTGATAGATAATGGGGGCATGTTGGTTTCAGCTGCTGCTTGTTTGAGAGACTTTAACCCCTAGAGTGTGGGGGAGCGTGATTGCGCTCCTCCTCTCTTTCACCAAAAGTGCCGGGAGCACTATCAAAGCTTCAAAATGGCATCCAGTTCTAAGTCTGTTTTTATTAGTGATGATGATATTGCTAAATATGTCAATGTAGTAAAGGTTGCCTTAAGTTTTTGAATATGTAACTTCATTTTCTTGCGATTCATAATTTTTTTCCTAAACTTCTGTAAAATCAGCAAAAATGCCTTGGCAATTTTAGCATAGTTCCTAGGATATTGGTTGGTACTCAAAGGGTTAAGAAAGTCCAAAACCTGAGCCAGGACAGGCCATTCATATGGAAAAGCTATTGCAAACAGCTTGGGTGGGATGAAAATTGTGTGGAGTCTCAGGGAATCACCAGGGCTGAGTGATCAGTGTGAGCCAGGTTGATGGAGCCTCGGATATTATCTCTGCCAGTGAGCTCTGAAACCAGGGAGATCTCAGCATAAGAACAATGAATCTTGTGAGCACCGCTGTCTGAGAAAAATCCACCCCGGAGTTTTTTCCCTGAATCCACACAATCCAGTTCCTCCACATACATCCCTGGATCCCCCAAGCCACTGCCTCAGTGTTGGAGCTCAGAGGGAGTGAGTCCTAGAAAGTCCTTCACTGGCCCCTAAAGAGGAACTGCTCCTTGCTCCTTACGTGAGGCCTCAGTATCCCAGAAACAGCTCCTGATTAAAAATGCCATACGTGGGTGTCAGACCAGCCCGTTCTGAGCCTCCATCCCTCACACAAGTCTCAATGTGCTTTCTCCTTTACTTCTCTAGTGTAGGACTTCCATTCAGCCAGATTTCAGGCAGTTCTGAATGATGATTATTCTGTATGTTGATTGTAGTTTTGATGTGATTGTGGGAGGCAGTGAGTATTGCGTTTACCTACCCCGCCATCTTTGTTTTCGCTAGCCTAAATATTTTAAAACATGAAATTGAAGAAAGTTATCTGTGTCATGTGTGCATTTTATATAAAACTTCTTTAGCAGATTTTAACTTCAACTTCAATCTCCTCTAAGGATTATTATTACTTTTTTACATATGCATTTCTTTCTTGGTTTCTTTCACTTTCGTAATTTGTTCTGGCATTTTATTATTAATTTATTTTTTGTGGCATCAATGCATGTATGAACTGTTCAGATTCAAAATTATATTCAGAAAAATAAAACAAGAAAACAGTGATTTTTTTTTACTTTTAAATAGTTCATTCTTTATTTTATTTTTTATTTATTTATTTATTTATTTTTGATTACAGTTTGCGTGCAGTATTATTCTGTGTTAGTTTCAGATGTACAATAAAGTGGTTAGAAAACCATGCACTTTACAGTGTGGTTCTCCCATTGCTCCAAATATTCACTGGGCCTCATACATAGTTATAACAATATTATTGACTCTATTCCCTATGCTATAATCTACATCTCTGTGACTATTCTGTTACTACCAATGTATAATTCCCAATCCCTTCACTTTTTTCACCTAGTCCTCCAGCCCTACCTCTCCTCTGACAATTGTCAGTCTATACTCTGTGTCTATGAGTCTGTTCTATTTTGTTTATTTATTTTTTCACCCCAATAAGTTCAATAAGAAATAATCTAAAAATATATAAAAATGTTAGTAGTGAGTAGTTTCACAAATCTTGAAAAATAAAAATCGAATTTAACATTTCTATTTCAGTATGTCATTTAATGCCTTCTTCTACAACAGAAAAAGGTATCCCTAGTATCTGAACTTTATTTATCTAAGGTGACCTTTCAGTCCAGATTTTGATCAACTAATAAAAGAAGCGTGTAGCACCTGTGCCAACTACCTGGAGAAGCACATTGAATCTAGAATCTCTAATCATGTGTTTATACGAGCTTGAAGTAAATTGTTTCTCATTTCTATGTAAGGAACATGTAAAATACATTTTTGCACTTATTTCCAATGCTTCTGAAAATTTAAGTTATAGAATTTTGGAAGTCTCATATTCAAGAAGCTTCTTGCCTGCAGTAGTGATCAGATAATTGGCTGTTGAGAGCTTGAGTTCAGATGGAGCAATAGGTTTGGGCAGGAAGAAAATTGCTTCTTTCTATCAGTTAATGGTCTTTGATAAGGCGTGTATTTGGTATTGACAAAACAAAGGGACAGCTTCCTCATTCAGTTATGGAATAGCTCAGTTCAAAGCAAGACATGTTTTAGAAGTTGAGAATATTTTGAGTCATCTGAATTCTCATACCTACCCATATTCCAGTGTTCAGGTTTTCACTTCTTTCCAATCAAGGACCTCATTTTCTTAGAAGGCAAGGCGATAAATTAAATCTTTGTAATTCAGGAATTCTGTGGACTAAGACTTGGATTTTGATGTCTGGCTCTGTCATTCTTCCCACTGTAAGAGCATATGAGATATTTATGGAATGGATTCTCTGATCATCTCAATAGGACTTTAGCTGAAAATTCAAACTTTGAGCTGTTTATTTCTTTAAATTCTGTAATGCAGTTAGACACAGCCAATCCTTCCCATATTTCTTATATTTCTCATAGTTTAAAACAAATGGAATTTTGTAACAAAAATATTATCTTCAAGAATCATTTTATTTGAGGTGACCACAGGTGACGAGAAACATGACATTCTCTGCCAAGCATTGTTAGATTACTATCCTTTAATATTAAATAGAACCTTGCTACAGTGAAAGACAGTTAATCATATCACTGGTCCTATATTCCCATTCTTTAAAAAAAAACTGTTGCCTATAACAATTCCCTATAAGAAGATTTTGTTTGTTTTTAATGTCTCTTATCTTAGTTTCAAATAAAATCTACTCTTGCTACTTTAAATGGAAAAGGCCTTCAATAGAATATATTAAGTGGCTCATACAATCATTGCGAAGAATAGATTCAAAGATTAGAAGCTAAGTTTCCAGGAGAAATGCCCAATAGTCAACTACAGATCTGCTCTGATGAAGCAAAACATTGCCACAACAGTTGCCAAACAATAAATGACAGGTACTTAACTTTATTACAATAGCTTCTGCCACAAGTAGCATTGCTACTTCAAAATTTCACACTTGAAAGTCCTGAAAGATCTTCATGTTTTGCTGCCATTTTCACCAGAAGAAGGCAAGAACTGAGACCTTCCCAAGAGCCCGATTCCTTAAGTTGCTTATTTGAAACCATATCTTGCCTGGGCAAGTCAGTTTGGTGAATCCAAAGCCAAATGCCTTTGTCCTAGCAGAAAGGGAACCTGGAGTATTAGGAGTTCTGATTTCTGTGTTGGCAAGAAAAGGTTCATCACATGCGTTTTATAAATAAAGTGACATTCAATTGAAGATACATGCCAATAACTTTTTTTCAGCTACGAATGAAAATTTCTATGTATAATTTTTAAATGCTATCTCTATTTTGAAAAAGTCTTGTTTTCAAAATAATTGAGATTTGTCCATCTTATCTCCTTCCCCCTCCTTTTTTTCCTTTCTTCCTTCCTTCTTTTATTCATTTTTTCTTTGATTTTTACTCTATTTTTTTAAATTTAAGACTGAGGGTTGAACTAATAATATGCTTCAATGCATGGCACACTAATACCATCTTTGAATCATGGAAGGCTCTCATCTAGTTTTTATATATTTTTTTATGTACCATCGCTAGCCCAAATCCATTTGTCCTTTCCCTACACTAAAGAGCAACCATTTTAATTGCTTAATTTTATTTATAACTATTCTTATAAAATATTCATTTAATATTCTATGCATATGCTTTAAATTTAATGGTTACATTAAATATTTTCTGTCTACTAATCTTTTCACCATAATCAAAATATTTTATAGATTTACCCCTGTGGCTTTTGGCCATCTCATTTGATGCTTAAAATTATCATACATCACTATACTTCACACATTAATTCAACCCAGTAACAAAGATCTAGATTAGTATATTGGATAAAGGTCCAAGTTGTGGACCAGGCTTTCTGGTTTCCATACTGTTTCTGTCACTTACTACCTGTGTGACATGGGTAAGTTACTTAAACATCCCAAATCCTTAGTTTTTCCACTTGTAAAATAGAAAATAAAATAGTATCTATGATGTAGGATGGTTGTGAGGATTAAATGAGTTAATATTGGCAAAGTTATTAGTATAATGGCTAGCATTTAATTAGGTGTTAATAAATGCTACTATAGTGGTAGCTAAGAAACTTTTTAATAATATTCCAATTAGTGAGAATCCATGTAAGAAACTGTGGGATTAATAGGTTTTAGACTTAATAGATATTATAGACAGACTCATTGGTGAAGTAAATTCAGAGAGGAAAATAATCAAAACTAAAAAATAATGGATAACAGAAACAATTGCTTAAAGTGGGAGGAGTAAACCAAGAAACTTTACTTTTCCATAATGATTCTGTCTTCATTGATTTCTTAAAACACTGAGTTATATATTAACATTCAAGTTCTTCTAATTTTAATAAAATAATCGGATCAATAACATAAAGAAGCAAGATAATAACAACATCAAAGTAAGAGCATAAAGGAGGAAAACACTTTGCTTATAGAAAAATAGACACTTTTCATTTTCATCAAAATAGACATGAAAAAAATACAAAATTTTTTCAACTATATCTTTGTCATGTGTGGTTAGATATCAATTTGGTCAAATACTGAAATTCCCAAGGAAAAATATCTAGAGACAAATGTTTTACTTCATCACATATCACAACTATCTCCACATTGGCCTCACACTGGTGCTTCGTCACCGGATTAGTGTGCTGACTGTCTGACTGCCGACAGAAGCTTTTAATTTTGTCAACAGAAGCTGCCAGTCTACTCGGAAACTTGGCTTAAGTGAGGCGCAAGTATTGTTCTTGTTCCCATGCCAATTTGCTGTTTTGAAAACATAGTTCAAAGGTGAAACTCTAATCTGATGGATTTGTCCATAATTCATGACTGGCTTATTTAATCATCATTAGCAAATGCGATGGGATATTTTTAGAAGCCATCACAACTCATGCTTGGTTCACTGACTTTAGAATCTTGCCAGAAACTTACTGGATTCTAAAAAGGCACTTTGGGGTCTTCTCCTTCTCTTCTCTTCTCTTTCTACCGATTCTGGTAACAGTGACACAGTGAGGACTGGCGTGTTTCAGCACTTACTGTGTGCACATTGCTATGCAAGTTCACTTACATTTTCTTATTTGATCCTAGCATCATCCTCATGACATAATATTATTATTATTCCCATTTTTAGGATGAAGAAACTGAAGTTAAAAGATGTGAAGTGATTTGCCCAAGGTCAAAAATCTAGTAAGTGAGGGAATAGGACTCTAAACCAGGGAATTCTTACCTTGGAGCCATTGTGCTCTGAATCACTAGTAAATCCCGCACATGCTCTTTCCTTTGCCTAAAACTTATCTACACTAATAAAAGAGAAAAATGGTAATTGGCGTACGACGATACCCTTTTCATTGGCTAATCAGGACTATATGCAAATTAACTGCCAACTAATATTGGCAGTTAACTGCCAACAAGATGGCGGTTAATTTGCATATGTAGGCACAAGGCAGGGAGGCGAAAGGGAAAGCAGGAAGAAGCCCCCTGCCACTGACAGTGATCGGAAACCCAGGGGGGAGCTAAGAACCTGGGGGCAGGGCAAAGGCAGCCCTGGGGCCACCTTTGCCCTGCCCCCAGGCATGATCGGAGAATCAGGTGCCTTTTCCACCCTGGCCAGTGATAGCAGGAAGTAGGGGTGGAGCCAGCGATGGGAGCTGGGCACCGTCGAAGCTGGCAGTCCCAGGAGCTAGGGGCCCCTTGCCTGGGCCTAAAGCGGAGCCCACGATCGCTGGGCCGCTGCAGCTGTGGGTCCCCGCTCCCGGGCCAGACGCCTAGGCCAGAGGCATCAGGCCTGGGCTGGGGGCAGAACCAGTGATGGGGGGAAATGAGGGTCCCCTGCCCAGGCCTGACGCCTCTGTCAGAGGCGTCAGGCCTGGGCAAGGGGCCGATCCTGCGATTGGAGGGTGATGGGGGTCAACACCTGAGGGCTCCCAGTATGTGAGAGGGGGCAGGCTGGGCTGAGGGACACTCCCCGCCCCACACACCCAGTGCACGAATTTCGTGCACCGGGCCCCTAGTCTGTTATATAATTGTCCTAAATTGCTCAGTCTTCAGATCCCTCTCAATCACTGCTTCCTTAAGAAAGCTTTCTCTACTCTCCAGTTTGGGCATGCCTCGCTAATATAACCTGCACTATAACTATGTGCTTTCTTGTCTGTTTTTCTGGAATTTTCCCCTGAGGGTCACAACAGGGCCTAACATCTGTGTTTGTTAAATATATATATATATATATATATATATATATATATATATATATATATGAGTTGGATGTTTTTTTCTGTTATTCAAATCTGTGTTACAATTCCACTGCTAACAGTAATGATGATGTAGAATGTGTTTTAAATCCTTTTTTGAATTCTTCAAATAATTCTGTGACAAATTGTTGTTTATTTATGTTGGGTCTTTTTTCCTTTTCTAAGTTAATGAGGAAGACACAGAGCTCTAATTGTAACTCACAGTTTTTTTCAGAATGCTGAAGTATGACATTGTCATTTAAGGCCTGCACTTAGCTGGCCTCCCTACTTTCTTAATCTTTCTTTTTTAGACATTCTACTCTTTTCAAAAGGATTCACTAAGAATGACTGAACCCATTCTAGGAAAAATTTGTATAGTTATTGCTGTGCTATTTAAGGAAAATGCATGGTATTTTCTATCTCCAGTGTGCTAAATAATTACCCTCTCATGGACTGCACACTCTGAATTTATGATTCTATATATCCAAAAATATTTTAACATACACATATACAGAATGACTCTGCTGTAGAGTGTGTTTGGCCTACATTTCCAGAAAAAGGATACTTGCGGAGTTTCTAATGTTTGTTCCCATCCCTCCTCTCTAAGGAAATGGTGACAACCCTTAATCAGGTTCGCTTAGCATTACTTTTCCCAAAAGCTCTTTATAAAATATTTGCTGACAGTCTGGTTTTACACCAGTGGCAATTTTGTTAATACTATTTCCTTTCTCTCTAATCTGAGTATTCTTCCCGCTGCTCATCCGGAAGCTAGATTTAAACTCTGCTCTTTCAGTGTCAGTTCTGCTTGCAAATGTATTCCTTGTTCAACAGATCCCTTTCCTATGGAAGCATCAAACATTCTTGTGGCTCAGCTCAGAATCAGAGCAGCTCAGTATTTGCACTATTCAACCATTTGTCTCATTGGCATGTATGCTGAGAATTTATTTGAATAAAGATGCATATTGTAAATTGATATGCATAGAATATAAATTTGTTTAAAACCTGACTCTGAAGTGCTGTTGCCCTTTATTAGTAATCCTTGGGAACAAAGTCCTGAAAGTATCCCCAGTGGCCTGGCATCATGCAAATCTTAAGTGTGCTCTTTAGATGTAGTGTAATAGTGAAACCACAATGAAAAATCATATTTAAATCAACCATATGCGTGAGTCTCTATTAGGTTCTGAAGCAAATTTATTTAGAATACTGAAACCTTTTTCCTCACGGTGTATCGAAATGACTTGTTCATGTGATTTTCCTTAAATTGATTGCCATGCATTAAAACACCAAGTGTTTATTCAGCACTTCCTGCATTCATTATACTCTACTGAACTTTCTGAAAGATACAGAGTAGTTGAAGTCATGCTCCATCCTTAGAGGATTTTATTTTCCTACTGAAGAATTAAAGAATTGAAGAATAAAGCTTAATAAAGTAAAACATTTAGAAAGATAGTAATGACAATTAGGTTATTACCCTCAGCAACAATACCATCAAATTCACTATCTTTGAATGACTTGTTGACTTCACTTTACTTTTTAAATCTCTGTCTTGCCTCCTTTATCACATGTACATGTCTGAAAATGCATTTGTTCAAACCCCTACTTAGCCATACAGTTGCATATATTAGGAAGAGATGATAAACCATTTTGTAACTGCCCTTATATCTATTTAAATGATTGTGCCTTGTTTGGTGAATATCAATACTATATATTAAATCTTTACAGATAATGACCTATTGTTGAATTATATAATAACACAAAATACATAAAAAGTAAAGAAATACCTTAAGGTTATTTATTGGGTACATTTTTACTAAATATCATATATAATTTATTAATAATTAACAGTCCACTTGATGCATTATTGTAATACAATCATAGCAAATTACCTATTTTGTAGCTTGGCACAGACAACCTGTATCTTATCAAAACAAGCATCTAGCTTGAGGAATTTTTTGAAGATGTGAAACATTTTCTTTTAAACAAAATGTACTTTGAATGCCGGCTTCTTTATCTTACTTTTTAATAAATTTTCTCCATTAGTAAAAAAATACATGCTAGTTTATTGAATCTTGAAGCCTAGAAGGCCCAAGGATATGTGCTATATTGCAAACTAATGCTTAAATTACATCTCAAGCAATGAGTTCCTTTAGACTTGTGGCATGAACCAAATATACATGCAACATCATTCCATCAGTGCAGTTGCTTTGTCCTAAAGTATCTATTTAAAGTATCTGAATTTAGTGGGTCTTTATTTTTTAAGTAATTTTTATTTTTTTTCAATAAACCAGTAAGTGACATTTAAAGACCTAATCTTTCATGTTATAATTTCTGTCATCAAGAGCATATTCATATTAATAAGGCTTCACTGGCTATTACTTAATGCTTAATCCTTGATATGCTATAGGAAAAAAAGGAAATACTTCCATTTTAGGAAAAAACATCTAAGATATTATAGGTAATGATGTGACTGATGGTGGTACTTTAGTGGTTTTTTTTTTGTTTTGATTTATTTTAGAGAATTAAAATTTATATATGAGGATAAAAGGATTCAAAGATTGAATGAATAATTTTTAACATTTCCCAATAGGATGCTGATATTCAGACACTCAGAGGAAAGCTAGACATTTATTTCCTTCCTGGAGTTTATGTCTATTTTTCTGGGGGTCAGGACTGGAAATATTAGTGGCTTATCACTAAAACCGTAAAATCACGCACTTAGATAATTGGTAGAGGATCTTAATGTCATGTAGTCTGACTTTTTTCTCTACTTGTTATAGCACTATTACTATGTCTAGCCATTCTATTATTTTATCACTTTTAAATAAAAAACTCCAAAGCTATACATCACTTTGCTGACTTTAATGGAGAGAAATAATATCATGAACTTGATTATTATGAAGCAGGAGAGAAAAGAAATGTTCTGCTTTTATGTGTTTAAAAAACCCTAAAAGCTTTCTTCTATATGAGTTGAGGTTCTTAGAAACAAAATTGCATATCTATACTAATCTATGCTAATAAGAGCATAATATGCTTATTGGACCAGACAGCCAGACATCATTCTGGACGTCCTTCTGGCGGGGCCAAGGCAGGGGCAGTTAGGGGTGATCAGGCAGGCAGGCGAGCAGTTAGGGGCGATCAGGCAGGCAGGCAGAGTGGTTAGGGGCGATCAGGTAGGCAGTTAGGCGAGCGGTTAGGAGCCAGCAGTCCTGGATTGTGAGAGGGATTTTCCATATTGTGAGAGGGTGCAGGCCAGGCTGAGGGATCCCCGCCCGCGTGCACTAATTTCATGCACTGGGCCTTTAGTACTTTTATAAGGACCAACCATGCTGTCTTGAAAAATAACTGTTTTTTTATTTTGTCAGAAAACCACATTAGTGATGCAACTAGACTCTAACATCAATCTTTTTTCCCTTGATTTTATTTGTTTTTCTCTTAGAGATGTGATTTTTTTTTCTCACTTAATCAGAATTCATCTTAAAACTCCATTATATGTTCTTTAAACATGTTTTAAAGATGTGACATTATAACGGTGTTGATAGCAAATACAGTATCACTGTGCCAAGTTGTCCTAATTTTATTGATATGCGCTAATTAAATTTTCTAAAAATGTTTTTTGGTGAAATTAGAAATGGAGACTAACTTTGTCTTTTATCCCCGAATCTGGCCCTCTCTTTCCCCAAGAGCTATTAAGTAGTACAGTTCCATTCTTCGCCCATATCCAGCCCCGAGCTGTAAAAAACGAAAGGTATCTCTGGTTTCATTTAATCTAAACATAGGTATGTGGGGTTTTAAAAATTCTCTTATATGAGTTGCTTTTTCTTACACAATATTTCTAAACTACAAACAACAGAACGGATCTTTGAGGTATGTGAGTTATATTGCTATTTTAGACACAGTTAATAGAGATTGAAAGTTATAGTTTTCTGGCTCTACAGCAGCCTAGAAGCTGCAAATAACACACATTCAAATAGAACATACTTAAGTAATATAGGGAATATATTTTATCCACAAGAGGCACTGGTTTCAGGAACATTTTGATAATGGCTTGGTCTCCAAAACCTGAAATTTGCACAGCTTGACCCTCTTATGGGTCTGCTTTGTCTCAAGATAGAATTCTCCTGTGGAAGCACAATGATTGTAGCAATACCAGACCTTATATGTGCATGCCGCATCACCATCAAGAAAGGAAACTTTTCTTCCATCCATCAACTAAAAGTCCCAGCAAGGCTAGCCTGATAGAATTTAGACCACTGAACCCATCGCTGTAGTGAGGGGCTGGAAATAGACCAGCTGACTCATTCCCATAGACTTCTACATGGACCTCCCTCTCCTCCCCATGGTTTTCCCCAAAGACCCAGATGTAGAATCAACCCCATCAAAACTCTAAAACTGTGGCACATTAGAGGGGAGATGGAATGGATTTTAGGATTAAAACTTATTTGTTTTTTTACCAAGAACAGTGTTCTTTGTTCTAATCCATACATGTTTTCTGAAAGGCTGTCTGTTAGTATTTTGAGTGTCTTCATGAGTAAAATTCCCTTGCTCCTGGAATGCCTAACCCTCCTTAAAAGAAGATATTCCACAAAACGTCACTTACCATGACCTTCCTTAACCCACTTATCAGTTTTATTTATTTTCCATAGCACATATAACCTGCTTAACACTGTATACTTTACTTAGTTAAATTTTTGTCTCACCCTGAAAATGGAAGTTTCAGGAATTTTACTATAATTTGTTGCAAAAAAAAATGCACTTACATATAGAAATAATTTAATAATTATTTGTTGGAAAAATGAAAGAAAGAATGAATAATTGAAATTCTTGAGTGGTATATTTTTACAAATAGATATTTTTCTTAGCAAATTCCAAGTTATATTATGTTGTTTTATTAATCAAAATAGCTGCTTCTAGTCTCAAGTCATTTGCTGATTTCACATAAAAATGTCATTACATAGTCTGACAGCATAGGACTCAACATGGAGCGCATCCTCTTACTACTACTACTTTATATTTGGTTAGTCTGACTCAATCTTTATTTCCCAGAGGATCTGACTTTGTTCACGAAGCTGTCCTGGAACATCAAATCTGAGATAGGTGCCTTACTTCAGTGTTCTTGAACTTTCATCACTCTCATATAAGTGTGTTGTAATTTGCTTTCTTATTTATCTCTCCCACTATACTCTAAATTATTTGAGGACAGAGATTATGCATGTTTTATTCATCACTGGCTAGTATGGCTCTAACATATAACAGGTGTTCATAAATATTTTTAAATGTATAAGAAAGTTAATGTAACTCATTGAAATGTTATTGATTTTCAAAATCAGGAATCCTTTTATTTTTTTATTTTTATTAGATTTATTCAGGTGTCATTGTTTTAAAAAAAATCATATAGGTTTCAATTGTACAACACAGTAAAACAACAGCTCATATTGCATTGTGAGCCCATCACCTCAAGCAAAGTCTCTTTCTGCCCCATCCGCACCCAGTCCCTCTTTGCCTACCTCCACCTACTCCCCACTCCCTTCCCCTCTAGCTATCACCACTGTTGTTTGTGTGTTATGTATATATGTTTTTTGGTTATCCCTTCACCTTCTTTCATCCAGTCCTCCCACCCCTCCTCCCTCTAATAACTGTCAGTCTGTTGCATATATCCATGACTCTGTTACAATTTGCTCATCTATTTTGTTCATTGGATTTCACATATAAGTGAGATCAAATGATGGTATTTGTCTTTCTTTGACTGCCTTATTTCACTTAGGATTTCTTTTTAAATGTTTCAATTTTATTCATAGAAAACACATCCCCTCTAAATACTAATGCCAGCTCTTTATGCAACAGTCCCCTTTAGTCATAATTTATACATTTTAAATAATAATAATCTTGCTCAATTTCCTCTTGAAATACTGTTTTGTTTCATCATGTGTACATTATTCAGTCTTACTATTTAATTATTTCATAAGCTGCTACATCAAAATCATTGTTGGGTAAAACTATCACAGCTTTTGGTTTTTCATTTCTTTCTAAGATTGTATAAATTGTTATCTATTTAGGTTGGGTTAATTGAATGTCTTAAAATAAATGTGTTAGCGTATCCTTTGTGTTGCTTTATCAGTTCCTGAAAGCACATTTTACATATCTTCCTCTCTTTGTATTTTAATTTCTAGACATGCCAGTTATTTTAAATTATTCTGCATAGAAAAAAAATCCTAGAAATAATCTGCCTATGGGAATATTGATGAGTTTTGAAACTTATTTATAATGAATAAAATTTAGTCCCAATCAATGCACATTTGCGGAATGTCTACAATGTACATTTATAAAAAGGTATTACTTTATTTAGCATACTAGAGGCCTACTGCATGATATTCGTGCACTGTGAGGGAGGGAACCTCAGCCCGGCCTGTGCCCTCTCTCAGTCTGGGACCCCTCAGACTGAGAAGGGATCGGGCCTAAGCCAGCAGTCAGACATCCATCTCATAGTCTGGGGCTCTCACAGTCCGGAACCCCTCACTCCTTACTGCCAACCTGCAGTGGAGGCGGGAGAGGCTCCTACAACTGCCCCTGCGCTTGCCAGCTGTGAGCTCGGCTTCTGGCTGACTGGTGCTCCCTCTGTGGGATTGCACTGACCACCAGGGGTCAGTTCCTATGTTGAGCATCTTCCCCCTGGTGGTCAGTGTGCATCATAGCGACCGGTCGTTCCACTGGTCGTTTTGCTGTTCGGTCAATTTCATATTAGGGTTTTTTATTATATAGGATGTCTGAAGTTTCTATCATATTTTTATGATACTCTGCAACTTTATCTTTTGTTCTTAGGGGCAAAGCTTTATGAGTAAAAATAGAGCCATAGATAGATCTTAAATTTAAGAGCCAGGAAATACTTTTGCTAATTTGCTAAATGATCTTTATTATCGACATGTACAAATTTTGACCATAGCTTTTTTATTAGTTCTGAGGATCTCTGTACAAATATGCAACTATTATCTTGCAAAATATTAATTGCCCAAAATAGTCCTACCTATGCCAAGAGAAATATTTGTGTGCAAAATAAATAACTAAATGACAATAGAAAATTTCCATAAAGATTTGTATATTTTCTATGTAGACAATGACTTTTTGAAAACAACTAAGTGGACTTGTATTTAAATGAGGACACTAGAAAATGAAGTAATTCTGAAGAGCTGCTCAACCATTGGAAGGCCCAGCACTGCAATAAAAGGTGTCTGATATCTCTCTATTCAGTGCGCTTCACATTTAACCTTATTGATTTTTTTTTGGTATTCTTCCATTTTAATATTGCAAATATTGATTTAAAGTACTTCCTGTTACTTCAAGGAATCTTTATTAATAGCAGTGATATATCTTATAACAGTGGTTCTCAACCTATGGGTCGCGACCCCCTTGGGGGTCAAATGACCTTTTCACAGGGGTCGCCTAAGACCATCGGAAAACACATATATAATTACATATTGTTTTCTGGTTAATCACTATGCTTTAATTATGTTCAATTTGTAACAATGAAATTGGGGGTCACCACAACGTGAGGAACTGTATTAAAGGGTCGTGGCATTAAGAAGGTTGAGAACCACTGTCCTATAACTTTTATAGAATAATTTCCAACTCAGGACTGTTACATATTAAATAACTAAAATATATTTTAGACAAAAGAATTTATTTCACTAATATCACTGGAACCATGAATTTCATACCTATTAAGTTTATAAGAGATGATTTCATCTTGTGAATATCACTCTTAAATACCCAAGTAAAGGATCATCTGTGCTGAATGGCTTTAAAATGGCTTTGCAGCTCTAACTGGTTTGGCTCAGTGGATAGAGCATCGGCCTGCAGACTGAAAGGTCCCAGGTTCGATTCTGGTCAAGGGCATGTACCTTGGTTGCAGGCACATCCCCAGTAGGGGGTGTGCAGGAGGCAGCTGATTGATGTTTCTCTCACATTGATGTTTCTAACTCTCTATCCTCTCCCTTCCTCTCTGTAAAAAATCAATAAAATATATTTTAAAAAAATAAAATAAAATGGCTTTGCAGGGGCTATTTGCAAGCAGCCACCACACAAGAGCATGTATGTTTTAAGTGACAACGAGATCTTATCTTCTTTAAAAAGTGTTATCAATACTGTACAGTTTAATTACAAATATAAGTTATATGTGTGTTTGCTTTCACAATATTACTTCTCTGTGTCTGATACTGGGGTAAACATTAGCTACAACCTTAACAACAATACTATAGAATGATATTTACTTCTGTGCACTATACAGTGATTTCTTCAGAACATTAATTATTGAGCACGGCTATTACATGTAATTTTATATTCTCGATATTACATTTATAATCATAAGATTTTTAGAGAGCTGCATTTTTCTTCCATTCTTTCTATATGCCCACATAGAGGTTTCTGTTTACACTGCCAGTTCCCAGGATAAAAGTAATAGTGATGGTAGGGTATAAAAACATGACCATAGCTTCTTTATTTAAAAATTATTATTGTTGAAAGTATTACTTAAGTTCCCTTTTTACCCCATGAACCTCTCCTCGCCCCCCTCCCCCAAACCTTTACCACCCAATTGTCTGTGTCCATGGATTATGCATATATGCATACAAGTTTATTGGTTGATCTCTTCCCACCCTCCCTCCCCTATGACCATAGATTCTTTTCAAACTCCTTCCATGAAGAGGTAGAGTCTGTTGTTTTCCAGCCCTCGAATCTGGGTTGGTTTGTGAATTTCCTTGGGTGGTAGACATGGCAGAGGGAGGTGTAAAATCTGTAGTAAAGGCCTCTAAAAACCTGTAGCTTCCCCTCTCACCCTCATTCTCCGAGGAAGCCTGCTCCAGCCTGGGACAGACTTACAGAGCTGAAGCGAGACACAGTAGCAAGAAGAGGAAACAGAATTTGAACCCAGGGCATTTTGCTTTCGAAGCATTACACTAACCACTAGCTTTTATTTGCTCTTAAAGTTACTTCAGAAATAAACACTGATGGTTTGTAATTAAAATGCAAGACTAAACTTCTCCAATAGCCCTGTTTTATGCATTGATATGTATGAATTGTATTATTTCAGTCTGTCTTTCTATTTGTCTCTCTATATCTCCATACTCTTTTGTGTGCATATGCCTCATTCCTTCATTAGATGACATGTTCTACTTAGTTAACCACATACATATCCAACATCAATTATATTCTGTCCCTCTGTCTTTGCAGGCTCACCTGCGTTTCTTTTATGAGAATATATCTTCATTAGCTTTTGCTTTCATTTTGTTCCTTCTTATATTTTATAATATTTTAATGTCCATAATTCAAAGTGTAGGAAACTTCACTCTCTAAATACATCATGTTTTTAAATATGTCCCATTTTTTAATTTGTCAATGAAATTTTGTTATACCCATTAAATGTGTCATTTTGTGTCATAAGTTGCAAAGTTTATATATCTTTTTTGAAAGTCATGTCTTATTCATTTATAGTCTAGATAGTTTAATAGCCTTTCCTTTCCATCTTTTCATTAATCGTCTCTTTTGTAATATATTTTGTATGAAGAATATAACAAAATAAATTGTTTCTAAAATAACACAAGAAAATGCTGAGGAAGTATTATTAATTTACCTGCTATATGTTCAGTAACTCTACATGTCAGAAACATATTAGAGCAACTTGGAACTTACCTGAAACAATATAATAGGTCATAGTTTTATTTACAGTGATATAACTTTTCTGCGTATATACCTATGATTTATAGCAACAGTTTTAATATCTATAAATAAACTACATGAAAACAGACATACAAACTACCAAACCTACAACAAACATGAAAACAACAAAATTATATAAACCAGTAGAAATTAATCTTAAATCACTAATATTATGCATGCAGACAAAAAAAATATTGATTTAAAATTATGAGTTCTTGATTCCTTTTCTGGAATATACACTTAAAATTTCTTTTAGCAAATATTAGTTCAAATAAATAAAATATATTCTTAAAGATAATTTTATTTCAACAGAGGAACAAAAAGGGGGAAACTCATCATTATTTATTTAAGGTAATTTATAGAAAGTTTACTATATTACGTTCATAAATTAAGCCATCCAGTCCTTATAATGACCCTATGATGTAGCCATAGTGCTTCCACCACTTAGGGAAAGAGGACACTGCGTTTAGATAACTTGCCTAAATCACAGACCTTGTAAGCGGACCTTGTATACAACCTAGGCAGGCTGATCTAGACTTTATTCCATTAACCAAAACATGATGTGATTTCTTAATGTAAAGCCCAATGTCCCATCCCCCCCCCCCTTCTATTATCAATGGTTTATTTTAGTTCCAAATGAAAGTATGTGTAGCTTCTTAAAGGTACATTTTTTCTACCTCTACAAATAATAATATTTAGTATATTCTAGCGGTATTATTTCTTTCTATCCTTCATTGGTTATACTTATTTATATTACACCTTAATAAAACAATGGTATTTATAATGTGTATGACATTTATTGCTGCAATGAGATGGCAAATAAACTCTTGGGGTTATGGATTTTCAGGTACTGAGAAGTTTAATCAGATTAAAAGGAAGAAGGTAATGACTTTGTGTATATTAATATGCTTCCATGGTTTGAAATGAAAAGAAAATTTTCATTTATTACTAATCAAGTTTGACAAAGTGGATAGGTGACATATTACAAATCAACTAATAATGGTGTATATGGATGTGCATGTGTTTATTTTACATGTTTTTCCCTCTCGTACCTGATATACTTTGATAGAATCATATTTGATGAAAATAATTGTTTTTTACACCTTTTATGTTGATTAAATTTTTAATTAAACATTTCTAGGACCCATTAATTACTTGGCTCCCTTCAAGCTCTCCCATAATAAATTAAGCAGCATACGTGATTAGTTAAAAATGCAATCTTCTTGTGACACACTAATCAGCATTAACATTCCATTGATGATTCTGAAATGAAGTGCATGTTTTTACTTTTTATTAGTTTTTAACGAATTGGGGAAGGCAGCACAGCTTCCATAGAATGTTTAAAATCAGGGTATTTTATACTACTATTCCATTTTTTTCCCATTTCCAAAAAGAAAATTACAGAACAGGGTAAAGAAGGCTTCAGAAATAGAACCACATGAATGAATGCTGTGAAATTGGCCAAGAAGGTCAAGACCTGTGTCTGGTGTAGAAATCCCCTTTGCTGTCTTCTGAGAGGTCTCCTTTCTGTCAGCTTCAGGTTGGCAGGGCCTGTGCAGGCATTCACTCTGATTGTCTCTTTTTTCAAGCAAATTTGCATAATAGTTATTCATACTGATTCATGGTTTTCCTCTTAACAAGTTTCTTTCTCCACCCAACTCTCCCTTTGCAGCCTTTACCATCCCGTTGAGTAGAAAAGTAATGTGCTTGAGAATGGCTCTGAAATCAGATCTTTTCCTTGAAGGGAGGGCGGGGGAGCATCTTTCTAAATTCAGTTCATAAACATAATGTGCGTGGATTTTTACCACCCTTGGCTTTTAAATAGAGCAAGTCCTTGCCTTTTTTCTCCATTAACTTTTATAGAGTGGGCATCTGACATTGATCTGGGCTTCTAAACAGAAGTTTCCATTTGATAAGTTACTTTTCAATCTTTGTTCAATCCATTGAACATTGCAGAAGACCAACATTTCTCATATGCTGCAGACCTTGCTCTTTGTCCTTCAGAATTTTTTTACTGTTCAATATCTAATGATTTCAATACATATAATTGTAAAATATCTCTTTTTTTGGCTATCATTAACTTTTTAATCACTTTTTCTCATCACAATAAAACATTTCTCAACAGCACTTTAATTGCTGCCATGTTTTTGCAAACACATGATATTAAAAATGTTCTTCAAATACTTAATAACTAAGCAAATGCCCAGAAAACATGAATGGTAATTAGCAACCCGGTGACTTTGACTTAAAATGATAGCCCACAACTGCTATTGCCCACTAGAGCTTAGCCTTGTTCACAAGTGAAGCTACAGTATGACCAAACTGAGCTTGAAGGAGAAAGCAATGGTCTGACTGCCTGATAACTGATGAAGTCATTATCTTCTATGCCTCTTGTGGGAACCAGCCCAGAGTCCCCAGATAGTCCAGGCCACTCAGATTGTGCAGGGCCTTGTTGTTAGTATGCCGGAATGTCCAAGGCCACTCTGCACCGAGGCTAAGATACCATAAGCAGGTGCAAGGACACAAGCACAACAATCCCAAGCTATACTGAACGTGTGTGCCCTTCTGTAGCCAAATATGATTGATGTAATTGTTAGCATGAAGTCTTCTTTGTCTCTGGGATAATATCCACGTTGTTCACCAGCTAGTGGGCTAGCGGGGAAAGGCTAGAGAGCTCAGACGAAGCTGAAGAAACGGAGCTGAGAGCTGGTACTGCTACGATGTAAGGCTAAGAACTCATAGAGAGCTCAGAGATAGCTACCATGTGAAGCCGGTATGGGCAGGGGAGACAGGAGAAGCTGCCAAGATAGAGAGCTCAGATACCACTACAATGTGAGGGGCAGCGTACAGCTGCTCAGATAATGACTGTGGGTACAGAGACCGGTGCTGTTTTCATGGGAAAGAGATGTGGCCACTGGTACAGGACTGCAGTGAAGGACTGTTTGATAGATATGTGGCCGCTGGCTTCTACAATAAAGACTCATTCTTATATACCCATAACCTCTCATGGCTTGTCCACCTAAGACCCGGCATCAAAAGAAGACCCGGCCCCAGGCAGAAGGGCTTAGACCCAACACCTATAACTAATGAACAGAGGATAAAGGAGGAACTTGGAGCAAGTTCCCAACAATTAGTACAGTGGGCAGGGTTGGAGAAGGAACCTGGCCTGGCATAATCAGGAAGAATCTAGAAGAATATGTGGACTCAGAGCAATGCAGAGCAGCAGTGCTGAGCAGAGCTGTGCAGGGCTCTGGCTGTCTCTGACACCTCTCTCATTCTATCTTTACTGCATGCAAATTCCAATCCAAAATATTCTCAATTCTCAAAAAATGTTGTCATGTTGGCAACGTTTTGCTTTGAAAATCCAACACCTTATGCACTTGTGTGTTTACAGAATCTAGACTCTAGAATCGGTGTTTTAGGATTTGATAGAACCAGAAAAAGCCATGCTGATCCTGTGATGTAAGTATACTTGCTTACAGTAATCTGAATTTAGGTACTATTAAGTTAATAATAAGTATTATCTTCAATTCTTATATTTAAATGATTTGGTGTTTTTTTTCTAGGGCATTTTATTGATCTAATGAGTTGGTAGAAAAATTAAAATATTATCATTGATTCATTTTCTCATATTTTGGGGAGAAAGGTGGTTAACAGATTGTACAAAAATATTTATAAATCTCATTGCTCAGTAGGATATTTAGTTATTTGTGTAGATTTTTACTTTGTTAATTTTTGTCCTAATTCCTATCTATAATTGAAGAACATATTATCTTTCTCCCCTATTTTAATTAGGATTTTAGAGTATAATTTTTCATGTGTACTGATACTGTAAAATTAGAGAGAAAATCACTTATAAGTATCAAAAATAATTAACATAATGTAATATTGCAAACCACAGAACATAATATTGCAAGCCTGTATGCATTTAACTTATAATAGTTACAGGAAGGCAAGGGCATTTGAAAGGAAACATTTATTTTTGCCATGCAGTTCTAAAAATTATGCTCATTTATTATCACAAACTTTCTGCTTTAACTTTTTCTAAGTTACTAGGATCATTGTTTATATGGAGAAAGATTGAGGAAAGAAATTTCTGGAAACCATTACTATGTGAAAATTGAAAACATAGGAAAAACAAATAATGTTGACCAGTCCAGCATGACCTTCTTCTGTTTTGGAGGAAATTTTTCTTCTTTAACAATATTTGTTATTTTACCAAACATGTATAGATATTAAATAGAATACAGAAAATACAGGGCAAAAATAGTCCTTAGTTGTGCATATTTTAAACACTCTAATTTCCTCCTTATTTATGTGTGACTCAAATTTAAAAACATTTCTCATTTTAGTTTCTTTGCTTGCATTCAAGGAACATGACATGTTGTTTTAAATGAATGTGTAAACATTAAAACCTTACTGTCTGATTTTCAAATTATGATTTCCCATAGCCATGGAATATTTATTCTCCTTATTTTTTGTATTTTAGCTGAGCTAGCTAAGATACTTTGTTTTAAACAATTTGTTCTTCTATCACAAATTTACTGGAATAACTACCTTACTGCCTGCTTTGTGCCCATATGTTTGTGTGTGCATGTGTGTGTGTGAATTAATGATGAATAATATAAGTTTTCTGACATATCTTGGCATTTATAAACATTTTATATGAATTACATTATCACTTAAGAAAAGGCATGTTAATATAATATATTTGATATTTATTATGAAAGTTAAATATCTTATGTGGAGAGAAATATGTATTAATCTCCCTTTGTTTAAAGAATTGTGCTGAAATAGATTATAAGTTTTAACTCCTGCTACACTAAGTAGCAATCACTGAACTGGTTAAGAAACTTACCAATAAAAAAATAAAAAAAAGTTACCAATAAAATACATAGATATTTTGAGGTGGGAGTGGCCAGAGAGAGGTCAATGGGGGGGAAAAAGGAGACATACGTAATACTTTCAACAATAAAGAATTTAAGTTAAAAAATACATAGATATGATCAATAGAATCTATAATAATAAAAACATAATACACAAATTGACTGAACTGTCAAACAGCAGAACAACCATACAGACGACCTTGTGGATGGCCTTCTGGATGAAGCCAGGGCTTCGAGGGCCAGGGCAGTTGGGGCTGTGAATGCCTACTCTTGCATGAATTTCATGCATCAGGTCTCTAGTCCTAGATAATAAAAGCCTAATATGCTAAGTATCCAGTTGTCTGGTCAGCCATTCAACCAATCAAAGTGTAATATATTAATGATATGCTAAGGCTGCTCAACCGCTTGCTATGACATGCACTGACCACCAGGGGTAGTCGACCAGTCGACCAGTTGCTATGATGTGCACTGACCACCAGGGGGCAGATATTCTGACTGGTAGGTTAGCTTGCTGCTGGGGTCCTGCCAATTGGGACTGAGTGAGATGGGCCTGGTATGCCCTAGAAACCTCCCACAGTCCTCTCTGGCTATCCAACCTCCTGTATCCCTCCCTGGCCCCGGTTGTGCACTGGTGGGGTTCCCTAGCCTGGCCTGTGCTCTCTCGCAATCCAGGACCCCTTAGGGGATATCAGAGAGCCGATTTCAGCCCAATCCTGCCAGCCAAGCCAAGAGACCCCACTGGTGCACAAATTTGTGCACTGGGACTATAGTTTTGAATAAAAGCTGAAGGTACATGAAACTTTTCAATTACATTTATTTAGTTTTTTTTCTCTATAGTTAATCATTCTAAATAATTCTACAATATTTCACTGAATAGGTTTCCCCACCCACTCAAGCCTCACTTTCACCTGGAAAGTAATTTTGAAGAAATGAAACATGAATTTTCACTATCAAAATAATATAACTTTGTGATGGATATCTTAATTAGCTGGATTGTGATTATCATTTTCCTGTGGGTTAAAATCATGCTCTCTCACAGGATTGTGAGGAAAGAATTCCAAGGACCCACGCACAAGAGACTATGGTGTGGTGACAAGGTTTATTTGTGTGATATAATATCAAAAGAGTTATCCTCCTGGCTGCCCAATGTCCCATCTCCATCTGGCCCATTTTGAAAAAGGTACAACCGTGTCTTCCACAGGCCAAGCCCAGGGCCAGTGCCCAGAGTTTCTGCTGCATGGCCCTTTGAAGCCCACACAGTCTGCCAGTGGCCACTAGACCCACATGGTTACTGCTCCTGGACAGGAGAGAACACAATGAATGGGGTGAATGTGGGTCACCCAGGGAGAGAGAGCTTCTTGGTTCACCTGGAATTATGTATTCTCAGATTTGGGAAGAACCAGAAGCTTATTCAAAATAGCCAATCAGCTTCCCAAACTTTAGCAGGCTTGCCTCGCCTCTGCCCCCCTAGCCCATGATTTTTTTCCCAGGTTAGCTGACAGGCATCTCCCCCTGCACCATTTTGACTTCATTGCACCTGTGCTTACTCCCCTTTGTTCTGTCCCTTCCCCCAGTGATCTGGGAGGGGAAGGACTGGGGATTCCTGGGGGGAGTATGAGGCTGTAGCTTCCAGGTGAAGCCATCAGGCTGCTACTTCCCAGCTGAATATGCTCAACAATGCCTGACTTCCCTTAGCTTTATTTTCTTTATTAATAACTAGCTACCAATGGTAACAATTTCACAAGGTAAAAGTATATGAAAACATGTTGTAGCCCAGCTGGCGTGGCTCAGTGGTTGAGCATCAACCTATGAACCACGAGTTCATGGTTCGATTTCCTGTCAGGGCACATGCCCTGGTAGTGGGCTTGATTCCCAGTGGCAGTGTGCAGGAGGCAGCCAATCAATGATTAACTCTCATCATTCTCTCTCTCTCTCTCTCTCTCTCTCTCTCTCTCTCTCTCCCTTCCTCTCTAAAATCAACTAAAATATATTTAAAAAACACAAGCAAACATCATGGTATATACTTTAAATATGCATAATTGTATCTATCATATCTATCTATCACCTATCCTATCTAATAATAGACAAACATGGTAATTAACCGTACCTCCGACACGCTTCCCATTGGCTAATCAGGGCAATATGCAAATTAACTGCCAACCAAGATGGCAGCCGGCAGCCAGGCAGCTGAAGCGAACAGGAGGCTTGCTTGCTCCAGTGATAGAGGAAGCCAAGGTTCCTCGCCTGCCGCTGCCTGCCTCTGAGCTGCACTCTAAAAAACAATGTTGTAATTATAGAAGCTAAATAAACCCAGAAACCTGCTTGCAGCCAGCTGGGCCTCAGAGCTAGAGCTGCAACAGCGTTTCAGTTATAGGAACCAAACAAACCTAGGTACCTGCTTTCAGCAGCTGAGGTCTCAGAGCTGGAGCCGAGCCTCAGAGCTAAAGCCGGCTCTCAGTTCCAGTGACAGCCATAGAGGGTAAATAAATCCCAGAATAAAAGAAAAAAAGGAGAGGTTAGGAGCTTCAGTCACCCACCAGCCTGAAAATGGCCCTCAGCCCCTCACCCAGACTGGCCAGGCACCCCAGTGGGGACCCCCACCCTGAAGGGGTGTGACCAGCTGCAAACAGCCATCATCCCCTCATCCAGGCTGGCCAGACACCCAAATGGGACCCCCACCCTGATCCGGGACACCCTTCAGGGCAAACCAGCCGGCCCCCACCCGTGCACCAGGCCTCTATCCTATATAGTAAAAGGGTAATATGCAAACTAACCCTAACAGCAGAAGTACTGGGAATGACTGGTCACTATGACACACACTGACCACCAGGGGGCAGACACTCAATGCAGGAGCTGCCCTCTGGTTGTCAGGGTGCTCTCACATGGGAGGAACTCTGCTCAGCCACAAGCCAGGCTGATGGCTACCAGTACAGCAATGGTGGTGGGAGCCTCTCCTGCCTCAGCAGCGCTAAGGATGTCCAACTGCAGTTTAGGCCTGCTCCCCGTTGGCAAGTGGACATCCCCCGAGGGCTTCTGGGCTGCCAGAGGGATGTCTGATTGCCGTCTTAGGCCCAATCCCCCGGGGAGCAGGCCTAAGCCAGCAGGTGGTCATCCCCTGAGGGGTCCCAGACTGCGAGAGGGCACAGGCCGGGCTGAGGGACCCCCCTCTCCTCCCCGAGTGCACAAATTTTTGTGCACCAGGCCTCTAGTCTATCATAAAGCTGGGAAAATATCATTAAGCAAAAAATAATCTGTTGAAAATATACAGGAGAAAATGATAATAATTAAACTTGAAGGGGGGAATAAGGGTCAGTTTTCTTTATATCCTGTGCCTGCTTCTCCTACAGGTTTTCACAGACCTTTCCCATTCCTGGTCACATTCATTCTTCCTCTTAACTGGCACCACAACAGTCATAAACATCTAACATAACTTATTTATTTGTACTTGTCTACAATGTCAGGTCTCCTTTGATTATTTCAGAAATCTTACGATGTCAATGTTATTATGCGGGAAAGCAATCTAGTGTTAAGAGCTCTTGACTATAATCATGGAAGTTGCCATAATTTTAATGAGTACTTTTGATAAAATAGTTTTGCCGTGCTCAAGGATATATTTTATTGAATTCTCACTTCATATTGTTTAATTGTGTTTTAACTACAAGTTGAGTTGTTATAAGTTTGTTATTCTACCCATTGAGTGTCATATTTAGATGCCACAATCGTATTTCTTAAATATACTTTTTAAAAAGAACTTTGAATTAATGCACCAAGAGCCGCTAAAGTGTTTATTTTGGTAGATATTTGGGATTGCAAAGTGTGATTAAGGTGTAACGGAAAGGCACACTTTAATAATTTTCTCCAAAATTATTTTTTATAGAAAAGAAAGAGAAAATACTTGGGAACAACTATAAAATCAAGTATGTTTTTATAATATGATCCCAAGTATTTTCTCTTTATTTAATGATTCCTTTTTAAAAAAAATTAAAAACTTTGACTGCCTTTAAGATAGTCAATGTATGTGATGCAAAATATCTCACAGAAAGAAACTATTTCTCACACAAAAGTGATTGAAGCCACTTGCTCTGTTAGCCAGTCTTTATCAGAGAAGGATGTGCACTTTGGAGCAGCCTCTGGGGTGCTTTGTAAGTCTTTGAAGTATCATTAGAAGGTCTGCAGTGAGGAATAAGGTTTCACTGTTCATGCTCCAGGCATTAGTCAAAACGGGAATACCCTGCTGAGACTGTATAAACTTGTCCTTAAAGAGGCAAAGCACTGCCTGTGTGTCATTTTTAAGGGAGAGGACAGAGAAAGAAAAAGCAACTTTAGGATTCATGCTGATGAATTCTTTACCACAACTATTTTGAGGTTCTTAAGGAGTATTATACTCTATTTGGAGATTAGAAGGTGGTCAAATTAATTGTTTGGGAATTGTAATGGAGAAATCAATAGGTAGGTGACTTGGTTCTGATGAAAAAAATAGATGTTATTGTCACTTTTACTTTTAAGTCAAATACTGCATCCGTATTTCAATCATTTCCAAGTTTAATGATTTTACATTAAATAATTCATAATTAGAAGATATTTTATTTTTCATTTTTCACATGATCACACACTTGCCATTCTATTTTTAATGTTCAAATAAAATAAGCGACGACCAGATTTTTGGTCCATGTTATGGTCACGGTGTCTTTGTCTGTGGAATATTGTCACATGGATCTGGGCCCATTGGACTTTAAAATGTAAAAAACTATAGAGCACTGTATTTCACTTTCAATGGTAATAATTTGCAATGGAGAAACAATTCAAAGAAACAAAAGCATAAAATGACATATTGTAGTTACCAATAGGCTCAAACATATAGAAACATTTTCCTCATTAGTTTAAATTTTATTTTCCTTTTAAAAAGGACACTAAAATTTTTATAGCTAGATTCCTTTTCCTTCACATTCTTCCTAGAAGAAACCATGCTTCTCATATGTTTGTATTGTTTCATGTGTGTTTTTGTAGTTTTATAACAAATGTCATTTGAGTAAAAAAAATAAAGGTTACTTTAAGCTTTTATATATTATGACTTTTCAAACATACTGCTTTTTAAGAAATACTTTATTTTTTAAGAGCATTTTTAATTTCACAGCAAAATTGAGAGGCAGGTACAGAGATTTCCCCTGTACCTTCTGGCTCACACGCCTGCACAGCCCCCTATTATAAACATCCCTCACCTGAGTGGTACGTTTAGAAAAACGAATGAACCTACACTGACACATCATAATCAGCCAAAGTTCATAGTTTACCTTCGGGTTCATTCTTGGTGTCGTACATTCAAAGATCTTGCTTTTGCGCTGCTTTTAAGACTTATGTTGATACTCGCTTTAGTTTGTAGGACTGACTTTATAAAGTACTACAAGCTGAGTGGCTTTAACACCAGAAATGTGTCATCTCATGGTTGTGAAGTTTAGAATTCCTAGAGGAAAGTGTTGACAGGGCCAGGGTCTCTCCGAAGGAACTAGGGAAGGATCTGTTCTTGCCTATCTCTTAGCCTTCAGTAGTTCCTTGGCTTGAGGCAGAATAACTCCAGTCTTCACAAGGCATTCTTCTTGTGTATTAATGTTTCCATATTTCTTCTTTTATGAGGACACAGACATGTTGGGTTAGGTTCAATCCTAGTGACAATATTTCCAATCCTAGAACTTCAACATCTTTGTATGTGTGTGTGTGGGGGGGGTGTGGGGGGGGGGAGGGCATAATTAACCATAATAATACCTCTATGTCAACTTTACTGAATATATTTTCTGTATAATTATATCACAATCTCTATATATAAAAGGCTAATATGCAAAGTGTACCCTCGGTAGTTTGACCAGGAGACCAGGAGACCAGGAGTTTGATCACTCGCTGTGACATGCACTGACCACCAGGGGAGGCGTGGAATGAAGGAAGGCCCGGGCCGGGAGGATGAAGGTCCTGGCCAGCAGTCAGAAGGAAAGCCCTTATTGGCCCTGATTGCCAGCCAGGCCTAGGGACCCTACCCATGCATGGATTTCATGCACCAGGCCTCAAGTATATCCATGCTTTCACTGGAGAATAGTTTGATTTTTGACTTCTTTTTCTACTACAATCTTTGTATGAATCTCCTTCTGCTCTTGGTCTAGAGCAGTGGTCAGCAAACTGTGGCTGGCGAGCCACATGCAGCTCTTTGGCCCCTTGAGTGTGGCTCTTCCACAAAATACCATGTGTGGGCGCACATGTACAGTGCGATTGAAACTTCGTGGCCCATGCACAGAAGTCGGTATTTTGTGGAAGAGCCACACTCAAGGGACCAAAGAGCTGCATGTGGCTCGTGAGCCACAGTTTCCCGACCACTGGTCTAGAGTTTTGGTTAGGCCAGAAAATATAATTAAACCTCTTCTATTTTAAATTTTCTCCTCTTCTCAAATTTCAAACTGTACAAATGTATACAATTTCAAAAATGTAAATCAATGCAAAAGACTTTCCCCAAACACACATAAATACCTAGTTTAATCAGGTATTAAATTTGGGATGTTAAATGTATACCATTTTGTTTTCATTTGCATGTTTCTGATTTTTAAAAAAGTACTTAAACATTCATATAATTGCAGGCATTTGGGTTTATTCTATAAATTGCCCAGTCTTTGAAAAAAAAAAAGAAAAAAAGATTTTTCATTGAGTTTTAGAGAGAGAAGAGAGGAGAGAAAGAGAAACATAAATGTGAGAGTGACACATGGATCAGCTTTGTGCTGCAGCCCTTCAACCGATAATCATGTCCAAAATCCTGGGCAGGTGCCCTGACTAGGAATCAAACTGACAACCTTTTGGTGCATGGGATGGCATTCACCCAACTGAGCCACACCAGGCAGGGCTGCCCATTCATTTTTAAACCTTTTTTTAAAAATTGGAATATTTTATTTTTAAATTTCTATTTACTATATAGTAATTTTATTGATTTTAATCAATGCAGATATCTTTTATTTATCTGTGATCAGTTTTTAAATTTTGCTATACTATTTTAAAGCATGTTCAAAATTATCAATCTTTTCTGTAAGGTCTTTAATTTCTGTGTCAATTTTATAGATCCTTGCCTGGAGAGTGCTATAAGATATTTTCCTCTTAAAATTTATATTTGGATATTCACATAAAGATAATTATTCATCTATAACTTATTTTATTGAACATTATGTTTCTGGGCTCATTTTAACACAAATAATTTGCTTTCTCACTGTTACTTCTTAAATTGTTTATCATTTCCTTATTGATGCTAATAAAACCTCTGTAATATACATAATGCACTTATATATACACTAGAGGCCCATTGCAAGGATTCGTGCACCGATGGGGTCCCTCAGCCTGGCCTGTTCCTTCTCACAATTGGGGACCCTTCGGGGGATGTTGGAGAGCTGGTTTCAGCCTGATCACCTCAGGTTATGCCAAGGGACCCCACCGGTGCACAATTCCATGCACTGGGCCTCTAGTATGCTTATAAGATCTTTGATTAATCTCTTCCTGCCCTTCCCCTTCCCCCTTCCCTTTGAGATTCATGTTTCCGCTCCTCTGTTGAGTGTCTGCCTCCTGGTGATCAGTGCATGTCATAACTAACGGCTGGTCACCCAGTCGCTTAGGCTTTTATATATATACATGTATTTTTTCCTAGACTATTGTGTTTCTTTTGTTTATTTATAGTAATTAAGTAATGTAATAATTGTAATAACTTTAAAATCTGTCCATGATATTGTATGCTCTTTCTTCTGTGGTGGTCCTGGGGATTATGGCAAATTTCTGTTTTTGGCGTAAGTTGACAATAATTTTATTTCATTTTTGTTATTAGACTTTTGGTTGTCCTATAGAATAGCCCGCTTTCAGTGTAAATTATAGTTTATTTGTAGAATGATTGTTTTCCTTCCTACTCTGGAAACCCTTACATTGTTTCCTTATTGTTGTGGTTTTTTAAAGTTTCCATTTGATAAGAATTTGGTGTTGAGATTATTCTTTATTTGTAGTTCTTGGAACACATTAGCAATTGTTGAAATGAAGATATATGATATTCACCTGTCTCTTCAAATCCTGTCTTCAATTGGCTTCCTCTACTCTCTTTTTTGGAACTACTATTAGATAAATGCTGCTTTTTCTTTTATCACCCATATATCTTCCCTATTACAAGGTCATTTTTTAATATTTTTCATTTTGTTGCAATTTGCAATTTCTTCAGATCTACCTTCTTGAACTTCCTTTTCTTCCCAAACAAAGATAAATTTATTAAAGGAATGTCAAAAATTTCAATAACTTTTTAGTTCACTTCTTATACAATCTTGCATTGTCTATAAGTCAATAGGATTATCTGTAGCAAAGAATTCAAAGTTTCAACTGTATGTGTTGACAAAGAATAGGTTATAGGTGCACATTTTTGTTTTAAGGTTGTCTAAGCAAAAATAACATCTAGTAAGATTCATTAGTCTTCTATTTTTTAAATTTTTCTCAAGCCCAGCCTTCAGAATTATAAATATACAGCTGGTATATTTGAATGATGAATGCACTGAAGGAGAAGGTCAAGGAGAAGGTCACTCAGAATATGAATGGCTCTTCAACTGTAGGGGAAAAAATGCTAAGATTTTAGATGTCACCACTTCTTTCAAGCTTGCAAGTTAAGGCTGGCTTACACAGACATCCTATTTAATGTGATAAAGTGAAACTGCTTGTAATAAAAAAATGATGAACCTCTTCTTTTCATGTATTAGTGTTTCATTTTTATGGCTAATTTTCTATAGAAGAGCTAAAACTCTGGTCTGCAAAGCAGCAGTTTTAGATGTAGTTAACTTTCTTGATGATAAATTTCCAGGAGCTTGCTCACAATCTTGTTGGCAACTTCACTACCCAGGAAGGCATATGATCAATTACATTTTCTCATAAAGCAGCAGTATTGAATGGCCTCTTACTATTCATTATTTATTTTTTGTTTTTTTCTAAATATATTTTTATTGAATTCAGAGAGAAAGGGAGGGAAAGATAGAAACATCAATGATGATAGAGAATCATTGATTGTCTGCCTCCTGCACGTCCCACACTGGGGATCAAGCCCGCAACCCAGACATGTGCCCTGACCAGGAATTGAACCATGACTTCCTGGTTCATAGATCGATGCTCAACCACTGAGTCCCACTGGTCAGGCTCATTACTTATTTTAAACTGAATTCTAAAGGTGATCATCAATGATTTTCCATATTGATAGTAAATAGATTGAGTAACATTTTATTTTTTAAATGTTAATGTATTTCCTATTCAATTAACTCCATTGCCAAATACTGAATTAAAAGAAAATCTAAATTTTTCTGAAAAATTGGTATTCAAATTTAAAGTGTTTATACACCATAAATTAAATAATAAAAACAGACAATAAATAATAAAGGATTTCTTCTAAAAACATTATTTAAAATTACTACAGGCCTTGTTTCTTAATATGCCATAAAATATGTACCCCAGAGCTGGACAAGGAAACTAAGAAATATTTGCAAAGTAGAAGAAAATCCAATGGAAGTACTTTATTTATTAGAAGTATAGAATAGTTAAACATAGTATAGTTGAGAGTTGTATGTAACTTTTCCATTACTATTTATTTGCTTGGGTTTTTTTTGTTTGCTTGCTTGTTTTGGTTCAACAAAATAAAATTGGCTAAATGGCTAATCCAAACAAAAATTTAGAATAAAGTTCTATATTTATAGTTACTGGTGGGGGGAAAAAAACTGACAGAAATTTTTGAAAATAAAATACAAATACTCCTAAAAGCAGCCAAGTAAAATGTATTAAGTCATTGGCATTGTGATTTTTTGTTTCAATAATTACTGATGAGGTAGGAACTACCTAGAAAGAAGGTAAATACTGGTTATAGTGGCAAGAAAAAAACAAAACCAATTGAAACATGTTTCTGATTCAGAATAAAATAAATAAATCTACTGATTCTGCACTAAATATTTTAACTAAATTCATGAAAATTAAGCCAGTCTATGTAGTATTTCTAGACTATTGATTAAAACAACCAGAAAACAAACAAAAATATAACAACAACAATAACACAATGGCTTTGAATGCTAACTGTGCAGAATTGGGCTATCACTTTACTTGTCTAAACTTGATTCCTCTCCCTTGTGAAAACAAGACAATATGTATATCTCATAGATCTAAAAAGTACCCATCTCTGTAAGTCTTCAACCAGTGTGCTGTGCATATTAAGCATTCAACAGAGCTTTGCTTTCTACTGAGATTTTATAAAGACTAAATAAAATTATTCAAATAGAAATGCCTAGAATCTACAGCAACTATATTAGGCACTACTATATAATAGGCCCCTGCTAGATTATATAAATATGATATGATTAATCTTTATAACAACGTAAAAATCAGCATTATTCTGATTTTATAGAGATGAAAAGAGGTTCAGAATGGGTAATTCTTCCTAAATTATCCACCTAGAAAGTGGGATTTCCACTGGTTGCCCTATCCCAAAACTGAAAATCTTTTCACTGTGACACATGCCCCCACTGTGATATTACTTGATGGCAATATTAGTAAATGATTATTTAATATACAGATCATCCATGTTGAATGGGCTTTCAAGTGTCAGTTAACATACAGTTACTAAGAGATAAGCACTATTATAGTACAAACCAGAGCTATGGAAAGCCTGGATATAGACATATGTATACCTCTTCCCTCCCCCCGCCCCCATGCCCCCATACACACACCCAAGGCCTAGAAACATACACTCTTTTTAGGGGTGCTGCCTATTAAATTTTTCTCAAATGGAACCCCTCCCCTACCATAGCCAGTTTTGCCATGCTAGGGCTGAGATCCAGAGAAACCCCTCTCTTTTGCCAGGTGGCTTTCTATCAGATTCCACTCACTAGAGGCAATAGAGGTAGGTGGACGGCAAGTGGAGGGAATAGGGAATAGGAAATAGCAATAACTCTGCTAGTTATTGCTCCCGGTCTCCCAGCAGCAGGTGGCTCCAGCCTCCACTCCTGTGGACATTCCTGGAAGCAGCCTCATGATACCCTTCAGAGAGATAGATGCTCCTCCAGCCCATGAGGCACCAGCAGCAGCCAGGCTTCTTGGTTCTCATATCCCCAATTTTCCCTTCTTTGGCATAGAGATGGTAGTTGCTTTTGGTAGTTCTTGTCACTGGATTTCCTCAGTATTTCCTTTTTTTATCTAATTTACTATTTTAACACCAGTATAAACAACTCCTTAAGTTAAATTATCTCTGCTGAAACTTATATTATGGTTTCCATTTTTTTCTGATTGGACACCAATTAGTGCTGCTTTGATAGTTTGGCTCAGATAAAATCTACTTATATTTCAGAAAAACTTGATCAGCTTCCCATAATTCAGGTAGGAAAAATTTATATGGATGCTCTTAAAAAAAACAAACTAATGTTAAGCAGGCCCCACGGTGAAGTACAACGACTCAGTCTGGACAAGTTGAGAATAACTGGGGCAAACCCCAGGATACTGCAGCTGTGCCTTCTCTATTCCTGACATTTCAAATTTGCTAAAAAGCAAGCCGCTGAGGTGTTTGAGGTTTCTAGCATTGTTCTTTGACAAGAACTGTTGGAAAATATACTTTGTTCAAATAGAGACTTTAAAAGGCTTCTGACTTCTGAAGTTCACTGTATAAACGTTCGTGATCTGGTGAACTCAGTAGAGATCTGAGACTTGAGAGTTGTCGTCCCCAGTGTTAGGAGTGACTGCATGACTACAGACAACTCACTCACCCTACTCTGCATCTTAGTTCTTCTCACCTGAAGGGCATTGCTAAATAAGAATGATTTTCTAGGTAACACAAGTGACTACAACATTTTTTGTCCCTGGCTGCCATAAGAAAAAAATTATGGTTGTGGTTGTTATATGTAATTTTTTTTCTTTCTTGTTTATAGAATTTAAGATTTTAAAAATGTAATATATTTGTATGAAGTCTACGATAACTATTATTACTTGAATGTATGAGTATATGTGGGTATTTACATATTTATATGCCCAGTTCCTATGCACAGGTGCACCACCCGCCAACTAGTTTTCAGAGCAATGTTCATTTGTGGAGTCAAGATAGCATAGAGGTAAAGCGTAATTCTATAGTTTGACTACATGGAACTTCTTATAAGCTTAATGACAGTGGACATTTTACTTGGGAAGTTTTACTTATTCTCTTTACCTGTGTATTACATGGGAAAATGATAGAATCTAACTCACATGGTTATATGAAATATTAAATGATGTAATCCTTGGAAAATGCCTGGCACAGTACTGAAATAACAGTGAAAGCTCTATATATGTTAGAATAAAAAGATCATAGGTCTGCACTTGTACTACCACAAACTATAATCACAGAGTCAACTGAGTAGGCTAACCTGCAGGTTTTCTGGTAATTAATTACTCTGTTTAGCTAGATCGTGAGGTGGTTTTTCACCCTGGCAGCTTGAGTTCTTCAAAAGCTTTAAAGTACATTTTTTTCTTAATATCTTTTGCAGAAACTTCCAAGTTAGTATTTATATATATAACTTTTAAACATATATATATACATACAAAAAGCGTTGTATAAAATGGTTATACAGTGATTTATTCTTCAACATCATATTTTTCTTCTTTTTTTCTCCTCTTCCCTTCTTTCCTTCCTCCTTTACTTCCTTTTACTCTCCTATCTATTTATTCCTCTTACAAATAATGCTAGCGTAACTAAGCATTACTTCACATGAGATAGATTTCCCTAATTTTGCACAGTTTAAGAAAATATCATGAACTTACTTTATCAAAAGCTTGTTGTTTTACAAATAAAGGATGCAAGCCTGGGTTTTCTCACACCCTTGTAGTATAATATTTTAGATTATTTTAATTTTGACAATTCTATGAGTAATGTTTTAATTTACATGAAGTGAAGCACTCTTTTCATTTGTCATTTCGAAGGGCCAGTTTGTTTTTATGAAGATTTAGGAAAAATTAATTTTTCATTAATTAATGACTTCCATAGCATTCGTTTTTGTAGTAAATCATTAAAATGTGCTGATGGAATAAGTAATATGGTAACTTGGAATTATTAGGTAACTGATAACCAAGTATATTTCTGATAGCTTGATTGTGGAGAAATACATTCAGGAACAGTGAGTCACTCAGTAAAATGAGACATTTGGTTGAGCAGTTAACACAGGACAGACAGAAGCCCAGCCCTACTTGCTTTTATTACAGTTGCTTAGTTGTACACAAGGCTACCCACCCGGTTCCTCTGATCTTCCTCCCCAAGCTACCATCCCCCAAACACAGCCACAGAGGGAGGGACTTCCAGAAATGGCTCCTCAGGCCAGGCTTTAACTTTTCTTCTCCCTCTTCTTCTCTCTCTCTCTCCTCCCAGACATGAGCACCCTACTCATGGTGGGCCCCTTCTATCCCCGAAAGATACCCCTGCTTTGCATATGCCTGACTAGTAAGCCCCAGAATTGTGGTGAACAGATCTGATGCGTTCTGATGCCCAATAGCTTTAAAAGAAAGGTATGGGGAGAAGTGGCAGTGAGCAGGTTTAGACCTTAACAATAATGTATCTTGAAAAATAATATTTCATATGTATTGAACTACCACAGAAAGATCTCAGTTAATTTAAGTACATATTTATATTATAAACTGATAGAAAAAAATATATATATATAATCAATTTGATAAGAACAAAGACATTAACCCTGATTTTGTTTTTCTTTGTGAAGATTTAGGAAAAGTTATAAATTATATAAAACAATAGACAGATATTTTCCATAATTTCATTCTTTCTGCATCATTATTACTAACATTGTGTGGACACAGTCTTAGATTTCAATATTTGTCCAGATCTCAAACTTTCTTCTGGAATCTTTTCTTTTATCACAATATTTCTTTCCTAGTGTATTACTCATAAATTTACAGAATAGACTTTTTAATGAATTTGTAAGAAGCAGAGCATATCTTTCTGATGTTCGGTGACATCTATGCAAACATTTTCATTAGTATTCATATCAATTATGTATAAATGCCTCATAATGTTAATGGTAACATTGCTAAAGTTTAAAATACTTATGTTCAAGTCATTATTTAAAGAACTATTAATAGACAAATAGCTCTATTTTGTTTTAAATAACTATATAAGTAAATATTACATTAACATTTACAAATACTTCATTTCAGTATATCTTATGAAATTAGTAGCAAGTATTTAGGAAGAAAGGTATAATTTATTTTCTAATAACTAGGATATAAGCAACTAGTTCAACATAAAAGCATTGCACAAAGATAAATGAAATGAATTAAAATTACTACCATAGCTCCACACAGGACAGACATTATAATAATGTAAACACATTTTCTACTTTTTAAAAACATCAAGAGCATTAATTTTAACTAAATCAATAAAATACAGTTAATCTCAAGCGCTTGGCTTTCCTTTTGGTAAATGCAAACATGAAAAAATAGGCATATTTTATACAGAATAAATTGCATTACTGCATTAGTAAAACAAATTAGAATAGTTTTTGAAAAAGATCATGCATCAAATTACTAATAAGACAAGTTACAATGCCCTGCTATCTGACTTTATGGTTCCTTAATCATTGATTCATATACATTTTCTTCCTAACTCAAATGCTTTTATGTCACTTAGTGCCAGCATTTTGTAAATCTGCTCAGATTTAGGAAGAAATCTTTTTTTTTTCATTTTATTTTTTTAAATTAAATCTTTATTGTTCAGATTATTACAGTTGTTCCTCTTTTTCCCCCCCATAACTCCCCTCCTCCCAGTTCCCGCCCCACCCTCCGCCCTCACTCCTCACCCACTGTCCTCATCCTTAGGTGCACGATTTTTGTCCAGTCTCTTCCCGCATCTCCCACACCTCTTTCCCCCCCAAGAATAGTCAGTCCATTCCCTTTCTATGTCCCTGATTCTATTATGATCACCAGAGTATTTATTCACTTGATTCTTAGATTCACTTGTTGATAGATGCATGTTTGTTGTTCATAATTTGTATCTTTACCTTTTTCTTCTTCTTCCTCTTCTTAAAGGATACCTTTCAGCATTTCATATAATACTGGTTTGGTGGTGATGAACCCCTTTAGCTTTTCCTTATCTGTGAAGCTCTTTATCTGACCTTCAGTTCTGAAGGATAGCTTTGCTGGATAAAGTAATCTTGGTTGTAGGTTCTTGGTATTCATCACTTTGAATATTTCTTGCCATTCCCTTCTGGCCTGCAAAGTTTCTGTTGAGAAATCAGCTGACAGTCGTATGGGTATTCCCTTGTAGGTAACTGAGTTTCTTTCTCTTGCTGCTTTTAAGATTCTCTCTTTGTCTTTTGCTCTTGGCATTTTAATTATGATGTGTCTTGGTGTGGTCCTCTTTGGATTGCTTTTGTTTGGGGTTCTCTGTGCTTCCTGGACCTGTAAGTCTATTTCTTTCACCAGTTGGGGGAAGTTTTCTGTCATTATTTCTTCAAATAGTGCCGGGAGCCGGTCCATCCTTGCTGTTTCAAGGGACCTGGCATATATGGCATACGATTCTTAATATGTTTGCTCACCTTCTTGGCAGTATGTGTTTTAACCAAGGTCTCTGAGAAAGGTTGTTTCCCCAGGTAGGGATTTTCCCCTGAAGTTAGGGAGGGAATAAAACCCCTTAACTAAGTGCCAGGCGGGTAATTAATCACTTTAACTACAAACAATCATGCTTAAGCTGCATAATCTTTACTCCCTGGAATGGAGATAAGAAACGCCCTAACCTTTGTAATAGAGATTGATAGGATTGAATCAACTGGTATAAATACAGTTGTAACAAGACAGAAAGAGACAGAACTTAGAACAGAATCAAGAAGACAGAACCTACAGGGAGCCTAGAGACAGAAGAACTTCGCTGGAGAGAATATGGCAAAAGATCCTGGACAGAAACTGGCCTCAGAACCTAGAGACAGAACCTAGCGAGAGAACATGGCAAAAGATCCTGGACTGAACCTGACTACAGAAATTGGCAAGAGAACCTGACTAGAACCTGGTGACCGCCTGGCTGGAGATCTCAGACAGAACCTGGCTGGAGAACCTAGCAAGGGAACATGGCTACAGAACCTGGCTGGAGATCCTAAGCAGAACCTCTCTGGAGATCGAGACCAGAACTTGGCTGGAGATCCTGGCTAGGCTGCTGATCAACTGAACACTGTCTCCGTGTCATTCCTTCTTCGCTGACTCCGTCTACACCTTTGGGGACCCCTGGACCTGCTGGGGTGGGACCCTGGCAAAATAGGTGTTCAATATCTTGCTCTCTCTCTTATCTTCTGGCACCCCTATAATTCTGATGTTGGTACGCTTGAAGCTGTCCCAGAGGCTCCTTACAACTATCTTCGTATTTTCGGATTCTTTTTTCATTTTGCTTTTCCGGTTGGGTGTTTTGTGCTTCTTCGCATTTCAAATCTTTGCATTGATTCTTGCGCTCCTCTGGTCTGCTGTTGGGAGTCTGTATAGTATTCGTTATTTCAGTCCGTGTATGCTTAATTTCTAGTTGGTTCTTTATCATAACATCGAGGGTCTCATTAGATTTCTTGAGGATCTCACTACATTTATCGGCAGCTTCTAGACAGCTCTTAAGAGACCTTAAAAGTGTGGTTCTGAACTCAATATCCTCCATTGACAGTTTTGTCCTGTTTCTTTGTCTCCGCATTTTGTATGCTTTCTTGGTGCACCTCCTAGTGGTCTTTGTTCGGAGTCTTGTAGTTAAGCCTTGATTGTTGTCGGCAATACCGGGGGTGATTTGACCTCCAGGCTAACTGGCTATGAGAGTCCGCTGTGTCTCTAGGAAGAAATCTTCAACCAACCCTTGAAAGATAAGAATTCTTTGATGATCAAGCATTTTAGAGAGTGATTAATCCTGATGCTGGGTTTCCCATGGTGCAGGGATGGGGACTTTTCTACATTGAACAAAGATTGTTCACCATTTTGCTTAGGAATTAGGCACAAATAGAACATTCATTGACAACTTGTGCAATGAATTTAAACAATACTATGGTGCTAAATATCTCAATTTTCTTTAAGAAATGTACTTTTACATATTTGAATGTATTCAAGTGTTCCAAGTTTTCCTGGGTCTTCCAGGACACAAAGCTGTGTTATAGTATGGCATTGTCAATGGTTAGACATGTGGACTCTGAACCCAGATTCCCTAAGTTTGATCAACTCCAGCACTATTTGTAGTCTCTCCCTTCCTCAGTATTTCCATCTGTAGAATTGGGATAATGACAGTATCTACCTCATAAGGATGTTGTAGAACATGTAAGGGGTTAGTATATTTTAGTGAGTTCTATTAGGTTTCTATGAATGTTGGCCAATATAGCTATTTTTAAATATAAACTGTCTCACCTCTTTTATTTTCCTCTTTCTCCTCAACTAGAGTTCTGACTCCTCAGTCTTTTGACATACTACTAATTACACATTATTATAATCTCTTGTGATTATGTCTTACCTTTAATTTTCTTTTTTCTTATTGTTGTTTTTATTCTTTACTCAATTTAAGTTGATATTCTTGATTTTTTTTCCCCCAAAGAAAACTGCTGGCCATTTTGTATCTAACTCCAAAAATTAATTTTGAGTTCCCAGCCTGATTCATATCTCTGTTGAGTTTGTCTTTACTGGTGGCCTCCAGATTTTTAAAATATTGCTTCTAGTCAGGGTTGAATAAGAAATCATACCTTTAAATATTGCTTCCAGTCAGGGTTGAGTAAGAATTGCTGGGTACCTGGCATGAAATGTGTCTGAAAGGGCAGTGAAAGGAGGTGAGACCAGAAGCACAGGCTAAGGTCCTTGAATGCCAGGCAGGCTAAAGGCTTTGAACTTTTCAGGTGATGGAAACATTTCACCTTTTAGAGTCTGTTGAAATTGTCCAGTAAGATTGCAAGGCGCTGATCTGTGGTGACATTGTAATGGAGATGAGGAAAGATTTTTACCAAAGAAACATTAGAAATAAATCAGTGGATGTTGGTGATTATTTTAATTTGTGATCAACTTATTAATAAAGGGAGCATGACATCCTTGAGCTTTTCAAGTAGGTAGGTGTTCATTTGCTATAACATAAATGAGGGACAATAGGGGCATGTGGTTGTAATGTTTGAGTTTGAGAAGTTATAATATTGTAACTCCCTTGGAAAAAGAAGACAGCTTATTTAAGAATTGGCAAAACAATCATTCAGGGCCCATTTTCATTTTCTTTACTTTTCATCGAAAAACCATGGTTTTATGGCTTCCCACCATCTCATATAATCCACCAACCTTCTTCTCCACCTAGGCATCCTGCACACTTTAGCAAAGATATCTTCTTAGGATGCCACTTTCATGATGCAAATATATATAATAAATAGACTGCTTAAGCCCACATGCTCCCACATTTTCTTATTTAAATCCTTTCATAGCACTCCTCAGCTCCATGAGGCTATTCACTGCCTTCTTATTGTTTTTATAGCCTTCATTTCATATTCTAGAAGAAAGATGTGACAAGGCTTTCCAAAAAATGAAAGCATACATGTATATATATGCAAATATATCTACATAAATATATAAACATTTACATTTACATAAGCATTCATGTTTACATATATAATTCCAAAAAATGAAGGAACTTGATTAACTGATTAACTGATGCTGTTAATTCATATAGGGAAGACAGGCTGAAAAGTTGAGACTTTTGTAATCATCTTTGTTCAAGGGAATGTTTTTAACTATTGGGATGATTATTCCTGGTGACCTCCTGATCGTTACATGGATGAGTTTATAGATAAGTAGCTAGCATTTTTATTATAAGTTTCAAGAAAAAAAAGGGGTGGGGGGACTTGCTTATGTGGCTCACTGGTGTTTTCCAGTCATTTAAATAGTGCCTGGCATGTGGTAGCCTCGCCGCAAGTATTTAATTAAATGTAAGAATGATCCTTTGTGGTGTTTTGTGTACAGATAAATACTGTTTTCAATTCTTAAACCAGAATATTTTATTTCTGACACATTTTTTAAATGATGCAATATGAAACCTTTGAGATTTGATAAGAAACCACAGGAGAGAAAAAGGAAATGGATGCTTACATTTTAACTCCTTAAATTCATGATATTTTTAGAGATGTTATAATTTAAATATTACATCTAATATGGCATTGATTCCCTGAATCCTTGTGAGGTAGGTGAGAGAAATATAACCCCAATTTGACAAATGAGTAAACTGATGCACTGTAGGATTTCTGATTCTAGTACATATTGGCAGAACATAAGCTGGATTCCAGATTCACTCTAGAATTCTATATGGAATCCAGTTTTATAGTTGAAAACAAGAGATTTGAAATCCTATGAATGGTTTTGTAGTTAGTGAAATTGGTAATTTTGCTTCTATATCAGACATTCAGGCCATTCACTAATTATTATGAATTTCAAAAAATTCTATTCTTACTGGGTGTTTCTAGTAAAATACGATCAATTTTACTTTAATATCTAATAAAAATGAATATTTTAATTACTGTTTCTAGATTGTCAAAATCTGAGTTATATTTCTTAATGAAGTAAAGAAACAAATGCCTAACTTCAATGTTTGGTTACAAACACCCTTAGGAATACCTACTCCAATTCCTCTTTGTATACACGAGAATTGGTTATCTTTATTTCATTTTTATTCATAATGTAGGATCAAACTCATAATAGAATGTCATGAAGACCCCTTTTTCCCTTTAATTTTTAAATGAAAGCTCACATGCAAGTAAAATGATATTGTCAGTTTTACCCATAGATTTTGAAAATCCAAGATTCCACTATGTTGTTAATAATGATATTACTTCTTCACTACTTGCTAAAAATACCTCGTAGCAGTTTCCTGATTCATTGGCTTCTTGATCGATCGGATCAGTTTTTATTGGGCACCCTCCATGTACTTGCTTTTTTTCTAGTTACACAGAATACAAAGACAAATGAGATCACTCATTGTACTCAAGAGTTATATATTCTTGAAGGCAAGTAAATGGATTCTCAGAGGAAGGTTTTACTTTCTATGTCTGTGCTATAGAATATTTTCCCAAACAATTTATCTTTAATATTTTCAGTTTTATGATCAATTGCCAGGGCATGTGAAGATGTTCATTTTAACAGTCTAAGTCAGTAGTCTCTGACTTAGTTTCTCAATAATATTAGGAAAGAAGAATGGGAGGGAAGGAGAGAGGAGGATTTCTGATACCACTCTTTCTTCCTCTTGGGGCCTCTTAAATAACCTTGTAATAGAGAGAGAAGTGGCTTGAGTTTTGGGGAAACATATGTGCTGGGACTAATAAAGGAGAGATTTATGTGAGTTTTCTGCATTTCTGCTGTATTACTCCACAATGAGGACTTTGAGTTTTTATCATTCTAATTTACTTCAAGTTGTTATTTATTAACCATAAAATATCAAAATTTGTGAAATATGTATACTTAAGTATATATAAATTAGAGGATATTCGTGGCTATCTGCATGATAATATTTGCCTAAAAGAGTTTAAATATGCATTTCTGAGTGGTAGAGAGGACGGAATTGCATCTAGCATGCAGGAAATTGCTCAAAATCCTCAGTTCATCACACATGGAGGACAGTCATTACCTGTGTACACTGTTAATGGTTGTGAGGATTGTGATTTATCTTGGGGATTTATTTCCAGAAGATAATTTTCAGATTGTTAGTACATAAGTGTATTTAGGGAGAACTCACATATTTGAATGCTATCTTTTTAGGTGTATTATGGTAGACACAATGGTTGTGAAACATTGCTTTAGAAAACAAAACTCAGAGTAGATACAGTTGAAAAACATAGAATGTATAGAGCATAGATAACAAGACAGAGTTGCCTAGCTTTTATCAGAGATTGTTGTTTACATTTTGTAGTCTGTAATCAGCCACTAAAGCTAATGAAAAAAAATGAGGAGGTTAATCTATGTAAATGAAAAATTTGATAATCTGAGTAATCTTTAACATAATCTGATGCTCAAGTAAGTACTTATGTCAACAACAACAAAAAAGGTTAGTCTGTAATCCTATATAATGAAAGGGTAATATGCAAATTGACCAAACAGCAGAATGACTGGTCCCTATGATGCACACTAATCACCAGGGGGTAAATGCTCAATGCAGGAGCTGCACTTGCTGGTCAGTGTACTCCCACTGGGGGAGCACTGCTCAGCCACAAGCCGGGCAGTGCTAAGGATGTCAGGAGAGGGCCTAAGCCGTCAGTCGGACATCCCCCGAGAGCTCTGGGACTGCTAAAGGGTGCAGGATGGGCTGAGGTATTGCCCGCACCCCGAGTGCACAAATGTCGTGCACCGGGCCTCTGGTAAAGAATAAAAGCATTTGTTTAAATGGAAGATTGCAATTAGAGAGGAGCATAATCAGGTATCAATCCAGACTGTTCTCTGGAGAAAACAAAGATAAGTTTAAAAAGCAAAAACCACAAGATGTAATTCTTTCATGCAAATGAAAGATGGCTGGCTAGGAAACCAGGGCTTGGTTAGTTTCAATATACAAACAAGGGAGGTGAAAACTAGGAGAAGGTAATGTCTATATATGCCCATATAGCAGCTGTTGTCACAGGATGTTTATGGCTCAGCCTTGAACTGAATTTAGCAACATGTTTAGCAACATAATAGCAGCTCTGAGAACTGAGACACAGATGTGAATAGGCCCCACTTTTTTTTTTATTGTTTAAAGTATTACAAAAAGTATCTCCTTTTTCCCCCATCCACCCTCCCCAGCCACTCACACCCTCCAGGACAAGCTCCCACTGCTCCAGTGTCTGTGTCCATTGGTTATGTTAATATGCATGCATACAAGTCCTTTGGTTAATCTCTTAACACCCCCCCCCCAACCCTTCCCCTACCTTTCCTCTGATTTTTGACAGTCTCTTCAGTGTTTCTCTGTCTCTGGATCTATTTTTGTTCATCAGTTTATGGTGTTCATTATATTCCACAAATGAGTGAAATCATGTGATATTTATCTTTCTCCAACTGGCTTATTTAGCTTAGCATAATGCCCTCCAGGTCCATCCATGCTGTTGCAAATAGTAAAAGTTACTTCTTTTTTATAGCAGAGTAGTATTCCATTGTGTAGTCAAGCATGTCAAACTCGTGTGTGGCGAGCGTCATGTGGCCCGCCAGCCACCAGTTTGACATGGTTGTAGATGTACCACAGTTTTTTAATCCACTCATCTGCTGTTTCCAAATCTTAGCTATTATAAATTATGCTAATATGAACATAGGGTACATTTGTCCTTTCTCATTGGTGTTTCTGATTTCTTAGGATATATTCCTAGAAGTGGGATCACTGGGTCAAATGGGAGTTCCATTTTTAGTTTTTTGAGGAAACTCCATACTGTTCTCCACAGTGGCTGCACCAGTCTGCCTTCCCACCAGCAGTGCACGAGGGTTCCTTTTTCTCCGCATCCTTGCCAGCACTTGTCGTTTTTTGATTTTTTTGATGATAGCCATTCTGACAGGTGTGAGATGGTATCTCATTGTTGCATTTCTCAGATGATTAGTGAATTTGAGCATGTTTTCATATGTCTCTTGTCCTTCTGTATGTCCACTTTCAAAAAATGTCTATTTAAATCCTTTGCCCATTTTTTGATTGGATTGTTTATCTTCCTTTTGTTAAGATGTATGAGTTCCCTATAAATTTTTGCAATTAGGCCCTTATTGGATATAACATTGGCAAATATGTCCTCCCATACAGTAGGCTTTCTTGTTGTTTTGTTGATGGTTCCTTTTTCTGTACAGAAGCTTTTTATTTTTATTGTAATCCTTTTTTAAAATTTTTTCCTTAGTTTACATTGCCTTAGAAGCTCTGTTGGTAAAGATGTTGCTACAATATATGTCTGCAATTTTGCTGCCTATGGAGTCTTCTAAGATTTTTATGGTTTCCAATCTTCCATTTAAGTCCTTTATCCATTTTGAATTTATTTTTGTGTATGGTGTAAGTTGGTGGTCTAGTTTCATTTTTTTTGCATGTATCTGTCCAATTTTCCCAACACTATTTATTGAAGAGACTGCCTTGAATCCATTGCATGCTCTTTCCTCCTTTGTCAAATATCAATTGAGCATAATGGGTTGGGTCGATTTCTGGGTTCTCTGTTTTGTTCCATTGGTCTATATATCTTTTCTTGTGCCAGTACCAGGCAGATTTGAAAAGAATGGCTTTGTAATATAGCTTGATATCTGGTATTGTGATCCCTCCTACTTTGTTCTTCTTTCTCAAGATTGTTGCAACTATTCGTTTTTTATTTTTGTTTTGCATTCCATATGAATTTTTGGAGTTTGCTCTAGGTCTATGAAATATGCCTTTGGTATCTTAATGGGAATTGCATTGAATTTATAGATTGCTTTGGGTAGTATGGACATTTTAATGATGTTGATTCTACCAATCCACGAACATGGTATATTCTTCCATTTGTTTATGTCTTCCTCTATCACTTTTTTCAACATCCTTTAGTTTTCTGAGTACGTGTCTTTTAGCTCTTTAGTTAAATTTATTCTTCAGTATCTTAATTTGTTTTGGTGCAGTGGTAAATGGGATTGTTTTTTTTAGTTACTCTTTCAGTGAGTTCATTATTGGTGCATAAAAAAACCATAGATTTCTGGGTGTTAATTGTGTATCCTGCTACATTGCCAAATTCAATTACTACGTCTAGTAGTTTTTTGATGGAGTCTTTAAGGTTTTCTATGTACAATATCTTGTCATCTGCTAATAATGACAGTTTTACTTTTTCTTTTCCAATTTGAATGTCTTTTATTTCTTCTTCTTGTCTGATCACTATGGCTAGCACTTCCAGCACTATGGCGAATAGGAGTGGTGAAAGTGGACATCCCTGTCTTGTTCCTGTTCTTAGGGGAAATGGATTTAGTTTTTGCCCATTGAGTATGATGTTGGCTGTAGGTTTGTCATATAGGGCTTTTTTTTATGTTGAGGTATGATCCCTCGATTCCCACCTTGCTGAGAGTTTTTATCAAGAAATGCTGTTGAATTTTGTCAAATGCTTTTTTCTGTATTATTGATATGATTATGTGATTATTGTCTCTCAATTTGTTTAAGTGTTGTATCACATCTATTAATTTGCAGATATTGTATCAGCCTTGCATCCCTGGAATAAATCCCACTTGGTCATGTTGTATGATCTTTCTAATGTAATGCTGGATCCGATTTGCTAGTGTTATGTTGAGGATTTTAGCATCTATGTTCATCAGGGATATTGGCCTGTAATTCTCTTTCTTTGTAGCGTCTTTATCTGGTTTTAGAATTAGTGCAATGCTGGCTTCATAGAAAGGGCGTGGAAGTGTTTCTTTCTCTTGAATTTTTTGGAATAATCTGAAGAGGATAGGTTTTAGTTGTTCTTGGAATGATTGGTAACATTCCCCTGTAAAGCCATATGGACCAGTGCTTTTGTTTGCTGGAAGATTTTTTATTTTTGCTTCAGTTTTATTGGTAGTTATCAGCCTATTCAGATTTGTTGATTCTTCCTGATTTAGTTTTGGAAGCTTGTATTTTTCTAAGAATATGCCCATTTCATTGTTCAGTTTGTTGGAGTAGATTTGTTCATAATATATTTTTTTACAATCCTTTGCATGTCTGTGGGATTGGTTGTTACATCACCTCTTTTATTTCTGATTTTGTTTATTTGGGTCCTCTTTTTGCTACTTGGTGAGCCTGGCTAGAGATTCATCAATCTTGTTTATCATTTCAGAGAACCAGCTCTTGGTTTTATTGATCTTTTTTGTTTGTTAGTTTTGTTTTGTTTGGGGTTTTTTTTGTGGGTTTTTTTTTGGTCTCTATATTGTTTATTTCTGGTCTTTATTATTTCCTTCCTTCTACTTACTTTGGGCTTTTCTTCTTGCTCTTTTTCTAATTCTATAAGTTGTAGGTTAGATGATTTGTTAATATTTTTTTTCTTGTCTTTTGAGGTAGGCCTGTAGGGCTAAACTTCCCTTTCAGGACTGCTTTCACTGTGTCCCATAGATTTTGGATTGTTGTGTTTTCATTGTCATTTGTTTTCACGATGCTTTTTATTTCTTCTTTGATCTTTTTGGTAACCAATCATTATTTAATAGCATGCTATTTAGCCTCCAAGTGTTTGATTTTTTTCTTTATTGTTTTTATTATAGTTGATTTCTGATTTTATGCCATTGCGATCTGAGAAGATCCTTGATATGAATTCTATATTCTTGAATTTGAAGAGAGTTTGCCTGTGTTCTAATATGCGGTCTATCTTTGAAAATGTCCCATGTGCACTTGAGAAGAATGTATGTTCTTTAGCTCTGTTGTAAAATGTTGTGATGATGTCTATTAAGTCCATCTGACCTAGTGAGTCATTTAGGATTGCTGTTTCTTTGCTGAGTTTTTGTTTAGAGGATTTATCCAGTGGTGTCAATGGGATATTAAAGTTCCCTTATATGGTTGCATTGCTGTCGATCTCACCCTTGATATCTTCCAGAAGTTTTTTTATGTATTTGGGTGCTCTTGCATTGGGTGCCTATATGTTTATCAGAGTTATATCTTATTGTTCAATTGCTCCCTTTAGTATTATGAAGTGGCCCTCCTTGTCTCTTGTTATGACCTTCACTTTGAGGTCTATTTTGTCAGATATAAGTATTACTACCCCAGTTTATTTTTCATTTCCATTTGCCTGAAATTTTTTTTTTTCATCTCTTCACTTTCAGACTGTTGAGTCCCTTTTTCTAAAGTCGGTGCCTTGTAGACAGCAGATATATGGGTCATGTTTTCTTATCCATTCAGCTACTCTATGTCTTTTGATTGGATCATTTAATGTATTAGCACTTAAGGTTATTATTAATAGGTACTTGTTTGTCACCATTTTTATTCTTTTTGTCTGTGTTCCTTCTTCCCTCCCTATTTCTTCTTTTTTTACAGCAGTACCTTTAGCATTCCTTGCATTGCTGGCTTGGTACTAATAAACTCTCTTAGCCCTTTTTTGTCTGTGAAGCTCCTGATTTCACCTTCAACATTAAATTATAGCCTTGCTATGTATTTAGTATTTTTGGATTCAGTCCCTTGCTTTGCATCACTTTGTATATTTCATTCCATTCCCTTCTGGCCTGATGTGTTTCTGTTGATAGGCTAATGGGACATCCGTTATAGGTAACTTTCTGTCTCTCTCAGGCAGCCTTTAACATTCTTACATTGTCATTGGTGTTTGCCAATCCTATATAATAAAAGACCAATATGCAAATCAACCAAACAGTGGACTGACCGGTCGCTATGATGCAGACTGACCACCAGGGGGCAGACAGGATGAAAAGGGGAGAAGTGAGGAAAAAGAGTGGAATAAAAGGAAAAAAAAAAGATAAAATGAAATAATGTTGAAAAAAATAGAAATAGAATGAAAAACATTAATCCAAAAAAAGGTTAAAAATTTTAAATGAAAGGTAAAAAATAAAAAAAGTGAAGTGTGTTTGCTTCAGCTGAGTTTTTTTTTTTAATGTATTTTATTGATTTTTTACAGAGAAAAAGGGAGAGGGAGAGTTAGAAACATCGATGAGAGAGAAACATCGATCAGCTGGCTCTTGCACACTCCCTACTGGGTGTGTGCCCGCAACCAAGGTACATGCCCCTGACCGGAATCCAACCTGGGACCCTTGAGTCCCCAGGCCGATGCTCTATCCACTGAGCCAAACCGGTTAGGGCTTCAGCTGAGTTTTAATGTCCCATGGGGGCAGGTTTAGCGTCCCTCTCCACTGTTCGGTCAGGTTTAGCGTCCCTCTCCACTGTTCGGTCTGCCACTTCTCAGTTTCCTGTTAGGTAGTCACAGGTGTTGAAGTTCCCAGTGATCCCCTGCTCCTCCTTGTCTGTCCGCACAGCCTTGTTTCAGGCAGGCGGGACCAATCTTCCCGCTTTGTTTGTCTGCCTACTTTCAGCCTTATTTACACAAGTGTCTATTTCTGGCATGGGCTTTAGGTGGGAATGTTGCTTTATTGGTTTCCGGGACCAAACAGCCCCTCAACCCAGTCCCTCAGGGCTCCCGGGGGCTATTCAGATTCTTTGTTTCCTCTGCAAAGTTGGAGGCTGGGTGTGCTGCACTAATTGCCCCGCAGGTGCTGATGGGGGGGGGGGGGGGGTTGCCTCTTCAGGAGAAAACTGGCTGCTTAGGGTTGGAGGGTCCGAATGTTCCAGTGTCAGATTCCTCGTCACCTCTCCCTGTCGTGCTTCCCTCCACAGCCTCCCCCAGCCTCCACAAAACCGCACCTCCTCCTGCACCACAGCCTCAGTGAGTGTTTGTAATCAGAAGGTCCTATGAACTGGGTTTAGTGAATAAAAGCAAGGAAAATATAAAAGCAAAACAGCTGTGCCACTGCGTATTTCTCTCCCCCTGGCACCGCACAGCTCTGGCAGATCTTCAGGCCGCCTGTCTGGGCGCAGCATCCCACGGCTGTGGACTTAGATCTAGATTCCCTGGCTGCCGGCAGCCCTGCGGACCCCCTTCCACGGTCCGGTGTTACATGTGTCCCCAAGGGGCGCGGACTTGGTGCAGCGCAGGATCCTTCTGAGCCTCATCCCTGTGATTGGGAGTCTATTTCTCCAGCCCAGATCCCTGATCCTACTGTTCTCCAGGCATCCTCGGTCTTTTCCAGCTATAGACTGTCTCACCACCTGTGTTTAATTCGACAATTCTTGGTGGATGTTATTCGATTTAGTGTTCCTTCTGTCTGCTCCATGAGAAGGCGCTGGACGTGACTGCCTATTCGGACGCCATTTTTCAAAATCGAGGCCCCACTTTCTTAAGAGCCCCTTGACTCTATTGTAAGTGGGTCCCTTGGCAATTCCTCCTCTATTTTTTTCTTCATTTTAAGTACTGAGTGTAGCATCTCTATTATGAGAGAATCTTTCACTATTCTATGGAATACTGCTTAAACATACAAGCACTGAAGCAAGACTGCTTAGATCTGTCCTGGCTGGTGTGACTCAGTTGGTTGAATGCTGTCCCATGCACCTGAGAGGTCACTGAGAGGTCAACACCAGTTTGATTCTCAATTAGGGCACACACCAGGGTTTCAGGCTGGATCCCCAGTATGGGGTGCACAGGAGGCAGCCAATGGATGTTTCCCATTTATGTTTCCCTCTCCCTCTCCCTCTCCCTCTCCCTCTCCCTCTCCCTCTCCCTCTCCCTCTCCCTCACCCTCACCCTCACCCTCTCCCTTCTTATCAATAAAAACATATTTCTTTTAAAAAAATACTGCTCAGATCTGCCAATTTCTGGTGGGCTGATTGGACAAGCTATTTGGCTTCATGCTTCAGAAAGGTATGGTAATAGTTCCTAAGTCCCATGGATTTTAGAAGGCTGAGTGATTTAATGTGTATATAGTGCTTAGACTATAAAGTGGCTTACCTGTCTACTGTAGAAGCAATGTATTCACATGGTAAAGTAATTGCAGTAACTCCTTTACCATCTAATCATCCATGAATGGTTTTGTTCATTTGTGTAGCCAACATTTATTAAAGATTTTTAAAATAAAATTGGACTTAGTTCTAGTAACTAAATTTTTACAAAATGCATTATCTTGGGCAGTTTACAACTAGAATTTTGCATTTTTATTTATTTTGTAAATATGAACAGATACTATTACTCCAGTAGAACAAAAAAATAGGAAACTTATGCCATTTGAACTTGATAACAAATATAAAGTGTTATATTTTGTTGGCTTTAGAAATTTCTCTGTGTGATAACTTTAAGAAGAAAATTGCCTTGCAGGCAACTTGAGTATTGGCTGAGATTTCCGACAACTGGAGAATATGTGATTTGTTTCATTAAAATTAGTCCCAAGGTATGACCTGAGGAATTAAACAGCTGATAAAATTACTATCTTGGAACAAAATAGCTTGTGGATTTTGAAAGTTTGACTAACTGTAATCATTAATCTTGTATTTTTTCTAGTTCTAGGTTGTCATGTTGCTGGTAGGAATTATACTATTTAAAGACATTATAATTGGGATTTTTTTCGAAATCAGCTAATAAACACGACCCACATCTTCCTTGTTATTTTGTAGCCGTAAAGGTTTTTGTTTTGTTTCTACTGGCAAAACTTCAGTTTTTAACAGGATCTTGGCAGGTGGCTTCAGTGAGAATATCTTTAGGGAAAGATGTGAGGACCTTGAATGGTATAAAAGAAATCTGATCCAGTTCTGTAAACAATCAATAGATAAATGATAACATCATAATTTCTGTTGAATTAAATAGTAATTTCTATTGCTAATACAGTTCTATAAGATTAAGACTAATGGAATTGAGAAAGGAAAAATGGGTTGTCTATAATGTGTTTATTTTGATTTTTTAAAATGTTAGATCAGATTAAATTAGATTGTGAAAACCTTAACAATTAGGAATTGAATTAAAGTTCCCACTTTACAGCCTTGTTACTGTTAGTGGCTTATTCTATGGTTAACAAGATCTCTTATAATGTATATTTATAAGTGGAAATTCATGTTTTACATACAAAATGAGTTATGAGAGTGTGTACATTGTCCTAATTACTATTTTTTCATCTATAAAACTCATTGCCATCCCTTATAATTGAGGTTTAATATTGATAAATCTATAAAAAATTGTATATGGGATTGCATGCCCTAAAATATAATGTAAATAAAGAATACTGTGTTAATTATAGTTTTCTAACCATGCCACATTATTCTAGATATTTCCTCATTTTATTTTAATACTGCAAAAAATTTTGAACTTTGTTTCTCATAAAACAGACTCTGTGGTTATTAAAATTCCACAATTATTGACACTAACATCACCTGATGAGCTAAAAATTCTACCATAGGGCATAAGAAGTAATAAATGAAAAACAAATTCTGTAACCATTTATTTGGTGTGGGATTAATTTTGTTATCCAGAAAGTGGCATGTTGTCATTTTGTACACTGTCACATTTATATTTTTTTTGTAATTTTTATGATTATTATGAGCCCTAGTGAGTGTAAATACCAGTAAAATAGTTCTCTATTTTTATTATTGACATATTCTTTTCTAATTAACATTATTGTGATTTTGACTTTAAAACTATATATGTAGCATATGCTTTAATGCAATTAAGTTGCTCTTATTTCTTACTAAAAATAATTTTATTTAGTATGATTTTCACATCTTTGATAAAAAAGACTGTACCTAAGGGGGCATTTCAGTTCATAGGTGATCCTTTTTATTTTAAAGGATGTCAAGATTGTTGACATTTAAAGGCAGGTTTTTTGAAATTGTCTTTTTGAAACTTCACTGAGATCATATATCAAAAGATCCAGTTGCTCTTAAGAAGGAATGATTGTAGGTTTTGTCTGAATGAACAGATTGAAATTTTATTTGAGGAAGAAACCTCTAAAATACCTTCTTTCTTTGGAAGAGACCATAAATATCAGTTGTGTTGAAAATACACTTTAGCTATTTTTCTTAGTCCAGAGGTAGCAAATGACAACATAGTAATAAGTATATATTAAATATAGAATAAATACATACTATATAGAATATAAAATATAGGCTGTAATATTTAGTGGCTATGTATGTATTTTAAAATATCTGTCCCATTTTTATCATTTTAACAGTTTCAAATATGTTTATAGGTAATTTAATTCAGCAACTGCATTTTTCATTTACTTTAGGAAATGTAGTTACTCATTTCCTTACTTTCAAATGATAAATATGTACTCTAAAGCAATTGTAACAGAGTAATGTATTTTCACTAAACTAGCTATGAAAGATGCACATGACACAATATGTATCTATATCTATATATGTATATCTGTATCTATTCCAGATACAAATACACAGTTAGATATATAATAAGGATTTATCTATACCTCCATTTCCTTAAACTATGTAGATTCACCCACATGCATATATACTGTACACACAGAATTCTACTCATACTATATGGCTAAATATAGAAGGTAATTGCTGACAAATTATTCTCTAGAGATCATATTTTAAAATAATAACATTAGCTAAATTGAAATCGTTTTTACTCTTTGCACACATTGTTCTCAGCACTATTTAAATAACAATTCACATGTTCTAAAGGCTCAGTTTGATTGATTGCTTTTTGGCATTTTGGGGAGAGCTCTGAGTGGAGAATTCTACACTGTTTCTTGTTTCTCTACCTAATTATGAAAGCAGAATTGGCACAAAGTGACCAACCATGGGGAAGTTACTACCAACCAGATGCTACCAATACAAGATCAGGCTCAAACAGAAATATTTAAATAGCTACAGTTTATTTGACTCCCAGATGAATTCAGCTCAACAGGCATCTGTGTTATATGTCAACATTCCTAACCATCCCTTTTATAATTTTTCCCACATCATTTCAATCTGTGTCAGTCAGCACTCTGCAGAGCTAGGTCATCCTGAAAGAAACCATACAAGTAAGGAACTGCCTGTGCCCTCACTAAGCGTGCTATCATTTAAATAAAATATGAGATCAATCTTTTTTTCTTCATTTTTTCTTGGGGTATAAATTTTCAAAAGATGTGTTTATATCCTTCCTATCTAATAAAAGAAAAACAGGGTAATTGGCGTACGACTGCTACCCTTCCCATTGGCTCATTAGGGCAATATGCAAATTAACTGCCAGCCAAGGTGGTGGCGGGCAGCCAGGCAGCTTGAAACTAACATAAGGCTTGCTTGCTTCAGTGATGGAAGACTCCAGTGTTCCCCGCCTGCCACTGCAGGCCTCTGAGCTGCAACTCTAAGCAACTATGTAACAAATATAGAAGCTAAACAAAACCCCAGAAACCTGCTTTAGTCCGCCGGGCTTCAGCCAGCAGGATCGCAACATTGTAAGCAAAGGCCAGAAACCTACTTTCAGCAGCGGAGGCCTAAGAGCTGGAGCCAAGCCTCAAACATAAAGCTGGCCCAGAATAAAAAAAAAAAAAAAAAGGAGCGGTTGGGAGCTTCAGTCACCCCTAGCCTGAAAACAGCCCTCAGCCCCTCACCCAGACTGGCCAGGCACCCCAGTAGGGACCCCCACCCTGAAGGATGTGTGACCAGCTGCAAACAGCCATCATCTCCTCACCCAGGCTGGCCAGGCAACCCAGTGGGGACCCCCACCCTGATCCAGGACACCCTTCAGGGCAAACCAGCCGGCACCCACCCGTGCACCAGACCTCTACCCTATATAGTAAAAGGGTAATATGCCTCTCAGCACCGGGATCAGCGGATCCGAGAGGCCTCCCGGCACTGGGATCAGTGTGACAGGGGAAGGCACCCCAACCACCTGATCAGCCCTGCGGCTCTGTGTGTGACAGGGTGCAGCGCCCCAACGCCCCCCCCCCCCCAGAGGCCCTGCTCTGTGTGTGACAGGGTAGAGCCATAACCGCCCCAACCCCCTGATGGGCCCTGCTCTGTGTGTGACAGGGGGCAGTGCCCCAACCCCCTGATTGGCCCTGCTCTGTGCGTGACAGGGGGCGGCGCCGCAATCTCCCCATCAACCCTGCCTTGAGTGTGACAGGGGAAGGTGCCCCAACCCCCCAATCGGCCTTACCCTGAGCGTGACTGAGGGTGGCATCGCAACCTCCCAATCTGCCCTGCTCTGTGCATGACAGGGGGTGGCGCCCCAACTCCCCAATCGGCCCTGCTCTGAGCCCGACCAGGGGCTGCACCTAGGGATTGGGCCTGCCCTCTGCCACCTGGGAGCAGGCCTAAGCCAGCAGGTCGTTATCTCTCGAGGGGTCCCAGACTGCGAGAGAGCACAGGCCGGGCTGAGGAACCCCCCTCCCCCCTGAGTGCACAAATTTTTGTGCACCGGGCCTCTAGTCATAAAATAAAGAAAGAACAAAGTTTTTAGAGTAATATAAAATCAGAAATGAACTTTGATGATTCTACCTTTTTCAAATGAGGAATGTTTGCTAATAATTGTGTTAAAATATTGTTTCCTTCCACACCTAATAGACGGTAAACATGTTCATAGGGAAAACTCATATAAACATACTTTTAAATACTTGTTTAGTATATAAGAATAGGAGACAATATACTGTCAGTTTGTCACAGTGAGTAGCTTGAACATCTAGGCTACATCATTTTGGTGACACTCTTTTCTATTTCATTTTACCTTTTTCTATGCTGTTTTTCATGCTATATTCTCACTTATTTAAACATTTGCCATCTATTTTTATTAAAATTGATTTTAAGTCACAAATTTGTTATAACTTGCTATACAACCTTCATTTATATTGCACCATCAAAGTATGGTACAATACAAAAGCAAAAATACCAATACATTTCTCCAAAATTAAAACTTCAAATATTATTTTATTATACTTTCCTAACTAAATCACATTTTGACAAGTAGTCTTGGGGAATGTTGCGCACATATATTTTTATTTCTGATTTTTAGATATGGCTATTCTTAGCAGAAATCACCGCAGGCATGGAAGATTTGAAAAGAGAGAGTCCAATTAGTAGAATAATAATATTGTCTTCAATAAGGGTAGAAGCAGTTATAAGTTGTCATTTACAACACACACACACTTCAGCATCATTATTGGTGTACAACTGATACACAGTAAACTACACATAAAGTGTACAATTGGGTATATTTTAGAATATGCACACACCTGTGAAACATCACCATAAACAAGATAGTGATTATATTTTTCTCCCAACAGTTTCCTCCTGTCTCTTGTTAATTAAGTAAAAACAATATATATACCTTATGACTTTATTCATATAACACTCTAGAAAAATGCAAAATAAATGTGTTGTAGTATAAAGCAGATAATTGTTCACTCACTTTTCTATTTGCCAAAGTGTCTTTTTATGTGTCTACTATCATCCAGAAGCTCTTTTAAGGACTAAGCAGGCAATAGTGAAGAACATGCACATTTTTTTCTACTTTTATGGAGATTATATTCTCATAGGCTACTAGTAAACTAGATTATGTGTGAGGGAACAAACCAATCAGTTTACTAAAACACAAAAACTGAAGAACCGAGAAAATACCAAATATAAAAAGAATCAATGCCAAAAGAAGGAAGGCAAGCATAGCAAAAGAGAGCAACATAGCAGTCGGTAATAGTGAGCCAAAGGGTCAGAAAAAGTACTAGTTACCCTGGCCGGTAGCTCAGCTGTTCAAGAGCCCTCCCATACGCTAAGGTTGAGGGTTGGATCCTCATGGTCGGGGCACATACAAGAATCAACCAATGAATTCTCTCTCTCTCTCTCTCTCTCTCTCTCTCTCTCTCTCTCTCTCTCTCCTTTTATTTTCACTCTCTAAAAAAAAATCAACCAATAAAAATTCAAACTACAATAATAACAAAAAACTGTAGTTCACAAAACATCAACACTAATGCATTTTCTAGCCTCACGTTTCTAAGTTTATATATTTTGTTTAAAGAAGAACTAATCCCAATGTTGTTTGCCTTCAGTATTTCCCCAAGTTTGTAGATACAGTGATTCAATTGGAATGTTTATTAACAACACGGAATCCTTGGCCCCAGTCTGACCTTCTGAGTCAGTATTTCCTGCAAAATCCAATTGATCTGTTTTTGTTTGTTTGTTTTTAAGGAAAAATAGGGCCAGACTCACCTGAATAGCAAGAAGCACCTAAATATGATAAATTGTGCATAGAGAGAGATAAGTAGTGACTTTTAGCTGGAAGATATTGACAGCTTACTTGGCCAATTGGCATCAAATATGCATTTATTTTTAAAATTTGTGTGTAAATAACTCATACATTATTCATGTGGAGGGATTTCTGCAGGAAAATAAAAGGAGTCTTTCTGAGTAAGATTTTACACATTCACGGACTTTTATAGATCAAAAGGGTTTCAATAGTGTCTTAGATTTCACAAACCTTTAAGATTCAAAATCTAGGTAGAGAAGTCAAATTAATGATGATATAGTATTTGTGTGTTTTTTAATACAAATAATAAATACTTAATTCTATCTCTAATCTAATTTTTGTCATCATATATAGCACCGAGTACAGGGACTGATGAGTGGTATTTTCTTATTCTATTGAACAATTAGGTTTCACCAGGTTCACTCTATTTTAAAAAAATAAAGCAGGCATTATTCTAGTTCAATACTTTTGGCTCATTAGCAATTTTATGGTAAGCAAGGAAGTTTACCTATAATTATTAATGCAGAGTTATAAAATCCGCTGGATGTAGGAAATAAGAAAAACTTATCTGTATAGGTTCTTTGCCTTTTGATCTTTTCCAGCATTTAGAAGAGTGCCAAGTTCAGAGAAGAGACAAAAACATTTGATTGATGTACATTGAGAGGATTAAGGAATTATGGAGAATCCATTATAGAAGTCTCCTTAAACAAGTGTCTAGTATTTTCCAATGATATTTAAACACCATTTATTTGGCACCCAGCCTATACCTATACACACAGAATCATATTTCAACCTCACAAAAATATGATGTTTGTGTGATTGTTCCTGTTCTAAAGATAAAAAGTACATTCACAGAGGTTAAACAGCTTAAACAGTGTCACACACACAGCTAGCAGCTGGCTGGCTGCCAAAGGATTAGAAGCCAATTCTGTCTGACTTCAGAGCTGTCTGGCACTCTTTCCATCTGGGGACACTGCTTTAAACTCGGTTTCTGTATTTGAAAAGTGAGTGAGATATGCGGTGTTTTACATAATGGATGACAGGGTTTTGTATATCATTGCTTGTGCCATTGAGATGTTAGAGATTTCTACATTGTCATATCAATATCAATAAGCCAAAGAGTTAAGATGAGCAATTATTTAATCACTAGACAATCTACTAGAATTGAAGTAAATGGATGGTGGGAGCTACTGCTGAAGAGGGAGGTTACAGATAAGTAGGGTAAAGAGGCTAGAAAGATCTGTTTGGTAACTGATTGGTGACATCAGTATATATTTATGTTTAGCCTTATATACTTTTATATGTATATATTTATAGTTATATATAGAAATATTCATAGATATACAGAGGTTAATATAGATGCATTTATTTCCTAGCTATGTTGCCTAAGAGGGCCTAGAAGCAATGACACCCAGGAGCAAGGAGCACACCTTTCTTCCTGATCTTGGTTTATAGCAGCATTGTCCAATGAAAGAAAGCAGTGGCATTAGGAAAAATGACTGACTTAAGACTGGGCCATAAATAAGCAAGATGAGCCTAGAATAGCTGGTTTTATAGTGCCAGGAAGTAAGAAAGGGATAGCTGAAACAAACAGACTCACAAACTCACAATGATGGGGATATGTCAAAAGGACGTAAGAACTAAGAGAGTCATCAATGGCCAAATTTAATAATTTAAGTAACCAAGTAAATTACTAGGTTAGAAACCCAAAGTATAAAAATATCCACATATCCATACTGATATGAGTAAATGAGTACAAAGTAAATAAATAAGAGAAAATAGACAAATCACTGTGCAGAAGAATTCCAAATGATTTATGCAGACAGCCTCCGGGAGTAGAGCATAACTCTGTTCCTTAAGCGTGGCTACAGAGTGACTTCCTTCAAAAGAACAAAGTATAGAAAACTGGGAAAAAGAATAACTTCAGAGTTTAGGAAACAGATTGATGCCACCGTAGTCAGATGACCAAAGTTAACATACCAGTGATAAGTTATGTTGATAGTATGGTTCCAAGATATGATGTAATGAAAATGACACTTTACGTGTATAGTTTTCTCCCCCAAAACTTATAACCCAGTCTGATCATGAGAAAAACACCCATTCCATCTGATGGTGAGATAATCTACAAAGTACTTGACCAGTATGCCTCAGAACTGTCAGTCATCAGATCAAGCAAAATTTGATAAACTATTATAGCTAACAGGAGCCTAAGGAGACAGGATGACTAAGTGCACTATGGTATGCTGGATGGGATCCTGCGACAGAAATAAGATAATAAGTAAAACTAAGAAAATCTAAATAAAATATGGACTGAGTTGAATAATAATGTATCAATATTGATTCATTAATAGTGACAGATGTACTGCACTATTGTAAGATGCTACTGATTGGGACACTAGATTGGGGTATACGTGAACTGTCTGTACTGTCTTTGTAATCTTTCTTTAAATATAAAACCATTTTAAATTTTATTTTAAAAAACTCAAAGAGATGAAATAATGAGTCCACAATGGGAACTGTTACTAGCCTAAAGGACAGTTATTTTGTTTATTACACTGGTCCTCAAAGGTCAGCTCCGTATAAAAGCTACTATAGAGAAACAAAATGTTTCTACATATCCAAAAGGTGAAACTCGGATGTTATGTAAAGTAATGTTTTATTCACAACTTGATTTCTTTAGTATTTTCTTCTTACACTAGGAAAGTAATAGTTTTTTTTACAAGCAGAAATGTCCTAAGTCATCCTTCTCATTTTTTTTCAGGCTTACTTAATAAAAGCTTAAGTGGGTAAAGAATGAGCAAAGGGTACCTATGAGGAAGACGAATGAGATATATTAAACCTGCCCTTGATGCTGACAAATCTGGCTGCAGTTACTTTAATGTGCACAATATTGTGAAGGTCTCTACAGTAGTGGGCGCGTGCTGCCATTCACAATTTGTGCATCATCATTATGTCCCCAGGAGCTGTCAGTGTCCCCACTTTGATCAGCTTTTACCCAGATGATGCAGAGATGGTCTTGCCAGAGAGGACATTATTCCTAAACTACTCTGAGTTGTCTTCTTCCCCAATTCTGAAACATTTTTAAAAGGCACTCTGTATTTAACCTCTAAGAAAACCAACTTTGGCAAACAATGACATTACTCAATCCAGCAGTCTTTGAAAGCTATACAATTTTTGTTTTTCAATGATGTAAGTAAATAACAAAATATCCACTTCAGCCTGGTTAAGTGTGCATTGATATTTATTTGATAGCTTCACTCTGAAACAGTTGATTATTTTGTTAAAGAAGTAAGTTTTAAAATAAAGCATAAATCTCCAATTAATAAGATCCTAATCTGTGCAACTAAGATAAGACAAAATTAGTTTTGAATGATACATGATGATGTATGTATTTTCCATGTAGTCATTCCTGCATACGTGCATTCAACAAATATTTATCAAATCTCTATATGCAAAATACTTTTCTGGTGCTAGAAATAGAGCAGTGAAGGAAACCAAATTAATCCTTCCTTCATAGGACATACACGTTAAATGCAATTTATGAATAGGAAGGTGACAACACCACCAATTATTGGGTAAAAACTGACAGTTACTTATGAGAAATACATCAATCAAAAGGAGAATGTTTGCAAAGTAGTAAAGTGAATGAAGAATTTTCATGACCGTCTTTGTATATTTAGTAACATAGTGCAATAAATATACAGGGCTAATGGGAAAACGAGTCTAATTCATGATTCGTGTTTACTCATAAAGCTATTCACTACTGATCAAAGTACATTAAAAAACTCCGCTGTCTGCCACAAGCCTCTGTTACTGTTTCTGCTTCAATAAATTTGCTACTTTGCTACAAACATGCTGATGAACTGGGGGCACATAGCTTACTTTTTCTTGTTTCTTGTCTTCTGGATGCTTTGTCCACCATGAAGAATATGGCATGACTTTCCCTCACAAGGAAATTAATAGGGACTTTGAATCTTTACCAAAATGTGACTGTGAGAACTGCCCATCTATTACAATTTCCATAGAAGTAAATATATAGCAATTTAAAAACTACTTTTAGATAATTTGGGCATTAAATGCACACTAAGTGTTATTCTTGAAAAAACTTTATGGAATTGGGTACCTTTAAGAAAACTAGATAAGGATGAAAATATGCATTCTCTGAACCTGAATATAAAAAAGGTCTGTGATTAAAAAAATCAAAAGTGCACATTAAAATACTGAAGTCATTATCACCCTATCATCCTACATAATAAAAAGATAATATGAAAATTGACCCTAAGGAATGACCAGGAATGACCGGTCGCTATAATGTGCACTGACCACCAGGGTGCAGACACTCAATGCAGGAGCTTCCCCTGATGGTCATTGCACTCCCACAAGGGGAGCTCTGCTCAGCCACAAGCTGGACTGATGGCTGTGAGCTCAGTGGCAGTGGTGGGAGCCTCTCTCACCTCCTCCACAGTGCTAAGGAAGTCCTACTGTGGATGAGCTGTCAGTTGGACATCCCCTGAGTGCTCCCAGGCTGCCAAAGGGATGTCTGACTGCTAGCTTAGGCCCGATCCCTCAGGGTGCGGGCCTAAGCCAGCAGGTAGACATCCCTGGAGGGGTCCCCAACTGCAGAGAGGATACAGGCCGGGCTGAGGGACCACCCCGAGTGCATGGATTTTTCATGCACTGGGCCTCTAGTGGGTATATAAAACATGAAACAGTTAACTAATTTTGCTCTCTCACAGATATATGTCTGCTTATTTTAATTTTATTAAAAGACACACTTCACCCTTGAGTTTCATAGTTGAGTTCATTGACATATAATTTAAAAATAAGGTGCAGTTTTTTTTTTTTTTGGTATATTACTTTGCTTCTGCTTTGCCACCAATCACTCATTCCATTTACACTTAGTGGATGCTCCTCTGTCCCAGGCACTGATCTAAATCTAGAGAGTCAGCAGTGAATATAATAAACATATTTCTGCCCTCACAGAAAATTATATTCTACTTGAGAGGACAGAAAAAAATCAAATCTCTACTTAAGATATGATATTAGAAGATACAAGTGAAAGAACTAAGGAGAAAAATGAAACACTGAAGGAGCAGAGGGCATGGTGAGGTGTGAAGAGATGGAGATGAGAGTTAGTTACTCGAGTGATAAAGTAGACAGGCAAGGTCTCAGGAGAGCCCAGAGGAAAGGGAGAGCTCTGGAGAAGCACCTCTGAGCGATGAATGCCAAGTGCTGTGGCCCTTGGGTAGGAGTGTGTCTGAAGTGCCTATGAGCAGAAAGCCTGGGCAAGGCTGCTGAAGAGGAGTAGCAGGAGGTGGGGTGAGAGGACACACATGTGTTGATCCTTGTTTGAAAATCTGGGTTTGTGTATTACTCTTGAGATAATCATATATATATATATATATATATATATATATATATATATATATCTCATTTTTATATAAATGTACATTTTGAGTATATAAAATTCAATTTCAGCATATGTCTGATACTGTTTATAATGCTCTGCTGTTGATAGGCTATGACTCTGGTTATATCCTACTCATTATGTCTGCCATCATTAACATCTTATATGTACCTATTATATACATATATGTGTGTGTGTGTGTGTGTATACATATTATATCTAATATATATTATATCACAGGCACATCATTTATTAGATGATGATAGTCTTTCCTATATCTTTTATAGAAGCTAAAAGCTACAAAATAAAGATAATCTACATTTAAAAAATGTTAGTCAATACCTCTTTATAATGTCAAACCCAGAGCCCACACAAGTATCAACAGATGGATAAAAATGGATGTTGAATCAAATATTCATATGTTTGCGAATTTAAAATATCCAGACATATCTGAAATAGCATACAATTTGTTCTATTTTCATCAAAAAACTACTTTTTCTTGTACGATTTAGTAGACACTGGCCAATAACAACAAGCACCATAGGTGATTGTGACATCTCATGAAATACTTGTGGGGAATAGAAACAAAGGAAAATTTTTGTTTTATTTGCAATTGTTTCTAAGGTATAACATATTTTATAACATAGTTTTGAAGAAAACATGCACTATATTTAATATATAAATTTAATAATGATTATAGAACTCACAATTTCAGAAATAATAAATAAAAGAGAACCTTAAAGATGCAAAAATGTAGTAATATAGATAATTATGTATCTATTAGCATAATGGCATATATTATACAGAGTCCATAAATTTTAAAACAAGTATTTCAGGTCAACACAAATATCCTTATTAAGAAAAAGTAAAATCATTCATTTATGTTTCTAAACTTTATAGAAAAAAATGCAGACTTCAGTTTCTGTGTGACTACAGTTTTATGATAGAAAATTTTCAGGATACTTAGTTGATTTATATTTGTAAAACACTTTACAATCTATAAAAACTTGTATTATATAGAGAAAGTAAAATTGTTTCCAGGTTAAAAGAAAATTTAATTGTTTGGGATTTTTATTATACTGCCTTCCAGAAATGCCAAATACATTATACACAGTTGTAATTTCAGGGCTCTGTTAATCATGCTACTCTTTATTTATACTATTTTGCAGCCCCCTCTCCAATCACCAATGTGAAAAAGGGGAAGATTGCAAAGAACAGCATCTCTTTGTCTTGGCAAGAGCCAGATCGCCCCAATGGAATCATCCTGGAGTATGAAATCAAATATTTTGAAAAGGTAGGACTAACAAAATAAAGAATGTCCTTTCTTCTTCTTCTCTTTTTTTTTTTTTTTTCATTTTAGAAATGACAATTATCCAATTTGTAGAAAAGCCTGTTGCAATTTTATGTGTAAATCAATGACAATTGATTCTGCAGTCATGATTATGAAGGTGAGGAGTGTACAGGGAGCATGCTATGTGTGTTCTTTTGCTGCCAACTAGTTTGTGCTGCCCGGATATTGCCATATAGTCTAACATCGGCTTAACTAGGTTTCACAGCATTAAGAGATGAAGGCATAGGACGTTTTCAAAGTGTCACAAGCACTCAAGTTGCTGACCTTCATTACTGACTGAAGTGTACTACAAGAAAAAGCGCTGTGTACTGTAACCCTGCATAATGCCTATAGTGTTAAGGAAGTGTGAACAGATAAGATGTGTATGTAATGTATACATTTTTAAAATTCATAACAAAGTAGCATAAAGTCCAAACACTGTACATAACATTTATTTTAAAATGTTGGGCCCAAAATTGGAAATGCGTGCCTCACATTCCCTATATTTTCTCGATTTCTTCCCTGAGTTGACTCTTGGGTCCAATTCTTACATGTTTGCCATAATAGTTTTTGAGGTCTGAAGGCTATCATCATCCTGCTTCTTTTCTGGATCCACAACTAAGTGAGCTACTGATAAAGGAATCAAACAAATGGAAACCAAAGACAGGCCTATAATTTCTAAAGCTGGACTGGAGTATTTTGCCGGGAGCCAGTCAATCCTTGTTGTTTCAAGGGACCTGGCATATATGGCATACGGTTCTTAATATGTTTGCTCACCTTCTTGGCACTATGTGTTTTAACAAAGGTCTCCGAGAAAGGTTGAATCCCCAGGTAGGGATTTTCCCCTGAAGTTAGGGAGGGAATAAAACCTCTTAACTAAGTGCCAGGCGGGTAATTAATCATTTTAACTACGAACAATCATGCTTAAGCTACATAATCTTTACTCCCTGGAATGGAGATAAGAAACGCCCTAACCTTTGGAATAGAGATTGATAGGATTGGAATCAACTGGTATAAATACAGATGCAACAAGACAGCGAGACCAGAACTTCAGAGACAGAACTTAGAGAGACAGAACCTAGGCACAGAACCTACACAGAACATTCTCTAGAGACAGAAGAACTTCGCTGGAGAGAACATGGCAAAAGATCCTGGACTGAACCTGACTACAGAAATTGGCAAGAGAACCTGACTAGAACTTGGTGACTGAACCTGGCTGGAGAACCTGGGGAACCTGGCTGGAGAACCTAGCAAGAAAACATGGCTACAGAACCTGGCTGGAGCTCCGAAGCAGAACCTCTCTGGAGATTCAGACCAGAACTTGGCTGGAGATCCTGGCTGGAGATCCTGGCTAGGCTGCTGATCAACTGAACATTGTCTCCGTGTCCTTCCTTCTTCGCCGACTCCGTCTACGCCTTTGGGAACCCCTGGACCTGCTGGGGTTGGACCCCGGCAGTATTTGGCTTAGATACGCAGGCATCCTAAGTCTTCCAGCTCCCAGCCCCATTTCACTGTGATGTTTGTGGTCTGGATCTCAGTGACATACAGCCCTAGAACAACCTGGGTTCTAACAGAGAAGATGAAGAGAGAGGAGTACCCAACCAGCCTCGTCATTAGTGGGTAGGAGAAACTGACCCAGAAGTGTGTGTCCTACAGAAGTAGAAATGAGGGTGGTTGTAGATTATAATGCAGAGAAGCAGGTCCCAAGAGAGAAGGGTAGGGCTCAGCCACACTGACTCGATTGCTTCTCCCAGACTCACAGAGACATCACCTTTTCCCTCTTAAGGAAGAGTGAAGAGGGTGAGAGGTAGTACAAAAACTTATTTTGCAATACCTAAGAAGTTGCCCAAACCATACATGGGAAGAGAGTGGGGGAATAAATTATTATCCTTATACTACTGCAAAAATATAATGAAAAATACTGATTTCTTATTAATAAAAAATACTTTAAAATCTAACATTTTATGCATAGATAAGAGTATAAGTAAATACACTGAAATAATCCATAGCATTATAGAATATATATTTTAATTTTTTTCTTTAATTATTAATTTGACAAATCCTTGTGTAAAAGTATGAGTACAAAACAGTAGGATGTGTGGGGAGGTTGAGAGCAAGGCTAACTACATATTCTTTCTAGGTCTTCTCTGCCTGTACAGTGTTCGTATACTGATTTTATAAATAAATGAGTAAACAGAAAATTATTTCTTTTGAAATTGTTTTCCTAGGAATGACTTGATGTAAATAATTGACTTAATGTAAACTATTGGGTCATTAGGGAACATAAATGAAGATAATTATATTTCACAGAAAATACTTCATCAAATACATTATTCACCAACAATGCTCTAAGAGAATACCTCTAAGAAAAACCAATGTTGAGACATGGTTTATAGATTTTATTGTAAAAAAGAAGTAAATTAAGTAAAATGTTATATTAATTATCCCTAACTGATCCCTGTTTCTCCAAACTGAAATCTGAATTCAACAGGTCTACAATTTAAACACATTCTATATCCAAATATAATTTGCTAAATTAAAGTTTTCATTTCTTACTCAAGTGTTTATAAACTTTTTTTTTTTTTTTTTACTGAATACTCATGCAAAGTTAGGTAACTAGAACTATATATATATTATATAGATGGAATATTTGTAAATATTATAAGTTCCCAAATTTTTATTGTAATTAAATTTGATTTTTTAAAAAGTTGAAATGAATAATGGCACTTAAAAATAACTATACACCAAAAACTATGCATCTGAATATCTCTCTTAGATGAAATAAAGGTCAAGAGCAGTGAGACTAAACGTTCTATAAGTACTTCTTTTTAAAAAAATATATATTTTACTAGAGGCCCGATGCATAAAATTCATACAAGGGGTTTGGCCCTTGCAGCCTGGCTGCCATGGCTCTCACAGCCATGGTGGCTGGCCTGGCTTCATCCGGAAGGTTGTCCGGAAGGTCATTCCACTGTTCGACGGTCTGCTCTAATTAGCATATTATGCTTTTATTATTATAGATTGATTTCAGAATGAAAGGGAGAGGGAGAGATAGAAATAGAAACATTAGTGATGAGAGAAAATCATTAATTGGCTGACTCCTGCATGAGCCCACAACCTGGGTATGTGCCCTTGCCAGAATTGAACCCAGGACCCTTCAGTCCCCAGGCCAACACGCAATCCATTGAGCCAAACTGGCTAGAGCAAGTGCTTCTTTACTAGCATAGTTTTTCTACCCTGAAGCAACTACCTGGGCCAATGCCTGGTTTTTCCTTTTTGTCTTTAAAGAAATTATCTTATTTTTCACATTTATGAATAAACTTTGATTATTTTTATGATTACTTCCCAGCATCTGTATAAGTGCCATATATACAGAGGTGGGCAAAATAGGTTTATAGTTGTCCATATGGAAAATAATACAATAATTAATAAATAATAACACAAGAATAAACTCTGTTTCACATACTCACAACTGTAAACCTACTTTTGCCCCTCCTCTATAATATAGAAGCAATTCTTTATCTCTTTTTTAAAAATTTTAAGCTGTTACTAGAGTTACTCAACAAGGGGTGGAGCAGAGTTCTTTTCTATTGATATTTCTTCTAATGATTGTATTCATGTGATGGAATTTTATTTGTAGTTTAATTTCTTTTAAAATCATTTCTTTCAGTAATATTTGGTTTTATATTTAATATTTTATATATAATTCTGTATTAACACAGTTTACTACCTATATAACTCAAAGTAAGAAAAATGATTTGGGAAAAGTGAGTTCTACACATTCCCCAATAAACAAATAATAAATTGCCTACCTCCATGAAATAAAAATCAACAAAACCTTTTATATGATACACTAGAGGCCCAGTGCATGAAATTCATGCACGAGTAGGGTCCCTAGGCCTGGCCAGTGATCAGGGCAGATCGGGGCCTTCTGGCTGCCAGCCAGGGCCTTCCTTCCCTGGCTGCCCGCTGCAGGCCAGGGCCTTCCTTTGTTCCACGCTGGCCCCTGGTGATCAGTGCATGTCATAGTGCGCAATCAAACTTCCAGTCTCCTGGTCGAACTCCCAAGGGATCACTTTGCATATTAGCCTTTTATATATATAGATTATTTGGATAAGTTATTAACTTTTTTGGTCAATATTTTTTATAATAAAGATATTAAATCCCAGACCTTTTTGCCAAGCTAAATTATTGAGCAAATCAATAAAAACCATGTAAAGTTTAGTTCTGATTTTGCTTCACACTTTCAGAAGAAGGAAAAAAAAAAAAGGATAATGAGCTTTTATACCATGTATTAAGATAGGGGTCCTGACAGGTTCCCAGAGTTCATTTGGAACCTTCTGAATGCCACCACTACTTTCCTGATTGGCTCTTGGCCAGACACAGGTGGCAGAGCTTTCCAGGGCTCACGCATTTGCCAGCTGGCATTTCTGCCTGCAATCGCCCTGCTCTAATAGAGGTCATTGGGCCTCCCTGCTCCTGCATGGTGATGGGCCCATTGCCATCTCTTAATTAAAGGCAGAGACTAAGGGAAGCTGCCCCTGGGCAGGGTGTTAGCCAGCTGGCTCCCTCTGTCCAGGCCCTCCCCTCCCTGCTTGTGAACAGTGTTTGCTAAGCAGCTGGGGAAATGTAGCTCATTTGCTCAGCGGGGTACGGGGCAGGAAGGCAGCAAAAGCCACCACTGTCTGAACCAAGGACTTGGCAGCTTGCTGTCATGTGGTTGTGGGTGTTAAGATGTGTACGTAGGATTTGTGATATGGAGGAAATTTTAATCTGACAGTGATTGAAAAGAGGGGAGCAAAGGCAAATTTTGGAAGATATTTAGATAATTCAACACACGTGTTTACGGGCTTTGATCCCTTAGATATATGCTTTGCTAAGTCCCTTCAATAAGATAGTATTCAACTACTCATAGAGACAGTGTACAATTACACCTATGATAAGGAACCACTAAGACATGCATAATGTTAACAGATAAATTAGAATGTTGCAAAATTGTGTGCAAGTGATATTATATAGATACTGCATTATTTCAAGGAGCAAATTTCCAGTTTCCTTGCCATGTTTTTTCTTCTTTTTTCTGACAAAATGTATTCCTTGTGACTTCAATAGTTAAGAGTTCCAAACATGTAAACTTGTGTGTTTTTTTCGTCTCCTTAGAAGATTTTATCAACATTCTATAGGGTTAAATCAAATTTACCTACAACCTATTATGGTATAGAAGTTGTGCTGGGTGCTCTGTATATTATCTCCATCTCTCTCTCTGTGCTCACAATGCTCTTGATAAATAATTTCATCCCATTTTAAACGTCAAATAAATGGAGTCACTTCAAAACAGAGTTTGAACTAGAGGAACCGCCTTGCATATTTTATGCTTCAAACTTTGAAAATGTTCAAACAGGGCAGAATGACCTTTGGCCTAGGCCTAAAGCAACATTGAATCCCAAATAACTGTTTGTAAAAATAACATGAAATCAGATATTATGACTAACTATCTGATGACTACTGACTACTGGTAAAAAATATTTTTTTAAAAAGTTTTAGAATTGACGTCACTATGTGAGCTTATCTATATCAATAGAAATGCCTTCCATTTATGTACTCATTCCCCCTTCTTTTTCTAAGTATCCTCTGCCCTTGTCTCCTAATCAGAACACTTTGTGGGCTTCTGCATCAATCAGTGCTTTACTGAGTAGCTATCCTTTGATCTCAAATAAAGGCTTGTTTCTTCTCACTTTGAAAGGGTTTTTATTTTTAGGTTAACATATCAAAGAAAAAACAGAGGTTGAGTTGTATACTCACATTTACACACATACTTGAATTACATGGCTGAATTTCGAACACTGATATTCCTGTGTACTTCTCTTAAAAAAATCTTTTTACTTTATACTATAAATGTTAATATTTTATGTAACAATCATAGCTATGTCAAATATATCAGAATCCTAACTTTAGTTTTGTCTAGATTGTTTTTCACCAACTTAAATTCTCTTTAAACTAATTGCAAATAATGGCAAACTGATATTATGTTATTTCTTACTGAAAATTACTGCTTCAGTCACAAGCTGGGAAGTATAATAGCATTGAGAAAATCTTGCATATTCAGTCACAATCTTGAGCATACTCAGAACGTCAGTACACATGATAGTGTATAGACCAGTGATGGCGAACCTTTTGAGCTCGGCATGTCAGCATTTTGAAAAACCCTAACTTAACCCTGGTGCCGTGTCACATATAGAAATGTTTTGATATTTGCAACCATAGTAAAACAAAGACTTATATTTTTGATCCATTTAACAAAGAAAAATCAGCCAAAAAAATGAGTTCACGTGTCACCTCTGACATGTGTGTCATAGGTTCGCCATCACTGATATAGAAGCTATTTGCCTCTTTTAAAAGGTAATCTGCTTTTTCACTGCTGTATTCTTAGCATATAGAAGGGGTATTAGAGAGATGAGAGAAGATCAGTAAATGTTTGTGAATGAAGAAAATTACTGATATTACTAGTCAAATTTTATAAGATTTAATTATCTACTTTAAATCCTTTGCAAAACTCTAAAAAAAATTTTCCTAAACACTTTAAAGATTAGGCACTTAAATTAATCTATGTATTAAAAAAATTAAGATCAATTGTTTACATGGAGTGAATCAGAAAACCTATTTGAATTAGAAATGAGACCATACCAATTTGGAGAGGTTTGGATATATTTAACCCTAAGATAAATTTACATGTTTGATCATATTACATGAGGAATGATAAAACTGCTATGAAAGAAGGAGGTTTATAAGGTTGTATAATTTAGATTTTATTGGTGGTAGTATAGAACATGGATAGAAGTTGACTGATATGTCAAATTATTTAAAACATTAAAATAATAATTAGTACAATTAAAACACATATTTTACAGTTTAGTGTTTACACACACATTACCTATTTCATTCTCACAACATCTCTTGGAGGATATCCAGGCACCAATTCTCTACCCCAATTTTAACAGTGAAGGAAACTAAAGATAAAAGTAAGAATGGACTTGCTGTATGTTAGCAGGTAATTTCAGTGTTCTCAGGAAAGTAATGTTCATGGCATGCTGCTGTTGATTGTAAACTTCATGGAAGAAGAACTGTGGTTTGCGTTTGTTTTGGATTTTAATGCACTGTGAAGATTAAATAATAACCATGTTCCCTATTAGAGTGCTGGAGAAGTAAATGTTATATTTTTGTTTTTTTCTTAGGAGAAAATCATTTACATATTATTCTCATTAAATCTTTTTTAAAATTAATATATGTTTCTCTTTGTAAAGACCAAATTTCCTGGAATATTTTGGAAATGATGCTTTACAGTCACCAACCAAGTCATTATAATTAATGACCGATTCTTAAAAAGGAGGAAAGATATCTCTGACCATTACTTATCTTTATGTGTCCTTTAATATCTATCAGAAATGTAATACATGTAAAAAGACCTTAAGAAAAAAACAAGGTTAACCAAGAATTCACACAGAAAAATAAAATAGAGAAGAAAGTTTAAAACAGGGACTTTGTGTTTTGAATCTTTATAGGCCTAAGATTTTATATTCAGCATCGTAACTTCAGCAACGAGAGGGGTTACAGGTGTTAGTCTAGACTTTTGTTAACAGTTCCTCTTTGTTTCAGTTTCCAAACTACCTTTCCAGTGATTGTTTTCACTGTCCCCATTTACTACACACCCAAACAAATAATAACAATTTTTAAAAAGGTTTAAGGAAAAGTGAAAAAAATAGAAAGTTTGTGAAAATGAAACTACCTTCTGCTTTTATGTATTCTTAAATATTCTTTGTTTGGACTTAGCAAATTGAAATGAAAGTTCTCTAGTGAAGCAGACATTGCCTCTCCCAAGCCCTAAATATGATTATAAATCAAATTCACTTAAGATATAAAGCATAAGTCTTACCGGATAGTGTACGAGACACTGTCACCTGTTTCTATGAACAGACAGCATGCTAGATGTGCTCCAATAAAACATTCTGAGAAAAACAAGCACACATATAACAATACTAAAATAGTCTGTAAGATAATTTACCTCCTGTAAATTGTATTTTAAAAGTACGAAGATTGATTTTTGCCAAAGGCAGACATGGTGACATGTCACCCACCATCATTGAGTTCACCACAGATAGCACACCTAGTGTGTGTAGGTGTGTGGGGTTTTTTTTACATTATTATAGTATATCTATAGTATATCTATACTAAGAGAAATTGGTTTCTGATCTGTCTTCTTATATATGATTCTAAGTTTTGCTGTCATTAGTAATTCATATGTTGACTTTTTTTATTGTATGTACACGTGTAATCCTAGGACCAAGAGACCAGCTACACAATCATCAAATCGAAAGAGACGACTATGACTGCAGAGGGCTTGAAACCAGCTTCAGTGTATGTCTTCCAGATTCGAGCACGCACCGCAGCAGGCTACGGCGTCTTCAGCCGAAGATTTGAGTTTGAAACCATCCCAGTGTGTAAGTCATTTTAATTACTGTCAACTCCTGTCTCTGTAATGGTTACCAGAAAAGAGTCAGTGGATCAATACTCTCCCTGGGCACGCTGTCAGCCTTCCGCTGCTTCTCTGCCTCCCAGGCCTGACCCTTTCTGGTGGGATGTATGCTGTGGCCGCAGGTTAGCGGGTTAGCAGTCGGTCCTTACTCCTCACCCAGTTAATTCCGTGGGGAGGTGAACCATGAGGAGATCCTTAAGAAACGTTTAAACCTTGCTTTTAAAGACGTCCTTCCCGCCACTTCCATACTTCATTGAATTATTGTCGTTTACGTTTTAGTTGGTTTATTGAACAGCGCTACCAGGCTTAGTCTTTCTATGAAAACTCCACAGGGAGCTTTCCTGAGGATTGATTTCGGCAAGAAAATGGTGGTCTTAGGAACCAGCCTGATGGTTTTAAAATGTCAAAATCTCTGGTGGTATCGCTGAGTAGAGGGTCTGAAAATATTTCTGGAAAACCTTTCTTATGCCATCCCTCCCACCCCCTCATAGAATAGCACAAAACCTTTTCCTCTTTAATGTCAAAGAAAATATTTAGATTTCTTACTCGTCTTAAAGTACATGTTAAAACCAGACTAGAAGAAGACAATAACTTCCTGGTTTATAATACATGTGATTATACACACTTTAAAAAGCCAGGCTTTGTAAGAACTAGTGATTTTAAAATAGAGAAAATAAAATGAATATTTCCTCCTTTTGAAAACCAACAAAATGAGAGCTAACTAGATTTTTAAGTGTTACTTAATTTTATACAGTCTAGGATACCCTGGAAAAAAATCTAAAATTATATTTTCTGTGCAAAGAAAATTCTATGTCTGAAGTTTAATTGAAGCTAATGAAATACTAACATTTAATACTATTCATCAAAGTTCCTTAATAAAGAATAAATTAGCCACAAAATCCTTATAATATTGGTAATATTTTGATTATTTAATCTCACACCTTAAACCCGAAACTGGATTTATGACAAAAGGCTTGTTCTACAAGCTGGGCATGCTAATAGGCTTTATTTCTGGTTTGGTATCATTAGTACTGCATAATGCTTATGTGGTTTACCAACTCTGGGAACAGTATCACCAACCAGTATCTCACAATATTCTTGAGTGCATTGATAACAACGCAAGTAAAAGATCCAGTTATAAAAAAATTACAAAATTCTACTTAGTTTTAGGATGTTGGCATGTTCAGCAACTCTTTTTTCCCCCCAGACCTTTTAATATACCTTTCCTTACTTTTTAAAATACATATTTTTATTTTTATTGACTTCAGAATGGCAGGGAGAGGGAGAGAGAGATAGAAACATCAATGATGAGACTCATTAATTGGTTGCTTCTTGCAAATCCCCTACTGGGGATCAAGCCCACAACCCAGGCATGTGCCCTTGACTGGAATCGAACCTGAGACCCTTCAGTCAACAGGCCAACATTCTATCCACTGAACCAAACCAGCTAAGGCCCTAACTTTATTTATTTATTTAAAGAGTAAATTCCAGTTATGCCAAAATTCATCTAGCTGAGAACTGAGAAAACTAATATTAAGTCATTTTCCATATACTTTTTAAAATGCTCACATAAGCCTGTCTACTTTTTATAATTTTCTACATAATTTCTAGAGGAAAAAATATCAGTCAAATATTTTTATACTTTAAGTTGACTTTAGTGTTATTAATAGATACTAAAAATATTTCAGGGCTGTTCTGCCTCCTAGTTATTAATGTGGAATTTTATTTTTACTTGAATATATGTACATATATTAGCAAACATTTTTTACAAGACTTTTTCTTTGTACAATGTACCTATTGCATACCATCCCCCTTTGAACTTTATGTAGACTCTTTTCTGGATATAATTCAACAAGGATGTATTGAGCACCTATTACATGTAAGTCTTCGTTAGGCTCTGGAGAAATCATCAAAAGTAATACCTGAAACTTCTCTCCAGAGACTAAGAATGCAGTCTATTTAATTCTAAAGGATGGAATATTTGTTACAAAACCATTTTAGAATACTGATTTTGTTTATTACTTATCTTATTTTATTCTAAACATCAAAAGATTTTCACTGTGGGCACTGCAAGTGATTCAACTTTAAGGAACAACTTATCACTCCTGTTTTAGTCAAATACGGAGTTAAAGAATATAAATGATGATAATTAAAATAACCCTTCTTATTCAGAACTTCTGTAGCATTTCTGTTATATGCCAATAAAATAATTCAAGTGATTGCACAAAGTACTGCACAAATAATTGTCATGTGATTGGCATATAACAGAAATGCTACAGAAGTTCTGAAAAGGAAGGGTTATTTTAATTATCACCATTTTTATTCTTTAACTCCGTATTTGACTAAAAAGGAGTGATAGGTTGCTCCTTAAAGTTGAATCATAATATTTATTTAACATCATAATTTAGTACTTCACATACATATTTTAATAAGAGTCCGAAAATACTAGAATGCAAGAATAATGGTATGTTAAATGTATTTTCATGTTTTATAATAACAATTTTCTTCTGATGGGTGACAAGAATACTGGCTTTCATGAGTCACCATTACTAAGGAAAGTCTAGCTTATTCAGGTATGTTAGGAGAGACAATTATCAGAATATAATTGCTTTGCACATATACTTTAAAAAAGAATTTTCTAATTGGGTACTCAACTTAGAATAATGATGCATAGTAATGATACATTGACACATTATGTTATTGGTGTGCTTAATTATTAAAATTTACTTATTCAATTATATTATACCTCAGTCATAAAATTGAAGGGCTTTCATTTCATCTACATTATCTTGGGTGTCACAAATATTGCCTTAAAATCAAATGCAAATAGTAGTTAAAATAAGAATGCAAAAAATGTTTATCTTAGAAAGAATATCCACTTTAATTTTATTGTGCATATAAATAATGTATTTAAAATTGACCTTTTTAAATTATCCTTATTCTTAACAAGTAATGAGAAAAACACCAACAAATAAATGTAACATAAATGAAACCATCAAGCCAAACTAGTTAGCTCTTTTTCTGTTCTTTTTTTACAAAAATTGTTTTATAATTTTAATAGTATCACTGAATCTGTTTTAATTCTTACTGTCCAAGAAACATCTTTATGTTTCTGTTTCTTTAATAATTTCACCCCCAATACATCACTTCCTTTCATCCAACTACTTTGATTTAAATCTGTATAATCCAACTCCTGGAATAATGCTATTCTCTTTTTTATTGAGATAATTGTAGATTCACGTGCAATTGTAAGCAACAATACAGAGAGAACTCTTGTATACTTTCTTGTTTCCCCCAATGGTAATATTTTGCAAAACTATAGTATCATGTTAAAATAAGGATACTGACATCAATGGAATTCATCAATCTTACATGTCCTAGTTATCCTGTGTGTGTGTGTGTATGTGTGTGTGTGTGTGTGTGTGTGTGTTAAATTGCATATAATTTGGTCAGTTGTGTAGGTTTGTGTATTTATCATCTCAGTCAAGATACTGAATAGTAACAAAATCATAGGATCCCTTCTGTTGCCTTTCTATAATCACATCCACTTCCTTTGGTGAAAATTCCTATTCCATAACGAATTCCTGGTAACCATTGATTTCTAAACATGCATCCTAAAATTTTGACATTTCAAAATATTTTTTTAATTGAGTCATCTAGTATGTGACCTTTTTTAATTTAGAATTGGCTTTTTTTACTCAGTATAGAGATTCATCCAAATTATTGAATATATCATTTTTTTTCTTTATATCGTTGAGTAGTATTTCATGATGTGTATATACCCCAGTTTATTTAGCCATTCACATGTTGAAGGACATCTGAACTGATTCCAGTTTAGCTATTATAAATAAAGATGCAATGAACATTTAGGTACATATTTTTGAGTCAGCCTAAGTTTTCATTTCCCTGGAATAAATACCTAAGAGTACAATTCTTGTATCATGTGGTAGTTGCTTGTTTAATATGGTAAGAAAATGCCAGATTATTTTCCAGCATGGCTGTATCATTTTACACTCCCACCAGCAATGAATGAGTGATCAATTTCTCCACATCTTCATCAGCATTTGGTGCTGTCATTATTTCCTTCCTTCTTTTTTTAAAAATTATATTGGACAGGTGAGTAGTGATATTTTATTGTGGTTTAAATCTGAATTTTTCTGATGGTTAGTAAGTTCAACAACTTTTCATGTTTTTATTTGCTTGCCATGCTGTTTTAAATTTTCCCACTATGTACTCATTATAAAAAAAATGGTAACTTTGATCATATAATTCTGATTAAGAAAATTAATAGATGTGTATTGCTATAGGAAACAGATCCCAAATTCTTAGCCTGTCCTTCCATAGCTCTTATAATCCAGCTCTAACAAAACCTCTCACCTTCAATTTTAACTGCTTAAAAATATAGCTAAAATCTAGAGACTATCTATGTAATATGGGTTTGTAGCCAGGAGTGTGAGAAGCAAAGTGAGGGAAAACAATGTGAGTTTTCTACATATGCTACTTTACAGTTTCTAATCATGACATACAGTCATTGAAAAAATAAACATTGTTATTTACTAAAGAATCAATAAATAAATCAATAAAGTGCTGGTGAGGATGTGGAAAAAAAGGGAATCTTAGTACACTGTGAGCAGGAATACAGACTGATACTGGTACAGACACTGAGGAAAACAGCATGGAGTTTCCTCAAAAAATTAAAAGTGGGCCTAGCTGATGCAACATCTTGGGAGAGATAGAAAGGGTTCCAACAGTGCAGTTAGGTAAAACAAAAGGTTATGTAATTATATTTAACAATGGAGTGTAGAATTGACTCTATGTTGTCTCTAAAGTTTAACATCACTAAAACATAGGACGTGGGAGTGGATTTGGGTGCTGAGAAAATGAGGAAGACTCATTATGGAGATGACTCAAAAGCATTGGAGCAGCAGTTGGAGTCCAATCCAAATAATTTTTATAGGCCAAGTCTGCATGGTTTTCTCTAGTAACAGCGCTCCTGCCAAAAAGAAAGGTAAAACTGAGAAAAAGCAATGGTTCAAGTAATCTGACTTTAGAGACGATAAAGCAAATTTTAGGAAAGGCTATTAGTGATAGAGGGCTCTTTGCCCTACCCTCTTTATACTGTTCACCAGGATTAAAATCCCTACTCCAGATCTCAATATCAAGGAGTAGGAGAAAACAGTGAAGATCCATTAAATTGCAACTATTATCATCCAAGAAGAGGTTGAATAAGATAGTAGATTTAGGTTGTAAATAATAGTTTTTCTTGGTATGAACAGCTGTTGATGATATTGAGCCTTAAAGGATTGAAAGTGTAGATCAGTTCAAGAAGATGGTCAGAGTGAAACCAAAATCTCAGTGGAACCTCCAAATTATGAAACCAAAATGTAGTGTGTTGGGTCTGAGTTCCTTGTTTCAAGAAATCGAATAATGAAGTCAGAGACAAAAACAGTTAGTGGAAACAAAGTTTATTGGAACCATCCATGCGAATTTAAGTCTATTAATCCATGTGTAGAGTCCCACATGGCCATAAACCATGGGAGCAACAGTAGTGCATCTCCTGCCATTAACCTAGCGGCTGGGAGAGAGAGAGAAAGTGAGCACACTTTTTTGTATGTATGCTTGTTAGTTCCTGATTAGTCCTCTCAAAGAATTTTGCCTTAGCAACAGCCTTAGGATTGGTTTATACGCCTTAATATTTTGTGGCTGGTTATCTACAAGTTGTCTGTCTTAGCAATATTTTAAAGCTCATGTCTCCCACAAGCTCCCTTCCTACCCTACCCAGTTGGGTGTATCAGTAACTCCACTAATTTTACTTCCTTTCCTTCCCCCACCTCCCTCAATAGAGTCAATTTTGGTTAGAAAGAATCAAGGGACAGGTAACAGGAATAGAAACAGAAGTGTTTAGATGTCCAACACTTACCTGGGGCCAAGATCTGAGAAAAGGGTTGTAAACAACAAAACATGGAAAGTAGGGTTAATATTAGTTTTGATACTTAGGATTTGTTATCTTGGAGGTGAACTAATGCCTCACTCGCAATTTATCAGAACCATTGTCATTAAACTATAAGCATGCTGGTATCCTATTGAGGATTTCCTAAGAACATCAGTAAAATGTATGATACTATATTAATTGGGTTTAGTTATCAGCACAAAGAAACTTTTTCTTTATTATTGAGGTACTATAAGCCCGGTGCACGACATTCATGAACTTGGTGGGGGAGGGGTCCCTCAGCCTGGCCTGTGCCCTCTAGCAGTCTGGGAGCCCTCCGGGGATGTCTGATTGATGGCTTAGGCCAGCCGTGGGCAAACTTCGGCCCGCGGGCCAGATTCGGCCCATTTGAAATGAATAAAACTAAAAAAAAAAAGAGACCATACCCTTTTATGTAATGATGTTTACTTTGAATTTATATTAGTTCACACAAACACTCCATCCATGCTTTTGTTCCGGCCCTCCGGTCCAGTTTAAGAACCCACTGTGGCCCTCGAGTCAAAAAGTTTGCCCACCCCTGGCTTAGGCCCAGGGGGAGTGGGCCTAAGCCGTCAGTTGAACATCCTTAACACTGCCACAAAGGCCGGAGAGGCTCCCGCCACCATGGCTGCGCTCGCCTTCCATCAGCCCGGCCTGTGGCTGAGCAATGCTCCCCCTGTGGGAATGCACTGACTACCAGGGAGAAGCTACTGTGTTGAGTGTCTGCCCCCTCGTGGTCAGTGTGTGTCATAGCGACCAGTCATTCTGCCATTCGGTTGTTTGCATATTACCCTTTTATTATATAGGATAACTATCTAATCATGTCTATATTCCTTTTTAATTGTAATTGTATTGTTAAAATATAAAATATTTCATCTAAATCCATGTATTTTAAATAAAAAATAACATAAACAAATCTAATCTTACTGCCAACTTAAAGTATTAAAATTTGCTTTGATATTTTTTTCAAAAAAGTGGTCCTATTTACAAAGTGCAGTATACTTTCTGATCATATTCTGCTTCAAAATATGGTGTCTAAAATTATATCTAGAATAATGATATTACATTTAACTTCACTGACATCATAATCACATAATTTTGGATGTCAACCTATGTCTATGTAAGGTAACCAGACTTTTTTTTCTTCTACAGAACAGCCACATGCAAATTCTAAGCATGTCAGACCTCATAGACTTAGCACCTCCTATTTAGATTAAGTTGTTTGAAATCAAGGGCTAAGTCCCATTTATCATGAAAACCAAAGATCCCTAGATGACTTCTCTGCAAACAATTACACTGTTTCTCTATGATGACAAGGAAATAATCAGTGACTTAGTGATTCTTTCAAATCTCCATTTGGAGAGTAAATATTTTTCCCTAAATATGTTTTTTTTTCAATTACACACTTTTGAGAAAAGATATTTGAGGGAAATCCCAGCCTAGTGTGGGTGAATTGCTTAAACCATGCATTGATTATAGACCATTAAGCAGTTTTTATTTGAATGCACATGATGACGTTAACTACAAACTCCATTTTCTGTCTTCTATCAGCAGTTGCAGCATCCAGCGATCAAAGCCAGATTCCTATAATTGCTGTGTCTGTGACAGTGGGAGTCATTTTGTTGGCAGTGGTTATGGGCTTCCTCCTTAGTGGAAGGTAAGTGATGAAGCTGTGATTCTCAACTTTTGCAGCTGGTGTCTGCCCTACTTTGATCTGACCATTTGGCTGTTAAGCACATCCCAAAATACATCAGGCAAGCAACACATTTATTAGTAGACGACCTCAATGTCTTATGTATTTCTTAAGCCTTGTCCCTGTGAGTGCTAGGTTTTAAGCACACAGTTTATCTTTGTCAGGTATGCTTTCTTCACAAGAAACATATTAACTTATTGTTTAGTCTGTCATTTATAAAACCGTATTTTTGATAGAGTTGTTTTTTTTAAAACTGACATTTATTTCCTCTCAGAAGTATTTACGGTTGCCTGCTTCAGTTTTAGCATTTGGGATAGACGATGTCTGTGCCCAGTGGGTTGAGAGGAATGGGACTAATAATTCAAGTTAGCCAGCATTCTGGCCCAACAGGGTGATGGATACAAAGCAGACACTTTGGCAAACAAGCGTTGTGTGACATAACCAGCCCTTTTAATGCCTGCTTTTATTTTCAGGTTCTGAATGATTTCAACCTGAATACATCAATCATAGTATATATGTATTCAAAGTAAATTTTATTGAATGTTTTGTCAATAGATACATTAATATGTGTATCATATGTATACATTTTTATTTTGAAGAAAAATAAAATAGGTAGAGTCCCAATAAAAACTTTCCTTAAATATATATAAATAATTAAATGGACAAATAGAAACATGATTGTACTCTATTCTACAACAAACATATTTAAATGTTTAACCTAGGCCATTGTTAAAAGGGATATTTAGTAATGAGAGCTTCAATTTGAAAATGTTCTGGTATAAGAATACTATAGAAAACTTGATGAAAGTCTTCATGGAAATACTTAAACCTGCACAAATATGTGAGATGAACTGTAAGGCCCCCCCAAAAAGTCAGGAAATCAATATTCATATTGATTTTGTTACTGTTCTAGTCATTTACTTTTAATCTTCAGCATCTATTCAAGTCATAAAAATGCAGAATTAGGAACTTTTCAATACACTAAATATTTCATTCTAAAAAGAATTATGATTATATTCATAAATTGCAGTAGCAACAATTTGTTTTCATAAATCTTTTACTTCCTTTGAACACCCTTTCTCTTTGTACCTGAAAATTCCATTTCTTCTAGTTCTTGTCATTTAAGAGTCCTCAGGCTTTTCTTAAGAATATATGTAGAAACCCATTGCCTACTTTTAATGTTAATATAACAGCAGTGCATTTTTAGAAAATCTCTGGGAAGCTGTGTGTATGATCTGTGAGGACAGCTAGCTAGCCCTTTCCAGGAAGAAAGCTGGGGATCTAGTGCCCACTGATCTCTTCTCTCTAAAGGCACCTGGGGAAAATTCTCTCCCTTTGTTTCAAATTTCTGGAAGATGAACTAATTCCACCAGTCTTGTCTTAAAAACTTTGCCCAGATTTTTATCAAATAAGATCACTAAGCTGAGTAAATTGTAATTACTAAAAAAACTACCATGTGATAATGTGTCTTTTCTACCCCCAAAGGGTAGATAACTGGGATACATTTGGAGAGCTGGTTTGTAATATGATATATTTACTTCTGACTGAGAGGTGAGTTGTTTCTTCCCTTCCAATAACTCCAGAAGCATTACTTATATTTAGGAAATTGGGATCATAAGAAGGTATTTTATTTGTTGAGCCCACACTTAGGAGAAATGAGTAAAACAGGAAGAATGAATCAAGGTCTAGAAGCCAATGAATTTGTGTGTTTGTGGGTTTATTAAAAGACAAATCAAATATAACAATTATTTTACTGTAATCTTCTCACACTATATTTATTTAACCTAAGAAAGGTTAATGTGAATTTATTGATGACATGCAGGTATATGGATTCTTCTTATCTGTATGTGAAAAAGCCACCTTTTGTTCATATCCTATATAATAAAAGAGAAACGTGCAAATTAACCATCCCTTGGCTATGCTCAAGCCACGCCCACAAGCTGACCAGAGTGACTATGCAAATTAACCTGGCAAAGATGGCGGTTAATTTGCATACGCAGGTGTCAGGTGTCCCAGGAGGCAATGGTGGCCATGGCCGCGGGCTACCAGGCCACGGGCTCCCAGGACCTTCACTGGCTCTGGGAGGCAAGGCTGTAGCCACGCCTGCAGGCTCCCAGGACCTTGCGGGCGGAGAGCAGGAGATTTGGAGGACTTGGCAGAGTAGGAGACCGCTGGACATAGAGCAGAGCAAGAGAGAGGGAGGCTTGGAGAGCGCAGCTCTCTCTGTCACCCCAGCTTCCTCATCACAGCTGTGGAAACAGACAGCAGGGAGGAGGAAGTCCCACCCCCACAGAATCAGCTAGAATCAGCTAGAATCAGCCTTTGGTCAGACAGCTCTCAGCAGCCTGACAGCCAGGACTCTCATTCACCTGCATTTCAGACCATGACAGCAGAGAGATGGGACTATGTCTAAAGAACAACTATTGGTACAAGGTAGCTCTGCATCCAGAAGATGCCGGCAGTATCAACAGAAAATGTCTGCAGAGCAGCGTGCATCTGATCTTGAAAGAAGGCGGTGCTTGCGACAGGATGTATCTGAAGACCAGATACTGGAAAAACGTTGCTCTGATGCTGAAAAACTGGCGTTATCGACAGAAAATGTCTAAAGACCAACATGCCTTTGAAGTTGAAAGAAAGCGGTGGCAACAACAGAATATGCCCAGAGAACACTCATCAACAAGTACTACCAATACCATACCGGTAGGAACTGCCTTCTCAGCAAAAATGGAGTACATGAGGATGCAATTCTCGAACATAGTTGAGGTGGAATGACTGTTCGATGTGAATTTTGCCTATCACTAAATTTCTCTGATGAAAAACCATCTGATGGGAAATTTACTAGATGTTGTAGCAAAGGGAAAGTCTGCCTAAATGATATACATTTTCTGCCTTAACTGGTTTAGCTCAGTGGATAGAGCGTCAGCCTGCGGACTCCAGGGTCCCAGGTTTGATTCTGGCATGTACCTTGGTTGGGGGCACATCCCTAGTGGGGAGTGTGCAGGAGGCAGCTGATGTTTCTCTCTCATTGATGTTTCTGGCTCTCTATCCCTCTCCCTTCCTCTCTGTTAAAAAAAAAAAAAAAAACACAATAAAATATATTTAAAAAAATAAATGGTATACATTTTCCACATTACCCGGCATATTTACAAAGATTAATGACAAATGAAGATTCTGACAGTAAAAATTTCATGAAAAATATTCATTCCATAAATAGTTCTTTTGCTTTTGCTTCCATGAGAGCAAATATTGCATCGCCATCAGGATATGGGCCCTACTGTTTTAGAATACACGGACAAGTTTACCACCGTACTGGAACTTTACATCCTTCGGATGGTGTTTCTCAGAAGTTTGCTCAACTCTATATTTTGGATACAGCCGAAGCTACAAGTAAAAGATTAGCAATGCCAGAAAACCATGGCTGCTCAGAAAGACTCATGATCAACATCAACAACCTCATGCATGACATAAATGAATTAACAAAATCGTACAAGATGCTACATGAGGTAGAAAAGGAAGCCCAATCTGAAGCAGCAGCAAAAGGTATTGCTCCTACAGAAGTAACAATGGTGATTAAATATGATCATAACAGTGACCCAGGTAGATATCATTCTCCCCGTGTAAACGAGGTTCCTGTAATATTCAGAAATGAAGACGGAGAACCTCCCTTTGAAAGGGACTTGCTCATTCATTGTAAACCAGATCCCAATAATCCAAATGTCACTAAAATGAAACAAATCAATATCCTGTTTCCTACATTAGATGCGATGACATATCCTATTCTTTTCCCACATGGTAAAAAAGGCTGGGGAACAGATATTGCATTAAGACTCAGAGACAACAGTGTAATCAACAATAATACTAGACAAAATGTAAGGACACGACTCACACAAATGCAGTATTATGAATTTCATCTCTCTGTGCGGGACACATTTAATCTTATTTTAAATGCAGGAAAATTAACTCAACAGTTTATTGTGGATTTGTATTAAAAAATAGAGGCCAATCAGATAAATTTCATCAAAGCAAGCCAATCTAAGTTTAGAGTTAAAAAATATAGTGGTTTGATGGATTATCTCAAGTCTAGATCTGAAAATGACAATGTACCAATTGGTAAAATGATAACACTTCCATCATCTTTTGAGGGTAGTCCCAGAAATTTGCAGCAGCGATATCAGGATGCTATAGCAATTGTACCAAAGCATGGCAAGCCCGATTTATTCATAACCATGACATGCAACCCCAAATGGGCAGATATTGCAAACATTTTACAACGCTGGCAAAAAGTTACAAACAGACCTGACTTGGTAGCCAAAGTTTTTAATATTAAGCTGAATGCTCTTTTAAATGATATCTGTAAATTCCATTTATTTGGCAAAGTAATAGCTAAAATTCATGTCATTCAATTTCAAAAAAGTGGACTGCCTCACACTCACATATTATTGATATTAGATAGTCAATCCAAATTACATTCCTCTAATTAATTCCCTTTCAATGTGCACGAATTTAGTGCACCGGGCTAGTAGTATGTATGTGTGTGTGTGTGTGTGTGTATATATATATATATATATATATATATATATATATGTATATGTATATATATATGTATATAATATATATATATTACTTAAAAGCACTTTGTTTTGTTATATTTATTTATAACATTACACAAACTATTATTGGGTAACTGAATATAGCTCAGCATACAGGTACACAGAAATTCCATATGTCCCTGAGTTTCTTGTATAAGAATAACTAAGTTTTAGTATAACTCAGTTATACTGGAATCACATCTACACCAAAGACACAAATTTAATTTTCAGCATAACTAAGTCCAAGATGTGGTTAGGTAAAATTTTAGATGCATTGTCTTACAGAAATATATTACTTTTTAAAAATAACAACCTTATGAATTTATGGATTGTTGACTCATATGAATTCCTTTAGATTGTCAAATAAAAAAATTTAAAAATGACAACAGCCAACACAACAACAACTGTCTAGTGTGACTGAATCATAATGATATCTATTTTTGTCAGAAAGTCAAAAAACCTGTGATTTTTGGTGTGCCGTAGAATTTTAGTAATTTGTCTATGTGTGCCATGAGATGAAAAAGGTTGAAAATTGCTGCCATGGAGCATTTTCATAGAACAACCGAACAATTGACATGGCCTCAGCAAGCTATGAGCTAATTACTCTGGGGGGATAGAGATGAAACTTCCCGATATGCACAGCTTGTTGTAATTGTTTTTTTAATCTTTCTCTTTTATTGGCAATGATATTGCACATTGATAACTTTCTTATTATAGCCTAATTTTGTGACTTTTTTCTACTATATACTATTTTATAGATACAAATTGTTTAATCAATCAGGCTTTTACTAGAGATTGACATTTTCACCATCTTCCAGTTTATGTTTGAAAAAGTCTATTACTGTGTGCTTCCCCTCTTTCTTCTTTCCTTTGAAACTGATCACTAATATTATTTAGTTGTCATTTTTTCTTGGTGTTCCCATTTTATACAGGGGCTTCATTCTGGAAATTGATTACTGGGCACTTCTTAGATATAAAGCCTAAATTATCAGGATTTTTTGGTATAGAAAATACAAAGAAAACCTCTTTCAGTGGACAGAAACTTTATTCTTTTAACTTGGCTTACCATAGACATCCTGAGATAAAAGAATACATTTTTAACACCTGTTTCTGATCCCTTGTTTACTACATGTTCACAAATTTAATTAAAAACTAAGAAAATATCAGACTTTGCTTTTCTATTATTAATTTCACATGTATTCTCAGTGGTTAAAGACACACACACTTTACACACATACCTGTCACACATATATACACATGTTTTGCATGTAAACACAAGAAAGGTAAAGCTGTTTGCCAGTTTTAAAATTGGAAAACAAAACAAAACAAAACTATAACTCCTAAAGAGATGAAAAGATCCTCTGAAGATGTTTGGCCTTGGGTATGATTTTAAGGCTATTTATATGTGACTTTCATGCTATGATGTTCCTGAGGTGATAAGTTTGGTCTTAGCAGTGGTTTAATGCCTGTAAAAACAGATGAACTATTTTCTGGGCAAAAGATCTTCTCTTGTTTATCCTGATTATATTAAAATACTGTGAGTTGACATACAACTACTAAACTCTATTTCTCTTTGTCTTACATTAAACAATTGAAATCAAGCCTTTGAAATGTCCCTTAGTTTTCTGAGGCAAAACATATTCATGGGTCAATGGATACTATACTTGGAGGCTAACCTATCAAACTTAAGATACTGAGGCCATATCAGAAATCTAGAGAAAAAAATCTATTTGTATGAAATGCTACTTTAGGTATTTTTATTATTGAGAGTGATATTTAAATTTAAACTTTTCAGTTTTTTCAAGTCTCTTAAAGTTTAACAGGTTGTAAATTACATAGTCCATTCTCCCCTGTCATCCATTACAAACATTAAGCATCATCTGCATATCAAACACTAAGATAGGTCCAGGTCACATGATGTAAGAAAACAATGTCTTTTTTTTTCAAACCATTTCTATATTAATTTAGTAGTCTGAAAAATGGACAGAATTTTATAAACATAATTACAACAGCTATAGATAAAAAGAAGAGTTTAAATTACAATCACTTCCTTCATTGTTACACATTTCCTTGGACTAAAATGGTAGTCTGATTAATTAATTCAAGAAATATATGAATTCTTATTATTTGCTTATCACTGTTCTTATTGCTTGATGAAAAATCTGCTAGACTTATAAACTTTTCCTTAAGTTTATTTGGAGCCACATAATTATGCAAGCATTTTGAATGCAATTATTTAATTCACACAAGTGCCAGAGTTCTGCCTACGTTTGATATCAAAGCATAAATTCTTAAGTGAATACTTATTAAAAACTGTGAAATATTCTAAAACCTTCAGAGAAGTCCCTTTGCCTAATGGAAGTAACACAATAATAGTATTGGTAATCACATGTATAACATTCTCTAGCATGAATTGCATAATACCTACTATGAGGCACTCTTCCAGGAGTTTCGCATGTGATAACTGACAACACTATGTCTAAGTACTAGTTCTGTCTCCAATTTATACTTGATAAAAGTATCTTCTTGCTGTTCCTTGAACACTGTAAAAATAGTCCAGTCTTCAGGCTTTTGGAGTGGCTCTACTTGCTAACTCATACTCCCTTGCCCCAGAGAACCACATGGCTTCCTCTTTCTTTCATGTCTGTTCATTCTCAACCTCTCAATTGAACTTACTATGATGACCCATGATTCCTTCTACTGCACATCAGACCCCCTCACTCAGATTTGCGTCTTCATAACACTTGTTACCCTTTTACACCATAACACTAATTGCTTATGTAGCACGCATGTTTTTGTTCTGTTGATTTTTTTGTTTGTTTGTTGACCCTACTAGAATATAAGGTTCATGATGGCAGGTCTTTTATCTCTAGGTTTTTATTACCTCTGGGACAATGTTAGAACATAAGTATTATATACAGTTAGTTAGTGAGGGCCTGAGGCTTGAAAGCAACTCTGACTTTAAGACCCTTCTCTTCATCAAAAAAACTTCCCAATCAGTGACTTATTCTTATTCAGCTACGTGATTTGGGTGAAACTCTGAACTGTTATGTGCCAAGTTGCTGATTCTCTGTAGCTAAAATTATTGGTATTAACATTTAAAAACTTTCCAAACTTATCAGTAATATGAATGAAATACCTCTCAGAAAATTAATGTCAGTAAGTAAAAGAAAGTTAGCAAGAAATACATTGGATTTTCATGAATTCTCCCTCTGTCTTTGCACATAAAAATTGTACCTGGTAAGTTGTATTTATTATATAATCACACACATCAAATGTCACCAACTCCAGGACCATTCCTGATTTTGTCAAAGCTATTGATTTCAGAGAGAAAGGGAGAGAGAGAGAAACATCAATGATGAGAGAGAATCATCCATTGGCTGCCTCCGGCACACCCCCTACTGGAGACTGTGCCTGCAACCCAGGCATGTGCCCTTGACCGGAATCAAACCTGGGACCCTTCAGCCGGCAGGCCAATGCTTTATCCACTAAGCCAAACCAGCTAGGTCAAAGCTAATTTCACTTTAGCTCTCCCTCAAAACATTTTATTCCCAATTGAAAAAGTTTTAGGTCTTTATTTCATATATGTCTCCCCTGATAAGTATGTGCTCATTGGATTGCAGGATAGTTTCTCAGTAAATGCCCAATGATTGTATAAATGTAATAGTGAAGCTAGAGTTCAGGACTCTTTAAAATATGCTTCAAACTACTTTTCCAGCATGATCATTATATGTTTTTGACATGGACTCTGTTGGCTGCATAGAACAGATGCCAAATATAAATTCCCTTAATCCAAAAGAGAATTAAAGATCATATAGATGAAACATTGCAGAGGCTTTGAAAATATCCAAAGGACAGGCACTTATAGACTCAGGTGGTAAAATAGTGTCTGCTATGCCATTGGAAACACATGATCCAATAATGCTCTGGCATAAATACAGTTTTTCATGCCACTAATCAAAATGAGGTTATTTAGGTCGACCCTGGGACACTTGGATATTGACAGATAAAATGAGGGAGACAGATCCAGCAAGAGGAGACTGGGAAGAACTGGCCCACGAGATGGCAGGAAAGCAGACCATTGCTGCCTCTCTGAAGTGGGAATGGTCACTGTGTTGAGCCCAGCTCACTAGTGTAGAGCTCTTGCCCTTCACTCTCAGAGCTCACGTGGCACAGGCTCTGACAGAAGCCAGATATGCAGCTCCAGAGAGAAAATCAATCAACAGCACTGGGACCTTAACTCAGCAGGGGGTGGAGAAGTTACACTGCATGACGCAGCACAGTAGGCGCTCACTCTTGACCCCAGGGATAGGGTCAGTCTCCTATGGTCCACATGAACTGAGAATGAGGAAAGAGGATCTCACTCTGTGTCTTTTTCAACTTTCACTACTAAACCTTACCCACCTGTCAAAACCCACATCAACCATTCTTCCTATCATAAAGTCTTCCCTATTCCCTTAGCCAAAGCATTCTGTCTGGCAACTGAAATCTCAAAACAATATATCAGTATTTCTCACGGGATTTACACTTTCAACCACAACTTAAATAGTACATTGAGTAACTATCTTCACTTTCCTGCCACCATTAAGTGTTTAGCAGACAGAGACTTCTGTGGCTCTCCCCAAAAACCTAATTGAATGAATATTTCATAAGTTGTTGAAATATTGATAAACTGTGCATCAATCAACTATTTCATGTGCTTTGTCTCATTTTTCACTATTAATAGTTTGGGGAAAGGAAAATGACAGTAACCGCTAACATAAGCTTAACAGAATACCTAACCTTGTAAATATGTTTTCTTCCTCAAACATGAACATTTTGGTGCCATCACAAAATAAATGCAATGATTTAAAAGATGTATTATGTAAGAGTTAAGAAATCTTCACCAGTTTATATTATTTATTTGACATCTGGACTTACTAATGCCAGTGTGATGATGCACCTGGTGATCTCAAGTAGCATGACCTTTTATAAATAATAATGTATGTCAACATATTTGTACTCCTCTCCTAATTCTCTTCAAGTTAGGAACATCATAGAGAGGTTGATATATTTGGCATCTCCAATATAACTAAGATTATTTAGTTTCAAAACTTGATATGTTTTGATAAAAACTACAATATGAGCATATTTTATTATAATAATATTTTATTTGAAAATAAATTATAGACAAATATTTGTAATCACATGCGCAATCACTGGTTTTAGAAAAGAGCTCATCAAAAGCTATTCTCAGTGGTTTATGAATTAGCAATAGATGTGATTTTATAATACTGTAATAAATCCAGACGTGTGTATTGATTTACTATCTGAGAGTTGTTATCCCATCTATTTTCTCATGATTGCATGCTTTTTTCTTCAAAGGCTCTGAATCAAAGATAATTAGTGAGCAGTTCATAATTTATTAATAACTGACAAATGAGGATCAGGGTGGAATAGTGCCAGAAAGAATAGGAGCTTTGCAACAACTAATTGCTCACTGTGGGAAGTAAACCATCCTAGGAAACTGAACCCAAGAGGGTAAGTGGGTCAATTACTCAACATTATTGAATATCCCACCTGTGACTTCTCACAGATCAAACACTCAGGAAGTTATATAGAGGCAAATATTTGGAGGGAAAAACTCTATGGCATTGGAAACAAGTTAATATCATTGATTTGCAAAGCTGAAAATGATTTTAAAAAGCATCTAGGACTCTCGGATTTCAAGTGCCGGTAAAAAACACAAGAGCAAAATATACCTTTGGTGTGAAGCCCCATTTCTTTAAGAATGTGATCCCCATCTGAAAGTCAGAGCAGCAGGCTAGCATGCCATATGATGCTGTGCTGTGAGGGAAGACTGCTAGGTTTCTGGGAATCTTACCAGGACTCTCAGAGACCACAATAACATAGGCTCTCACAGGAACTTGATACCCAGCTCTACAGAGAAAATCAATAGCATTGCCCTATGCCAAAGGGTAGAACTCTATTCAACAAAAAATCAGTTTCCTGAGTCATGTCTGGGAGTATATTCATTGCTGAGAAATTGTTGTAGATCTCCACCTTCAGCATACTAAATAATGTTTATATAGATATTCTTTTATCTATGCTGCCTCTGGGCTCTCAAATCTATTCTTCTAATATAGTTTGTACCTAGATCATATCCATTTAAATGTTATAATTTAAAAATATTTTAAATATTTAGTCGGGTAAATGCCTATTGGGAAATCACATATGGTTACAATTATAAATCCTATATAATAAAAGGGTAATATGCAAATCGACTGAACAGTGGAACGACTGGTTGTTATGATGCACACTGACCACCAGGGGGCAGACCTCAACCATGAGCTGCCCCCTGGTGGTCAATACGCTCCAACAGGGGGAGCGCTGCTCAGCTACAAGCCAGGCTGATGACTGGGGAGCTTAGCGGCCTGCCTTTGCAGCAGCACTAAGGCAGTGCTAAGGATGTCCGACTGATGGCTTAGGCCCGCTCCCATTAGGGAGCGGGCCTAAGCCATCAGTTGGACATCCCCCAAGGGCTTCTGGACTGCAAAAGGGCTCAGGCCAGGCCGAGGAGACCCCACCCCCCACCCAGTGCATGAATGTCATGCACTGGGCCTCTAGTATTTTATATAAAAACATATTTATACACCATTATACACTTACACATATACATTTATACACCATTGTAATAATAATAGCCACTGTTATGTTATATACAAATATAATGTATTAAAATAGTTGACATTTATTATCATTATATTTAATTTTAAACACATGACAATTATCATAATGTATAATTTTAATAATACAAACCAACAATAATAGAAAATAAAATGTACTTACATGGAATTTCAACAGTTTGATATAAAAATGAACATTTAGCCTCCTTTTAAGGTGTTCTAATAATTTAATTCCCATAATATTTTCTCACAAAATACACATTCTTACTTGATAATTTCAGTATACTTCCACAATTACTTTAATTACTTGAGAGTGAAGTAGTTAAATTGAAACATTAGTCATTCTTGTTTCCTACTTTATAGGTATAATGTTGATAGATGTGATTCAACTTTGGAAAAACATTCAATAGCCATAATGAAGAGAGCTAAATAAATCAGAACATAAATATTTGGCTTATTTCTTTGACTAATCTCCTTTTTATGAGGCACTCATGTCTTTAATTAATATCACATTTTCACCAAGACAAATGAGTGTTTAAAATAAATCTTATTATCAGAGTTGTGCTTAAAATATTCTTATTTTTAAGCTGAAAAAATTAGCATGACTTTTTGCTACTTTACCTGTCCTTACTTTTTTCTTTTCTACTTTTCTCAAAATAAATTAAAACCTAAAATTGGTAAGCATAGCAAGGTTAGTCATGACAGTCATACACTTCTCTCTAAGAGGACTTACAGATAGACCAGTGTCAGCTATGAAATGACCGCCAGTCAGAGAAAGTTCAGTGGGAGGAGCTTATGGTAACATTAGGCTTCTAGGAGTGGAGATAACTTTTGTTCAGTAAAGGTGTCTTCCTGTAACACAAACACATCATTCAGTGTTTTGTATCTCAATATCGTTGTGGCTGAACAGAACTAGGATAGGGGAAGAGTACGAAGAAGAATCCAGGTAATTTATCTTTATTGAACTCGTAGAGATGTTCTCTTCCATGGAAACAAACAAAATGCACCCAAACGGGAGCAAGCAAAGGCTATCTATTAGGAGCATGCTACAGCAAGGCGATCGTACACCATGACTTGCCTTCGGCAGAAACCCAAAGGCAGTCAGTGGAGTGTGAAAGCTTTTTAATGAAAAGTAAAAATAGAGAAGTCTTCAGGTATACCTTGGTTGGAGATTATTGACATGGGTAGCTAGAGGTGCGCTAACTATAAGTGGGGCATCTTATGCCATTGGTTAGAGGGACCTCTTTGGCTTCCTCCCATTGGTCCCAAGCTGGAAGTGGAGACAAAAATCATGGAAGCTGCTGTGTATTTATAAAGTCCTAATCATTTGGGATGATTGCTGCACAAGTTGTGGTTTGGCTGTCTGGGCTGTTGCTACAGATTTGGAATCAAAGTTCTATATTCTTATTTGGTCTGGCCATTGCCCATGTGTATATTTAGTCTGCCACTTCATACATTTTACTAAATAACACTATAGGCTTTTAATAAACTTAGTGCTCAATATTTTTTTTTTAATTTAAAAGAAAACACTTTAAGGATTGCAGCCATAAATATACTTTGAATTTCTTTTATTAAATGATCAGGTGAATAACTAGTTCAAATCAGTGTCACCTTGAATATTATTGATTTATGGAAAAATGAATTTTGCTGTTAGGGGATAGAAATTATTTAAGAAGGATTTTGATTTATCAAATAACTTAACAAAACCTAATGTAATTACAATGCCAGAGGAGGAAAGGGGGAGATAAGAAAAAAAATAATAGAGAAAGTGAAGTTGAGATTTAGGTGAAACAAAAATTCTGCATTTTTGGTGATTTGCCAGTTTCTGAAGTCAGATGTCAGTTTAAAGTTTGCTGGCTGCCCCATCTATATATTGCCTACAATGTCCTATTACTTATTTGCTACTTGAGAAGAAAGTTGCATTTTCAAAAGGTTTAAAAATATATCTATATTGGATAAGGTAATGTAGACCAAATACATTAAAATGCATTAGTGTTTAATCAATCATATCTAACATACAGTTTACATTTATTTACATATATTATATGCACATATAAATATAATATGTGAACACATGTGTATATACTATATAGTACTGACATTTAATTATTTAAATTTGAGTGATAAAAATTAAATCATGCATATAAAGGTGAAACAATTTAATTTTCCTGCTCAAAATATCACACTGGAGCTGCTTTTTGCAAAAATACTTGTGGATTGTGCAGCCCCTCTTTTGTTACAGGCTCACTACAGTAGATTTTTCTAACTTTGGTGACCAGTAGAGTTTGCTTTTATGAAGTAATTTGACCCTTTGATATGCTTTCTGATACTTTAACATGGACAGTCTAATAGTGAGACAGTCATGCAACCAGATAATTTTAATGTAACACCATTAGCACTGTATTTTTGACAAATTGGTGCAAGAATAAAATAGAGGATATGTTTATCTTTGCCTTAGTGAGTACAGAAATATTGTTACAGAGATGATAGATTTAAACTGGACCTGGAAGATGAAAATTTATTTTACAAGTTAGTTGAGAGTATATTTGAGAAAGGCATGTAGGCATGGAGGCACATGCATGTCCAAATTACTGTGACTCTATAGACCTGTCTAAAATGCCTTAAATGACCTTTGCCTGTGACTCAGCGCCATTTCTTCCTGCTTCATTAACAGTATGAGCTTTGTCTTATATAAATATGATAAATATATATGTACATCCTACATAATAAAGCAGTAATATGCAAATGACCATCACACCCTCACACAAGATGGCTGTCCCCATGTGGTCACAAGATGGCCAGTGCGGGAGGGAAGTTGTGGACGATCAGGCCAGCCAGGGAGGACCAGGCTGGCAGGGTAAGGCAGTTAGGGGCAACCAGGCTGGCAGGGGAGGGCAGTTGGGGGCAACCAGGCTGGCAGGGGAGGGCATATAGATATATATGCTTTACTCTACCTCAAAGAGAAAATCTTGTATGTCAAAATACCCATCACTTCTTGAAGGCTTTCCTGACCCATCTGTGGAAAAACTAAGCTTTGCTTTCATATAATCTTATATGGTAAATCTGTGGGTCAATTGCTCAGATAATTTTACAGTTTTGTTATTTTGTTTTGAGATATTAGGATTCTCAAATAATCCAAGTAGCTAGTACTGAAATATAGAAGGATAAAAATTCTGCCATTAAGCATTAAACTTGCTATGAAAAGAAACATGTAGAAATAAATGTTAGGGAAAAAAAATCTTGTTTAAAAGATAGAGGCTAGGATGAAATTTACAGTCACTTAACAAACCAGTCTTCATTTGTAGATAATATTAAAATACCATTGTAAACAAATTGTAGGAGAATTATTTAAAATACTTACCAAAGAACAAATTGTTTTAAGCACCTACAGGAACTTGTGAAGCTTTTATTAACATGCAGACTATTAATATGCTAATTACAAACTGTTCTCTTTTATTCATTAAGTAAATTCTCCTAAGACTATTATAAGACACATCACTCACTTCAAGTATTTATTGAGTACCTCTTGGATCAGTGGTTCTCAACCTGGAGGAAATTTAGGATCAACTAACAGCTTTTGAAAAATGATGATGCTGGGTCCCATCACCAAGACGTTCTGACTTACTTATTCTGGGGTGAGGCCTGGGCCTTAGTTTTTCTTCCTGTGTGGTTTGTTTATTTGTTGTTGTTTTAATTTCTCTGGTTGACTTTAATCTGTATACAGTTTAGAATCTTTACACAGTGTGAGTAGGAAGCTGATTTTAGTAAATACTAGAGGCCCAGTGCATGAAATTCATGCACAGGTAGAGTCCCTAGCAGCTGCCAGCTGCCAGCTGCCGGCCAGGGCCTCCCTTCATTCCGCACTGCCCCCTGGTGGAGAGCGCACATCATAGTGAGCGATTGAACTCCTGGTTGGTCAAACTCCTGAGGGGACACTTTGCATATTAGGCTTTTATATATATATATAATTTCTCATTCTTAAAGCGTAGCACAGATTCTCAGTACATGTTAGCTAATAATGAGAATGATTTTGTCTACAACTGCAGCAAAAAGTTTTTAAAAGGTTGTTAATATTTGATGAAATTTACTTTGATTTTCCAAATATATATGAGTAAGCAAACTGAATCTAACATGTTCAATAATATTTGCTAGTCGTAGCATGCCTTTACCTATGGTATTCATGGGAGAAGAGCCTGTTTTATAATGACCTCAGGCTCATTAAATTGATTAAGAGAAGTACAGTGAATTATCATTAAAGCATAGTTTGGGAAATAAACCAGTTCAAGTGCAGTTTAAAGAAAACTCACCTCAAGTTCTCTTTCTGCTTTCATTCAGTGTGCTGTTTCTAAGTCTTCTAATTGTCTTGAGAGAAAGGAAAAAGAGAGTTTCTGATTCCAACATTTAAGTGAATTAGTTTTTTGTTTGTTTTTGTGATGTTGTACTTAAAGGAATATTTACAGATTGAACACTTGGATTTGTTAGTGTTTGTTTTTTGTGTTTTTTTTAAATATATTTTATTGATTTTTTACAGAGAGGAAGGGAGAGAGATAGAGAGTTAGAAACATCGATGAGAGAGAAACATCGATCAGCTGCCTCCTGCACACCTCCTACTGGGGATGTGCCCGCAACCCAGGTACATGCCCTTGACCGGAATCGAACCTGGGACCTTTCAGTCCGCAAGCCGACGCTCCATCCACTGAGCCAAACCGGTTTCGGCGTGTTTGTTTTTTTTCAATTTTAGAACTTGAAATATACATATGATTTACTTAAGATTTGTCTCACTTTTCTTATTTGATCTTTATTTTATACCTGCATATGAATAATAGCAGAATTTAGATCATTGAGTACTTTTATGGTATTCATCTTTTAATACTTTCAAACAATATTTGGTATAGTATTTTGTCACAGTAAAGGCTAGACTTACATAAAGGAATTTTAAAATGTGTATGTAATTTATTGTGAATTAATTTATTTATTAAAGTTGTTTAATCTGCTAATAAACTAATAGCAAAGGAAGAAAGAAATGCCCAGACCATAGTTCTTAAATTTTCAACAGGGGGAGGGAGAGATGAGGCTGAAGGATTGGGTGGGAATAGAAGGAGCTGGAAGTTGTGGAAGAAGAAATTGTGCTTCCAGTACAGTATGAGGCAGTAACTGCTGCCCACATCACACCTCCATAATTTGCTATCAGTGCCGTATTAGGAAAGCTGTTTCCTCTCACTGAGTCCCAGAATTGTTATCACTATGATGCATATTATAATAGGACATTTCAGTCTTGAAACAGAAAACAAGGAAAAAACAAATGTGTTAGAAAGGCACACTCCCCCGCTATCAGAAGTGTTTTTACTCTACACTTCTGATACATGATATATATGTGTATGTGTCTGTTTGTTTCCACACCAAGCAATTCTCTGCAATCTCAAGTGGGTGTCCCCCAATTCAATTCAGTTCTGACATTAACTGGAGTTTGCACCATAGGTTTAAGGACTCATCTCAGAAGACTGCTCCCTACTCTAGATACCAATCACAAGTAGTAGGTCCCTTGCTTACCTACAGCTTCTGTTCCACGTGGCTATTGTTAACCTAAAAATAGAAAGCTAAAGTGAGAGGCAACAAGCTTTTATTTGAGATTCAAGAAAATAGCTATTCTTGAAAAATCATTCAGGCAGAGATCCAAATAGTGTTCCCTTTAGGAGGTGAAGGCAGGGGGTATTTATGAGAAAGAGAAGGGGAATAATTACATGACTAGAAGGAAGGGATTTCTATAGATACAGATAAGCTAGCATACTGATGTTAATTCTAAAGAATGTCTTTAAATTTCAGTCCCCTAGTCATTATATCAACTTTATTATTATCTTTGCAAACAGTTGTTCAGCATGCAGTGATTCTTCAAAAGCAGCCCAAAGGTTATTTTGCCCAATTTTAACATTCCAAAGGTTGAGGCATAGGATGTACAAGACAGTTCTGGGATGACAGCTCTGCCTCCATTTTAAAGTTGTTCCATTTATATTATTTGTCACATTACAAATGGGAGTTTCCCTTTACTCCTCTCTTTGAATTCAGTCGTTTGTTAGTACAGTTCATAGAACTCTGGGGACAACACTCTTAGGTTTACCATTATTTTATATACAGTAGCAAATGATATGATAAAGGATACAGATGAATAACCAGTCGAGGGGATGCATAGGGCAGAGTCTGTAAGGCTCCCCAGTGTGGGAGCTTTCTATCCCTTGATTTGGGATGTGACACCCTCCCAGTGCATGAATGACTATCCCAACCCAGAAACTCTCCTAATCCCTTTTGAGATGTTTATGGAGGTTTCATCATGTAAGCATTATTGATCATTACCTCCTTATCCAGCCTCTCTCCCTTCTCTGGAGAATGATGGGAGAGGCTGAAAATTCCAAGCTTCTAATCACACCAGCCTCCAACTGGGAGCCCACCAAGAGTCATCTCATTAGAGCAAAAGATAGTATTACCACCAGGAAATTCCAAGATATTTAGGAGCTTTGTGTCAGGAAATAAGGTCAAAGAGTAATGATGGAACAAAAGATTCTCCTGGCATCTTATTTGCAACTAGAGTCCCAGTGCATGAAATTTGTGCACTGGGGGGGGGGGTGTCCCTCGCCCAGCCTGCATCCTCTCCAATCAGGGACCCCTCGGGGGATGTCCGACTGTTGCATCCTCTCAGATTCCAGGACTGCTGGCTCCTAGCCGCTTGCCTGCCTGCCAGCCTGATCACCCCCTAACCGCTCCCCTGCTGGCCTTATTAATACCTAACTGCTCCCCTGCTGGCCTGATATCGCCCCCAACTGACCTCCCATGCTGGCCTGATGGCCCCTAACCACCCTCCCCTGCTGATCTGATCTCACGCCCAATGGCCCTCCCCTGCCAGCTTGATCTCACCCCCAACTGCTCTCTCCTGCTGGCCTGATCTCACCCCCAAACACCCTTCCCTGCAGGTGTGATCTTGCCCCGAACTGCCCTCTTCTGCTGGCCAATTTGGTTCTGATTGGTCGGTTTCTATGCCAATCGGTGTCAAAAGCTTCACCTCCTAGGCAGCCACTGGCTCCTCACAGTTCACCCAGATTTGGTTCTGATTGGTCAGTTTCTATGCCACTCAGTGTCTCTGGGCCTATCAACGGGGTCTGATCAGCAGCCCCGGTGGAGGCCTGGAGAGAAATGGAGGCATGGCTGCAGGAGAGAAAGAGAGCAAGTGCTGATCAACAGCTGCCACAGAGGCTATGGATCAGACCCTGCTTCTCTCTTCAGTCCTCTCTCTGGCCTGATTCGCAGCCCCCTGAGCAGTTGGTGCTGGTCACCACACCTGTAGCCGCAGTAGTCAGTCGCCATGGCAACCCAGCGCTGACTGCAGGATTGATTTCCGGTTGGTCGAGCCTCTGGTCATGATGGAAACAGGGTTTTTATATATTAGGATGGTTTTGAAACCGAAATATAGGGAGGGAGTCCAAGTCCGTTGTCTTGCAAAATCAGAGCGTGACGTTGTGGACAAAAACAGTGGAACCAAAGTTTATGGAGAACATCCATGCGAATTAAAGTCTATTAGCCTATCTGTAGAGCCCCACATGGCCATAAGCCACATGAGTGCAGGGATGTGCTCCCCCACCACAGGAAAGTCAGGAACCCATTGTGTGACAGGAGAAGGGAGAAGGGGAGAGGAATCAAGTGCCTATTAATTTAGAGGGTAGATACAGTCTTTTAGTTCCTATTGTTTTTTAAAAGAATACTGCCCTAGTAACATCCTTAGGATTGGTTACATGCCTCACTGCCTTGTGATTAGTTATCTGCATGCTGCCTGTCTTAGCAATATCCATACATTTTAAAGTTCATGCCTCTTGCTTGTATCCTTACTTCCCCACCTTGTTGGGATGCCTTAGTAACTCCATCTAGCTGGGTTCCCCAGTTTTATCCCCTTCCCCCCACCATGGTCCTGATTCCTGACTGCCTGGAATCTGTCTCCTCAGTTTTAGGAGCTTTGTATCAGGAACTGGGAGAAGATACCAAGATATTATATATATATTTATATATATATATATATATATATATATATATATATATATATATATATACACACACACACATACACACACATTTATATATACTTATATATACTTATATATATTTATTTATATTTATATATTTAAATATTTATATATGTTTTATATATAAATATTATGTATATAAATATAAATAAATATATATTTATATATTTAAATATTTATATATGTTTTATATATAAATATTATATATATATTATTTTTTTCCGTATTACTTCACATTAAGATGTGAGAGTGCCAGGTTTGGAACTTGATTAGTTAAGACTCAGAGGTCCTCTGATGTTTCAAAATCCATTGACCTGGGTTTATTGCTCAGATAGTATAATTTTGATAAAGGTCCTTAGGCAACCGCAGGTAGACACCTATAATCATCAGGGAGGGGTAAGAAGCTCTAGAGTGAGAGGAAGCAGAGAGCTAAAAAAGGTTTTAAAAATTACTACATGTAACTATACCCTATGCCAATTTCCCTAGACTACAGCTGGGGAATAATGATTGGATTGTACATACATGTGCTGTAGATGTGGCATTCCCCACAGAGTTATTCAAAAGCATACTTAAAAAATGAAATAGAAAGGCCTTTCTAACCATTTTGCATTACCTTCTCTCCTGTGGGGGGGATAATTTTATGCCTTTGTGGCACAAGCATGGGAAATAAAGAGTAGAGTTTGGAAACCACATATGTGATCATTATGCTTTTTATACCTTTTCAAGTTTTTTCAAAAATATTCTTCAAAGTTTAGCCTACTTTCATCAGGAAATCAGTACAAAATCTTAAAAGAGTGGCAGTGAATTAAGACATAGATGCACAAATATTGCATTATGAAACATTTTAAGAAATATATAAAGCAATAAACATCATCAGTGTTAATTACCAATGAACAATTTCCTCTGCTTTTATTTTTATTATAAATACCAGGGGCTCAGTGCATAAATTCGTGCACCTTGAAAGGAACTGTGGGCCTCTAGGCTGTGGTGGGCACAGGGGTTGTTCTCACCCCACCCTCCATACACCCGCCCAGCCCCTCCCACTGCAGCCCCCAGTTCCCTTTCTGCTGGCAGCCCTGTTCCCACCACCACCACTCCCATGTGGTGATGGCGCAGGCCTTGCTCGCATATGCTAATGGAGCCGAGCGATCAGGACTGGCGCTGGGTGCTGGCAGCGGGTGTGAGTGGGACCATTGTGGTGCAAGAGGCGGCTACCGGCCCCAATTGCCCCTCAGGAGCAGGGGGAGGTGGAGAAGCCCTGAGGGACTCTCGGGGCCAACAGCCACAGCTCGCATCAACTGATAGCGCTGAGCAATTGGGGCAGGCACTGGGCAGTGGCAGCGGGTGTGAGAGGGGCCGGCACAAGCAGGCAGCAGTGTGAGTGCCTGGTGTGATGACAGTGCACGGGGACAAAGAATTTTCATTAACCACCAGAGGCTTTCCCCGATGTAGTGACCAGTGCCCCACGTTGGTCTGGCACCCCCATTCATCTGCTCCACCATCCTGCCGCAGACGATGCCTGCCATGTTTCACATACGCCTCCTGGTTGTGGTCAGCACACATCATAGTGACTGGTTGTTAGATTGTTCTGCCATTTGATCTATTTGCATATTAAGGCTTTATACATATAGACTAGAGGCCCGGTGCACAAAAATTTGTGCACTGGGGGGGGTGTCCTTCAGCCCCATTTGTGCCCTCTCACAGTCTGGGACCCCTCGGGAGATAATGACCTGCTGGCTTAGGCCCGCTCCCAGGTGGCAGAGGGCAGGCCCAATCCCTAGGTGCAGCCCCTGGTCGGGCTCAGAGCAGGGCCAATTGGGGAGTTGGGGCGCCACCCCCTGTAATGGACAGAGCAGGGCAGATCAGGAGGTTGCAATGCCACCCCCAGTCACGTTCAGGCAGGGTCAATGGGGAGGTTGCGGTGCCACCCCATCACACACAGAGCAGGGCCAATCAGGGGGTTAGGGCACTGCCCCCTGTCATGCACAGAGCAGGGCCCATCAGGTGGGTTGGGACTCCGTACCCTGTCACACACAGAGCAGGGCTGATCAGGGGGTTGGGGAGCTCCCTCCTGTCACGCACAGTGTAGAGCCAATAGGGGAGTTGAGGCACCGCCCCCTGTCACACACAGAGCAGGGCGGATCAGGGGCTTGGGGCACTCACCCCTGTCACACTCAGGGCAGGGCTGATGGGGAGGTTGAGGCTCCACCCCGTCACACTCAGAGCAGGGCCCATGGGGGGATTGGGGCACCGCACCCTGTCACACACAGAGCAGGGCGGACAGGGAGGTTGTGGCCCCGCCCCCTGTCACACACAGAGCCGCAGGGCAATCAGGGGTTTGGGCGCTGCCCCCTGTCATGCTGCTCCAGGGGCCAGGAGGCCTCGCTGCTCAGCTGATCCTGTTGCTGGGAGGCTCCGCTGATTCCGGTGTCAGGAGGCTTCGCAGCTCCACTGATCCCAGTGCCAGGAGGCCTTGCAGCTCTGCTGATCTCAGTGCTGGGAGACCTCGCAGCTCTGCTGATCCCAGTGCTGGGAGGCATATTACCCTTTTACTATATAGGATAGAGGCCTGGTGCATGGGTGGGGGCTGGCTGGTTTGCCCTAAATGGTGTCCCGGATCAGGGTGGGGGTCCCACTTGGGTGCCTGGCCAGCCTGGATGAGGGGATGATAGCTTTTTGCAGCTGGTCACACCCCCTTCAGGTTGGGGGTCCCCTCTGGGGTGCCTGGCCAGCCTGGATGAGGGGATGATGGCTGTTTGCAGCTGGTTACACCCCCTTCAGGGTGGGGGTCCCCACTGGTGTGCCTGGCCAGCCTGGGTCTGAGGCTGAGGGCAGTTTTCAGGCTGGCAGGTGACTGAAGCTCCCTACCTCTCCTTTTTTTCTTTTTTTTTTATTCTGGGATTTATTTACCTTCTATGGCTGTCACTGGAGCTGAGAGCCAGCTTTAGCTCTGAGGCTCAGCTCCAGCTCTGAGACCTCAGCTGCTGAAAGCAGGTATCTGGTTTGTTTGGGTTCTATAATTGAAACACTGTTGCAACTCCAGCTCAGCCGTCTGGCTGAAAGCATGGGGTTTGTTTAGCTTCTATAATTGCAACATAGTTGCTTAGAGTGCAGCTCAGAGGCTGGCAGTGGCAGGTGGGGAACCTTGGCTTCCTCCATCACTGGAGCAAGCAAGCCTCCTGTTCGCTTCAGCTGCCTTGCTGCCGGCCGCCATCTTGGTTGGCAGTTAATTTGCATATTGCCCTGATTAGCCAATGGGAAGCGTGTCGGAGGTATGGTTAATTGCCATGTTTGTCTATTATTAGATAGGATGTTACACCTTTAAAATTTTATCATTGTCATTAAGTATCATAATTGGAATTGTTTAAATTATTTGTTTTATTTTTTGAAGAGTATAAAATTAAGTGAGAGAAAACTAAAATTGACCCATAGTGTGAATTGATGTAACACTCCAACATAAGTGCTCTTAGAAGTTTGATATACTTTTACGCCAATATTTTATTTTCCTACACATTTGTTTCCTAATTAAGAAAAATATTACTTTATATTGATTTATATTGAATTATTGCCTCCACAGATATATTTTGTTGACTGTGAAATATTTATGAGTTATTTACTTCCTGTAAGATATATGGCCAGCCTCAGGCATATTATCTGTATCACACTCCTTGCCCAAGACCAGGTTAGAAAAATATCAGTTAGGAGGGAAAAAAAAGTAAAGTGCTGACTGTAAGCCCAAGACAATGCAGAGAGCTTTACAAGCATTATTAAACTATTTCTTCAAAGCAACCCTATATGGGATAGTCGCAATTATTCTTTCATTTACATCAGTGACTAGTTTACCGAAACTATACATTTATGAATGGATACGTCCAGGACTGCTCCTAGTCTGCGTACAAATCCCATGATCTTAACTGGCTTGCTACACAATGGAGTCAAAAGGAGAGGACATTTTTATTACTCTATGATCAGTTTTGGAGGATCTTTTTTTAAAGGATTGGTGTCACTTTTCAGTGTGGCTGGCCACCTGTGAGGGCACAAGCGCCACTCTTGTCTTCAGCATTAAGTACCATCATTTTCTGTTGTTTATTTAAAATGGGTGAACGATGCTGCCTTTTCAATTTATTCCTTTTTTAAGAGCAGTAAACTGAAAATATTTTCTATCTAATGAAGGTATTTCATTTGTGAAATTACATTTCCTGCCTTTCATTTATCCATTAAGATCTTAGTGTGTTCTTCTCCACTTGTATGATCTCTTATTTAAGAATTTAAGTCACCCTTTATCCACAGCCCATTGTCTTGCTTTTATGATCTAGTATCTTTGAGAATTTCTTTCCTAGAGTTATAATCGCCTGGCTTCGGTAGGAGGAAGGTTATCTTACTTACACTGACACACTTCGTACATATATTGATCAGCTCTGTGTAAGGCCTGGCTGAAGTAATTTCATTTGAATCTTCTTTGGGCTTAGAAAGCTTCTGTTATCATATCTTAATCTTCCAAAGGACAAATCAAAATAGCCTTAAAATAAAGACCAATGATTTTTGTTTATAAGCCTAGAAGGCCTAAACTATTTTAAACTGGGATAGTAATGATCTTGTTACAGCTCCATGCAGTTACTCACAGGCCTCCAGGTGCTGGGAACTGATGGAGATGCAGATGTGCCCTGTGCTGAACCACAGCTCACATACATTAGATTAGCCCCTATTTTTAGCACGTTTTAGTTTCTATTTCTAAATTACCTCTGAGTCTTCTGAGCATTTTCAACCTGTACTTCTGCAAGTATTTATTGATTAAGGAAAGAACATGAACTTTATACCATCTGGTGTGGAGGTGACTAGGTTATTTTAAAAGTTATTTAAAGGTCCAAATCACTTAGAAGATCTATCTCATTTCAGATATTTATAGAAAAGGTACTTTACTTTTAATTTTCTTCATAACAAATTTATGCACAGTATGCTCTGATTACTAAATTTTTAGAAAATGTATTTTGTGAAAATTATGATTTAAAAATTTGCATTGCCCATTTTGTATTTATAAGAATTTGTTTGAATGTAATTAGTTATTCAGTTATATTATCAATGGAAATATTAGCATGGTAATATTTTATGGATCATGAAAAATATAAATTCCTCTGATGTAATGATAATTTATTCTATCACTTTAATTATGAGATTACTAAGAGTAATAGCTACAACTTTTCTCCCAAAATATTTGATCAGCCAGATACTCACCAAGGTGATTATATATATTCTCTCACTTTATTTTCATAAAACCTATGAAGTAGGATTCTTATCTGTCAATTGAACACAAAGAGGTTAACTAAGTAACCCAAGGAAATTTATTTATGTCATCTTAAAACAAGTCAAAGAAACTATCAGTACAAAATCTGAAACAAGGTCTCAGAAAAGGTAGACATACAAATATCGAATATTACATGATTTCAGATTATTTTATTAAACTTTGCTAAAACTATGAATCAGAATTCTAGAGATAGGTAAAATGATTTAATTTTTCAAGACTAACATGTGTGGATTTGGTGTCATAGTGAATTGTATGAGTGTGTATGTGTATGTACTAATTTTTAAGACAAGTTCCCTATTATAATTTTTAAAATTAAGAGGAATGAGTAAAATATTATTATTTATAGAATCATTAGTGTGCTTGTTTGGGTCTTAGAACACTACCAAGTATGAAGCGAATCCTATTAGGCAACGGCCACAATATGCAGTTACTATTGCCTTCCTAAGCACATTGCTACCTGAACTTACTAACTTGTACACATGCATCTGGAAGGGTGTTTGTACCTTATTAGGAGATGACATCATCTTTTTATCACTAAAAATTGATCAGGTGCATTAGTCAAAAATCCATTATTAATTACTTTATTATTTTTGAGTTGGAAATGGGATGTTTGAAATTAACACGTATATACATATTTTTATATTAATAAACTGAGATAATTGTGATATTAACACGAGTTACAGTAAAACACTGACTACTTACACGTTGTCATTTATTATGTTTAAACTATGAAGAAGAAAAAATAATCAAAGAATCATCATCATCTCAAGAAACTGCCAGTCTAAGAAAAGAGGAAGGTGGACTTTCTTGAAGAGTCAGGTAGTAAAAGTTTTAGGCTTTGCAGGCCCTACATTCTCTTTCACTACTCAACTCGGCCATGCAACTCTAAGGAAGCCACAAACAAGAAATGAATGTGGCTGATTCCAAAAACACTGCATTTGCAAAAATAAGTGCGATGTTTGATTTGGTCCATGGACCATAGTTTGCCAGCTTCTAATCTGAGTTTTTATACAAGCAGAAACAGTGGGAAAGTTAACGTATATATCAAAAATTATGACATTAATAAATGTCTTATAATTGCACTAATAAATAAATATAACTATAAAAAATATGTTAAGATGTGCAAAAGAAACACTTCTCTGTGTTTTAACATTTTGTTGTACTGTAACTTTGACTTTCAATATCTCTATAATGAGAATAATTATTTGGCATATTCTTTAAATACAAATTATCAAACTGGAAATAAATGTCATATAGCCATTTCTGTTTAGTAGGATTCCATTTTAGTGATAACCAAATTGTCACATAGTAGCACAGAAATTAAAACATCATGAATGCTTAAGCCGGGCCTATGAACCAGGGTGTCATGGTTCAATTGCCAGTCAGGGCAGATGCATGGGTTGTGGGCTCGATCCCCAGTGGGGGGCATGCAGGAGGCAGCTAATCAATGATTCACTCTCATCATTGATGATTGTATCTCTCCTCCCTCTCTGAAATAATTTCACTGGCATAAGAAAAAATATATATATTTAAAAAAATTAAAAAAACAAAACATCATTAATACTGCAAAGAAAATATATGGGACAATGCCTACTTCTTTGAAAAAAATATATTGGAATTTTATTTGGAATTACTTTTCTACCTTCTCTAGCATTTTATTTTCTTTTCTTCTCCTTATTTGATATAAAATAGAGTAGATACATGTCAAGGAATTAAAGTTCAAAATAGCCAGATTTTGGACAAAAGCCTAAACTTGCTGGTCCATTACTAAGCTTTTCCCACAGTTCTCTTGAAATAACTAGAAATGCTATTCATAAAATATACGTAAAGGTGAATGCGTTGAAGCACTAAATAATTCTGTATTATATTCTGCCATCTGTTTATGTGGTTTCCCACAATAAAGTGCAATTTTATTAGACAGTTTACTCGTGTTTTTTTCTGGATCATTTTTTACTATGACTATGTGAAAATTTTTAAATAATCTTGAATGTTTGATATCCAGAAAGTGAATGTATTATATATAGCTTGCTTATTTTTAACATAGCAATAGTCCTGCTAATATATAGAGATGCATTTTTTTAAATCTGAAAATGTAAATTTAAGTTGAAAGCCTTCCATAAGTGATTAAAGTCACATATGCATAACATTTTCAATAGGCTTTGATAAATAATTCCACTGGAATAAGAAATCAGTGGGTCAAGTGAGGAAGACATTGTTCTCCAGCTGAAATATGTAGGCTCTATGCAAAACATGTATTTGAGGGGCTATTTAAAATGTCTTCTGAATATAAAAGTTGCCGAATTTCGGAGGGGACATATATTTAAATGGGCTTACATATTTTTGCACTTCTATATTAATTGCATAAGCAAATGTATTAGTTCATATGGCCTTACTGAGTCAGCACTTTAAGTAAAATAAAAATAACTATTTCATACAGCTCTGTATGTCTTAATTCCATAAAACACTTCTTAATTTGAAGGGCATTGTGGAAAAAATTGATTGTATGCATAGAGGGATTTATAATTTTGAAAAGCAAAGCAGACACCTGTCTAAATACATAGCGTCTTTGTGCTGTATTGAGGGAGTGGGATCTCTTCCTTATCTTGGGCTTTCTTGTTTGCTTTTCAGTTGCTGCGAATGTGGCTGTGGACGGGCTTCTTCCCTGTGCGCTGTTGCCCATCCAAGCCTAATATGGTTAGTGTTCCCTCACTCTTTCACTCCTATGTGATGTCCCACCTACATGTATGATCGTCAGCATTCCTTTTTTTTTTTCCATCTGTCTACATTTTAACAGTTAGTATGCCAGTTACACTTTAATAGAAGAATAGAATGAAATTGATTCCCAGGGGAGAATCTTAAGTGATTCCACAATAAATAATTTTAAATAAATTGTACCTATAGCCCTTCATCCCTATGTCAAGTATTTATACTTCTCTTCCCAGGCTTTTACTGTGGTCCTTATTTCACCCACGAAGTTGTCAGGGTGGAGCATCTGTTTTACATTTAACATGTCACTGCTTTTGTTATTCCATGAAGATTAAAATCATGCCATACATGGAAGTAGCATGCGACTTCTGTCAAGGTGAAATCATCTTTGTCTCCCAGAACCGTGGAAAGACCATGCCATAACTGGGATCTTCTATTTTCATAATCGCCGCGGATTCATGTGGCATTGGAGAACAGACCACATGGAATTTTAAATGGTTTACTTCATATGTTTAAGCTTGAATTATTTCAGATATTAGAAGTTATTTTCTTAATTTGATACTAATGAAGTAAAAAATATGCACATTTTAAGGATTACTGTCCAAATGGGATGTCCTCAATTTGCAAATCCTAAATATATATCTGGGTTATAGCCGTAAACTGTAGGCTAGAAAGTAAGACCAGAAAACTCTATTCACAGATATATAAGGACTCCTACCCAATCGTGAACAACCTTGTAAAAAGTGAACTACACCAACCCGACCAGCATCTCTCATTGACTGAGCACAGAACTATAAGCTAGGAGGTCATAGTTCATTTCCAGGTCAGGGCACATGCCCTGGTTGCAGGCTGATCCCCAGTATGGGGCATGCAGAAGGCAGCCAATCAAAGATTCTCTCTCATCTTTGATGTTTCTATCTCTCTATCTTCCTCTCCATTCTTCTCTGAAATCAATAAAAATATATTTTAAACAAGTGAAATACTCCAGATATTTTCATTCTAGATTAGAGTTCAAATCTCTATGCTAATGTATTGTTATTTGTAGTCAAAAATCTGCCAAGAGCAGCTGTTCTGAAGTGCATTTTAGAGAATTATAGGGTTGCCTTGTGGCATTTTAAATTGTTACTTGTATTCTGTAGGTGTAAATTAATATTTATTATTTGAAAAACCTGTAGTAGGAATGAGTGTACACACTGTGTTGATGTGAGAAGTGGAGCAATGGATACCAATAATCTGAGAACAAGAGACAGTCAACAAACACAGATTGATAAAATGTAGAAATGTGTTTCTCAACATTTTGAATTTTTTCTATTTGAAAAAAATGAAGTTGATATGAAACTACAGATTTGTTTCAAATTATTTAACTTACTTAGGAAAATACTTATATGTTCATGATGTTTCAATGATAAATCATAAACCCCTGAAATCTGGCAATGGCTAAAGTATAACATAAATGGCTTTACACTGTGATTTTTTTTTCTCTGTGAAAATCTTATTGAGTCTGGAGAATAGTGTTATAATAGATAAATCATCACCAAAGCAGAATAGACAGAATTTATATCTTGGGGGGAAATTGACATCCAGACCTACCTTGAACAAAACCTTAAAGATATCTTAATGAGAGAATGAACATTTATGAAGCCATGATTTAGAAAGTATTGGCAAAAACTAACTTTAGCTGGATTTCAAATGCTTGATTTTAAAAAAAATAGTATCGTTTTCTACTGTGTTATTGATCTCAGGGAGTTTATAAAGAGGAAAGGGAGGGAGGCAGAATTCTGCCTTCACAAAGAACACACCAGGAAACCTAAGACCAAATCATTTTCCTAATATCTTTTTTCAAATAATGTTAGTAATTGTAGAGGCAGTGAGCCCGTGTGTGTGTGTGTGTGTGTGTGTGTGTGTGTGTGTGTGTGTGTGTGTGTGTGAGAGAGAGAGAGAGAGAGAAAGAGAGAGAGAGAGAGAGAGAGAGAGAGAGAGAGAGAGAGAGAGAGAGAGAGATTGCATCAAAAAAAAGTGGGAGGGGGAGAAATGTTTTATCCATAAATGTGCTTAGGTACCCAGTAAAATGCTAGCAGTTTTTTTTGGAAAAATATATGGAAGTCAGAATTTTTAATGCATTTTAATAAAGCAAAATAAACTAAAGCAAAAGAAAAGTTTAATTGAAATTATATAAATTAGACAGTAAGAAAGTTATCCAAAATTATTACCAGGGAAAAATGGAAGCAAAAAATGCTTTTATTGCTGTTCTTTATAACTTAAAGTCACCATGAGGTTTTAGTTAAAGATATTTTGCTTAATCTGAAGGCTTTAATCTGATGCCTTTTGGTAGGAAACAACCTTAGAAAGTGGAAATTAAGGCTGAGAAGAATAATTTTTCTTGTAGAGTCAGCAAAATATTGAGGAGTCGACCTTACATCTTGTCACCTAATTTTGTATGTGAAATCATAGCAGCATTTGTCAATTAACACATAATAATCCCCAAGGATCATTCTATCATTGTCATTTGTGAGTAGGTATATTTACATTTATAAAGCAGAGATTGTTAGATATTTTGAATTTTTGGAATCTTTTGTCTTTTAGTTTTTGAAAAACTATTCATGAATATTTGTTTGGTTAGTTTGACCTTAATATAATGCAATGCATATACTACATGAAAATTGCCTATGGTAAATATACTGGCTTTTAGAGGTACCTTGATATGCCTTCTGGAAATTTCAGGGTCTGAAAAGCATAATTTTACAACCATTGATATGATTCTTTGGTTGTACAATGCAGCTTTGCTCTGTTATTTTTCAAATGTATGATGTGCCATTTATAAGATGAAACTGGTAATTATATGATGCCACCTTTGATCTCAAATTACTTTTCATTATTCTGATTTCCCACTTTGTTGTGCAATCTATACAAATACACATAATGGTCATATTTCAAATATTTTCCAGCTTTGACTGAAATCTACCCAGTGATGGAAAATATTTTTATAATATTGCTGAAGAAATACATATGCCAAGATTTTTGGCACCCTATTTTTAAAACTGCCTACATTTTAGCAGAGGTATTTTTTATTAGTCATCTTTGACTTTATGCCATCACAACTGGCTTGATACTAAACATTGTTTCAATATTTAAAAAATCTATATTGTTTTGTTTTGTGGGTTTTTTTAGTCCTCACCTGAGGATATTTTTCCATTGATTTTTAGAGAGTGGAAGAGAGAGGGAAAGACAGAGAGAAATATAGATGTGAGAGAAACACATCAATTGGTTTCCTCCTGCACGAGCCCTGACCAAGGGCCAGGTAGAAGCCTGCAACTGAGGTACATGCCCTTGACCGGAATCAAACCTGGGACCCTTTGGTCCACAGGCCGACGCTCTATTCACTGACCCAAACCAACTAGGGCTTGAATTCATTGTTTTTAATGTAAATAAGATTTTAATGTGTGTAATTTCAAATATAACATTATAAATAACATAATTTATCTTTTGATATTCATTTGCGATTATGATTATAGAATGAAATATATATTTATAGCATAATTATTATGTCATTATGAAATATGCCATGGTCCCAGAGTAGTTTTAACTTTAATTAATTTATTTTATTTTTATTTTTATTTTTTCCATCACCATTTATCCCCCCTCTGCCCTCTTCCACCCCACAATCTCCACAATGTTGTCCATGTCCATGAGTTCTCTCTCTTTTTTTTCTCTTTTTTGCTCAATATGTTCACCATCCCACCTGAGCCATCGGCCTGTTTTCCATCTATGAGTCTGTCTCTGTTTTGCTTAGAAGTTCAGTTTGTTCATTAAATTCACATAGTGAAATCATATGGTACTTCTTTCTCTGACTGGCTTATTTCACTCAGCATAATGTTCTCCAGGTCCATCCATGCTGTTGCAAAGAGTAAATGTTTTTCCTTCTTACAACAGAGTAGTCTTCCATTGTGTCAGACTAGTTTCTTCATTTATAAGTTTTTATGTTTTTCAGTGTTTTCATATCACTTACTACTTCTGAGAAACTTAAGTGGTGAAGGAAGTAGAGTTTGCTATTCTAAAAGTAAAAATAATTACATTCTTAATTTGTTTATTTACCTTGTTTGTGATTTTAGACAATCACTTTTTTTTTTAGAATTTTAAAAATATCTTTAATCAGAGACACAGAGATAAACTGTATCTTCTCTTATAATTCAGAGATTACAAACAGAAACAAATTTTACAGACAAAAAAGTATCCTGAATACATTGAAATATTAATCATATTTATTCCCCTATGTTAACTGAGCTTATCTTGAAATTTGAAGTAAGCCAACTTTTTTATTTCCACATACACTTAACACAGATTATTTCCTTTATTTTCATAAAATTTCTGCTGAAGAATGATGTGGAAGGACTATTTTATTTTATAAAATTAAGAAAAAGGCATAAAGAATGAAGTCATCCCTTTGTAATAATTCTAGACCCTATTTAAAGTGCTCATAGCAGGCAGATGTGAGGTTAACCTATTATATATAGAATATATTAAATTTCAATTGAAGGCTTGCTGTGCAAATTGCTCCAAAATTCTTTTTCTAGGGAATCTCAGACAATAAGAGATATTAAGTGGACCTACTGTATTTAAGATATCCAATAGTCACATTATGCAATAATTTAAAAATTAATAGAAATTGTCTACTCTAGTATTAAGACAAAATTACTGAAAAGAGGGGGATTCAGTCCAAGATATCATACTTTATTAATGTGTCTTTATATTAAATTTCTAAGTCAACTAAATTCTAACTCAATATTTAAAAGTCTATGATTCATCTTTGAATTTATTGAAGTATTTAAAATTGTTCAAGTCTTCCTATTGCTAATTCTTCAGGGATTTGAATAGTTCACTAATGAACAATTGAAAAATTCATATGTACTGCACTATTTTGGAAGGTGTTATTGCTAATGTTTTTTTCTTTGTCTTTTAGGATATAAAAATAAACATGACATTTAAGAAATAAGATAAGAAATAATCTAGCTTCTCACATTGTCATTCATCATTGAGTAGTGAGTGTCCTTGATAGAATCTATGATGGGAACCTAGTAATCTGTGTCCTCATTTATGCGGTATAATTAATACTGCAATCCCACAATCAAGAAATTTATGTTTTAACATGAGTACATTTTCTTTGATACATATATTAGAGAATTTTTAGTAAACAATAATAGATCAGTTGCATTTTTTGTAACTTACATCTGTAAGGAACTCATAATCCCAGCTCTTGTGTATACAAATGAGAACTATATGAACGAGGGTCTTAAGATCCTGCTAGTAAGGCAGCCTAAATATCAGATGTCCAATTTTACTGCATTTTCACTGACATTCTTATTAAAGAATGTGGTCCTATAAAACAAAACAATCTATTTCCAGTATTTATTAGGTATATTAATAAGCTAATGTTTATATGCTTCTTTATTTTATGAGGCTGAGTTAGCTGAGTTTTAATTAAAACTACCTTGGTTCAGTTGGAGAGAATCTTGAAGTGAAAAAAGTTAAACTATTTCCCAAAAAGTTGTAACTTCTTGTTTTCAAGATTCCAGCAATAAATTCTTACATACAACATTGTGCAGTGGTTGAAGTCATTATGTCAGAATAAGGGAGGGTACATATATGGAGAAATGTGTTTTTTAAAAGAGGCTAAGATTATAAGCAGTTTTTATTTTCCATAAACAAAATATATGTGATCTAATGTTTACTGCAATGTGTTGCCTTTTGAATATTTTTTTTGTATTAAAGTATAATGAAAGTATTCCTTAAAAAATCTGGAAAATAGAGGAGCAATACATAGCTGAGTGTCCATATCTGATCTAGTAAATGCTTATGTTCACTCTTTTAAAAAAATCAAAATGCAAAACCCCTCCTCCCACTGTTCCACCCCTCCCCACCTTATTTAGAATTAAGGTGAAAGAGTGTATATCCAGTTTTTATTTTTGTAGGCTAGGAATGGGAACATATGATTCTGTGGAAGCTGTAATTGAGCAAGAATCTACACTCTTCTCAGGCTGTTCCATTCACTCATCTGTCCTCATTGGCCATAAGGATGACATTTAGTGAATCACTAATTCTGTGTATCACTTTGTGCTCTGGTCCGCTTGGCATTTATACTTCAAATTTATTATCAAATCTTTAATTTGCATCTAAGAACTAAATTACTCATTAGAATATTCATCTCTACATAAATATTATTATTTACTATATAGTGGACATTTCAAATATCCAAATTTAGGATGTTATGGCCGGGGCCTAGATTTTAAGATCAGCATTAATATCATCAAGGATGTGTTATTCAAATTCTTAGGACAGGTGTGAGAGAAAGTAGATTGATTTCTAAATTACCTGTAAAGGCATTGCTATATTTATATATTAAGCATCTCTCTAGCACTTCTTAGTACATATTAATAAATATTAATTATACCTACCTTTTATATGATTTCTCACACTCATCTCTACTACAAAAAATAAAACACCATTGTTTTCTAGAAGAAAAGTATAAATGACTAGAAGATGATTTTTCTAATTACAACACTACAGATATTTTTAGTACAATGATATAAAGCTTATTAAAATTGTGATAGGAAGCAACATGAAGAAACTGTTTATTTTCCTTTAAAAAATGGTTCTAGAATGTAGGAGGCGTGATTTATACACAGGATGGCGTGTTTATTGATTGTCTGTCTGATGGTTTAAAATTATACAACTGGATCAGGAACAGAGATGATACTGAATGAACAGGCTTCCCTCAATGCCTTGTTAGTGAGTCTGATCCCCTCCGTGAGTGCCAGCCTTTGCCAGCTACACTTTTACTTGTTGATCTTGATGCAACTTGTTTAAATGATGCTTTGGGGGGAGGTTCCAAGACTTAATTCATATGTTAATGTGACATGCAGCCGTATATGTTATAGAGCTCCAGAGATGTCCATAGTCAAAAATAACTCTATTGCCCTCCTGAATCTCATCCCAGGTATTAAAATGTCAACTTCTCCTTATCAAGGTATTCCCAAATCGCTTTTTTGATGAGATCCAAAGTTTTATTTTCATTTTTATATGAAGAATGTGCATGTGATTTAAATATCTATAAGGCTTATTTAATGACAAAAACTATTTGAGGAAACAAGTTTGAAAGCTTAATTTTTTTTGAAGGCAGGAAAGTTGAAGATGAAATGGATGTTTGCTTTCTTTTTTTGTTAAATTTATTGTGGTGCCCTTGGTTAATAAGATTATCTAGGTTTCAAGTGCACAAATCTATGATTCATCTGTATATTGCATTGTGTGCTTACCACCCAAAGTCAAATCTTCTGTCACCATATACTTGATCTCCTTTACCCTTTGGTACCCCAAACCCTCTTCCTTCTAGCAATTACCATACTGTTGACTATGCCTATGAGTTTTTGCTTGTTTTTCTTATTTGTTCATTTGTTGCTTTCAGTTTTATATCCCACCTATGGGTGATATGATTCTTAACTTTTTCTTTTACTTAGCATGTTAGTCTCAAGATCCATTCATGTTGTCTCAAATGGCAGTATTTCATCTTTTCTTATGGCTGAGTAGTATTCCATTAATTTCAGGAAAAGAAATGAAAAAAAAACCCTATTTTGCAATTGCAACAGAAAGAGTAAAATACTTAGGAATAAACTTAACAAAGGATGTGAAGGACCTATATACTGAAAACTATAAAGCATTAAGAAACAAGATTGAGAAAGACACAATGAAATGAAACTATATTTCATTTTTATGGATTGAAAAAATCAACACCAAAATGTCCATTTTACTACAAAAAAATATAAAGATTTAATGTAATCAAATTAAACTATCAAAAACCTAATGACATTTTTAAAGAAATAGAAGAAAAAAATAATCAGATATTTGTTTTCTAATGTAAACTGCAGGAACTTGTATAATTTTTAAGACTCTTTAGAATCATCTTTAGAAAAAATGTTGTCAATGTTATTTAAATAACATAAATCTTAGGATGATTTCACACCATTGTATTTAGAGCATTGGTAAAATTAAAGATATCATTAACTTCACTGTAGAGGCATATACATAAAAATTGAAAGAATAATATCTATGAAACTATGAACAGTATTTTAGAATAATTTAAATGTGAACTTGAGTAGATCAAATATAATTGCAATATAATTTTATTTTTTTCTTTTCTTCATTTCACTGTGGTGAGATATTTCAAGATGTCTGAAGGGTTCTTGAATGATAAATGCACCTAAGTGTTATGAATAAAACTTGAAATGCCACTACATTCAGATTGTGTATTGTTCCTCACCCAAGAACACTATATATGTTAAATATATTACTTTAAGTTTATTCAAATTGTATTAGCTGTATTTTACTAATAAATTGGCAGTTCCTTAAGATGATAAAATGAAGATAATTTTTTTCCAAAAATGGCACAAAATGTGGTGTCTTATCTATTTTATGTTATATATATATATATATATATATATATATATATATATATATATATATATTTACACACATATATATTCACTAAGAAATAATATAGAATAAAATAGGTTTTATTTTTATACCAAAAAATATATAGACTTATTAAACATCCTTGAATGTGTACCAAGAACCAATCCTCATTAGTACATGTCAACTGAACATTTCATTTAGATCACTTAGTAATTTTCAACCAGTTTTGTAATGAAAATATTTTGTCAATCTATTACTTTGGCTATATTTTCTTTATACAGAAATAAATGAAAATTTTGTATTGAATAAACTCAATTTTGTTATGAGAGCTTATAAATAGTAAATTCATAGCCTCAGAGCTTCACTAAAATAATTTAAATATTTTCATTTTAGTCAGTTATTTTAATATTATATGGTTAATTATATAATTATTTTAATATTATATGGTTAATTATATAATATCAAATCTATTGAGTTTGAATGCCAATGAATATATCTATAAAATAAATCTATTATAAATAAGAGCATAACTTTCAAAAGCATTCAACCAGAGGTACTAGATGGTATTAATTAAATTGATGGAAATAGACGGGTTGACAGGAGAGAACCCTAGAAGTTCATGCAGAGGACCTACTGGTATAAATGAAGGAACAAAAACATCAAAAAGTAGTTAGGGATTTCAGTCAATCGTGAATGCTTAAAATCTAAGGAAAAGTCATTGGATTTAGATCTGAATATGTCATTAGTGAAACTTTGAAGGATAGATTTTTGTAGGTACTAGAAGCAGGTCAAAAGAACTCAAACTAGGGAGTAGATGAGAAAACACACACACACACACACACACACACACACACACACACATAGGAGAGATTAAGATTTGGAGAGTGGAGCTGAGAGAGAGTGCAGATTGTGGTCAATTTGATACTGATCTGAGGGGATGTGAGTGGAAAAGAGCTAGTGCAGCAACTAATGATTCCAAAAGAAGAGAAAAAATAAAATGATAGAGTAAGGAGTTGAGGGTGGGAGACTAATGAATCAGACACATTTTGAGCTATTCATCTTGAAAAGAGTAGTCAAAAGAAAGAGTAGTCAAAAGAAAGAAAGAAGAGGAAGGAAGGGAGGAAAAAAGGAAGGAAGGAGGGGAGGTAGGGAGGGAGCGATGAAGGGAAGGAAGGAAGGAAGGAAGAAGGAAGGAAGGAAGGAAGGAAGGAAGGAAGGAAGGAAGGAAGGAAGGAAGGAAGGAAAAGAAAGAGGAATAGAAACATGTCTGCTGTTAGGTGTATGTTAAAGAGAAGTTAAAATATGAGTTGGATAGATTCAGACTTCTCAGTAAAATATGACAAAGAGTGAGAGGGCTATTGGCTAGAGCAGTGGTCGGAAAACTGCGCGAGCCACATGCGACTGTTTGGCCCCTTGAGTGTGGCTCTTCCACAAAATACCACGTGCGGGCGCGCATGTACAGTGCGATTGAAACTTCGTGGCCCATGAGCAGAAGTTGGTATTTTGTGGAAGAGCCACACTCAAGGGGCCAAAGAGCCGCATGTGGCTTGTGAGCTGCAGTTTGCCGACCACTGGGCTAGAGTAATGTGACCAAAAAGAGTATTGGTGTTATTTCATACTACTAGTGTGAAAATCAGTTAGGGTTGCAATCATTTCAATTGTGTTTCCTGCTTCCGACTTGATGTGATTCACCTGTTGGAGATGGGCTAATTGTAGCTTACTCTGTTCCAGGCGGTGTGGGTACAGCAAGGCAAAACAAGACCCAGAAGAGGAAAAGATGCATTTTCATAATGGGCACAGTAAGCAAATTGTAAAAAATCGAAAGTACACAATGTCAGGGACAGATTATTATTATGGTGTGTTGTTGTTTTTCAGGCAAGATTTCTATTAATGGACCAAAATATTGGTTTAAAAATGTTTTTTGTTACATTTCTGTGTAAAGCATATAAGCATAGGGCACTAAGGCTGATTCTAGGCAACAGATTGATTGTTCGATCAATTATTTACAGCATTCTTTGATTATACTCATTAAAGTAGAAACCCTTTGATTAATATCTAAGCCAATTCTAAATTTTAGCAATAAATTCAATAGAAATCTGTTTTTAAATCGCACCATCAGATTACAGATATGAAAATTCTCAGTATTTTTTTGCAGCATTATAACAGGACTTTTCCTGAGCAGATCCTGTAGCAGCAACCTTGGATCCAATGACTTGAATAACTATATTTTTAAGAAATGCAAAAATCAAGTTTTAACAATGAGCTTTAAGAATTAGTAAATAGTTTGTAATTAATGGTATTTTAATATGTTCCTTTTGTCATTAACGTTGCAGCATGAGTTGTTTCATCAAGTAAATGACAAAAAATGATTTCTTTTATTTTTGTCACTATTGTAGGACAATAAAAGACAGACATTAAAGCCATATGTCATGCTGTAAAGCATTGAGTCCATTTTCATAATATCGCTATTTAATGTTACTTATCCTCAAAAAACAAACAAACAAAAAACACTGTGAGGCTGATGTTGGTAGCTTTTAAATAGGATGAAACAGGCTCATGGAACATAGCAGTCTATGCAGTAACACAGGTAGAGTGAGAAGTAGAGCATCTCTTTTTCTTTTGACTTCTCTGTAAGCCATGTTGGACCAAAGCACCTGAAAATGTATTTTACATTATTTTTTAAACCAAAATCAATCATCTCTGATGATAATTTAAGTGTGACGCAGGCTAACAAACCGACAAATAAACCACTGACATTTCATTGTCCCCTTTAGTAAACGAAACTGTTTGTTTGTCTCAGAGACTAGCTCTGTAAAACATTGGTGTTGAAAGATGTATTTACTCATATACATCTCCCTGTATACATTTCTTGTACATGCCAACTATTCAGATTTCAAAATTATAAAAGTGACATAGCTGAACAAATGATTCCTATAATTCAGGAGAAGCTCTGTTCTTATAGCTCATATACTTATAAGGATTAGGGAGTTAAGCCACAGTTGCATGTTAATAACATTTAACATTTCACTCATCCAGCACAAGCACTTGTATCTTAATGCCCATTTATTTTCACAGTTAAACTTCCAGGAGTAAGAACTTATATCGATCCACATACCTATGAGGATCCCAATCAAGCTGTCCATGAATTTGCCAAGGAGATAGAAGCTTCATGCATCACAATTGAAAGAGTTATTGGAGCAGGTATCACAGTGTGTTTAAGTCAGATTTTTTACTTGTGTTTAATGATAAGATTTAACAATAGAATGTAATGTGTCATTGTCCTGATCTAATACAGAATTTTTGTGTTTTTTTATTTTAAATATGTTTTTATTGACTTTAGAGAGAGAGGAAGAGAGAGGTAGAGAGAGATAGAAACAAGGATGAGAGAGAAACATCAACATAGATTGGCTGCCTCCTTCATGCCCCCTGCTGGTCATGTGCCCTGACTGGGAATGGAACTAGAGACCTCTTGGTGAATGGGTGGATACTCAACCACTGAACCACACTGGCCAGGCTAACACAAAATGTTTTTGATCTTTTGTAACTGACTCACTTTCAAAGTGGTATATAATGAATCATATTTTAATGCTACCTTCTGTGTAGCTCACACTTCAACCAGCAAGTGTCTAGTTTATGAAATAAAAAAATAAACCAGCGGAGAGAGAACCAAGATGGCGGCATAGGTTAACGCCGGAGTTTGCTGCTTTGAACAACTACTTCAAAAGTGAAACCAAAAAACAGAAGGGACATCACCCAGAACCACAGGAAGGCTGGCTGAGTGGAAGTCCTACAACTAGGAGGAAAGAGAAACGCACACGGACACTCAGAGGAGGCGCAGTGCTGAAGTCAAATTCTGAGGTGCGGAGTGCGAGGAGCGGGCTGGCGGCGGAGGGCGCGGTTGGCGTTTTCAATCGGGAGGGAGTCGCAGACTCTGAGCTCCAGATACAGGCGAGTCTTTAGGGACCCAGACTCAAACGGGAGAAGCGGGACTGTCTGGCTTCGGTCAGAGCGAGTGCAGCTTTCTCTCCCAGCTTTGTAGCGGGTGCTGGGACTCAGAGAGGCAGAGCCCCTGGGGACAGGACTGAGAGCCGCCATAACTGCTCTCTCCGGCCCACCCTGTTGATCCTGTGCGACCCGCCCCGCCCAAGCCCAGCGCAGAACCATTTGCTGGAGAGCCTCAGGCAAAGGCTAGATTAGCACTTCCCTAGAGGACAGACGTTCTCTCACTGCTGACACAGCTGATTCTCATAGCCACTTGGCCTGGAGGTCAAACCCTCCCTGGAATTAGCTACAACAATAAAGATTTAACTATAAGACTGCGAACAAAGACCACTAGGGGGTGCACCAAGGAAGCATAACAAAATGCGGAGACAAAGAAACAGGACAAAATTGTCAAAGGAAGATATAGAGTTCAGAACCACACTTTTAAGGTCTCTCAAGAACTGTTTAGAAGCTGCCGATAAACTTAATGAGATCTACACGAAAACTAATAAGACCCTCGATCTTATATTGGGGAACCAACTAGAAATTAAGCATACACGGACTGAAATAACGAATATTATACAGACGCCCGACAGCAGACCAGAGGAGCGCATGAATCAAGTCAATGATTTGAAATGCGAGGAAGCAAAAAACATCCAACCGGAAAAGCAAAATGAAAAAAGAATCCAAAAATGCGAGGACAGTGTAAGGAGCCTCTGGGACAGCTTCAAGCGTACCAACATCAGAATTATAGGGGTGCCAGAAGATGAGAGAGAGCAAGATATTGAAAACCTATTTGAAGAAATAATGACAGAAAACTTCCCCCACCTGGTGAAAGAAATGGACTTACAGGTCCAAGAAGCGCGGAGAACCCCAAACAAAAGGAATCCAAAGAGGACCACACCAAGACACATCATAATTAAAATGCCAAGAGCAAAAGATAAAGAGAGAATCTTAAAAACAGCAAGAGAAAGAAACTCAGTTACCTACAAGGGAATACCCATACGACTGTCAACTGATTTCTCAACAGAAACTTTGCAGGCCAGAAGGGAGTGGCAAGAAATATTCAAAGTGATGAATACCAAGAACCTACAACCAAGATTACTTTATCCAGCAAAGCTATCATTCAGAATTGAAGGTCAGATAAAGAGCTTCACAGATAAGGAAAAGCTAAAGGAGTTCATCACCACCAAACCAGGATTATATGAAATGCTGAAAGGTATCCTTTAAGAAGAGGAAGAGGAAGAAAAAGGTAAAGATACAAATTATGAACAACAAATATGCATCTATCAACAAGTGAATCTAAGAATCAAGTGAATAAATAATCTGATGAACAGAATGAACTGTTGATTACAATAGAATCAGGGACATAGAAAGGGAATGGACTGACTATTCTTGGGGGGGAAAGGGGTGTGGGAGATGCGGGAAGAGACTGGACAAAAATCGTGCACCTATGGATGAGGACAGTGGGTGGGGAGTGAGGGCGGAGGGTGGGGCGGGAACTGGGAGGAGGGGAGTTATGGGGGGAAAAAAAAAGAGGAACAAATGTAATAATCTGAACAATAAAGATTTAATTAAAAAAAAAAATAAACCAGCAATATATTCAAACATAGTGTTTCACCATCTACTGTTTATTTTAATACATATACATATATAATTTTTAATGCTGAAATTATTTACATAATTCAAGCACCCAGTTATTCTATTTATGAACATTTCTTCCTTACAATTGTTTTCTTTTTTCCCCCTAAAAAACGATTTGTCCTGCTATAATCTTTTCTCCCTTTTCTCTTCTCATTAATGGCACTACTAGAATAGAAAACAATACAAAACAAAACACAAAAAGGAAGAAGGAAATTATTTAAGTCAGTTGCATTTAATTGTGTTGTAACATTTCCATTAAGGGTTTTGTTGGTGAGATGGATGAAGCTAATAACCTCCATAGTGTGTTATGATCACTTGTAGATGATTGTTCCCAGTGCACCATTTATTTCTATTAGCGTAGGTAACTAAGTTTGGACTCCTTTGTTAACTCTGTTTCATCTATACCTTGATATTCTGAGTGCTTCATATTATTATTAGATTAAGGATTTCAAATGATTTTGTATACTTTTTCTATCTTTGTCACAAGGTGAATTTGGTGAAGTTTGTAGTGGACGTTTGAAACTTCCAGGAAAAAGAGAATTACCTGTGGCGATCAAAACCCTTAAAGTAGGCTATACTGAAAAGCAACGTAGAGATTTCCTGGGTGAAGCAAGTATCATGGGGCAGTTTGATCATCCTAACATCATTCACTTAGAAGGTGTAGTGACCAAAAGTAAGTACAACCACAGATTATGCATGCATGTGTGTACGTATCATGAATATCTGGGTTTCTATTAGCTTATTATTAATTTCAGAGTTGAGCCATGATAATATTATTAATAATTCCTCTAATATAAGTAATCATTGTCCTGTATTTTAGTAGATTCAGGTCAAAGCTGATCTTCAATGAATCTGAATTTCTATTTATGTTTTCAATACATATGTATTAACTCATTTACTATTAATTCAGCACCAGAGAAAATGTATCCAGACAAAAGAAGCAGTAAAAGTACCTTTTTTTTTTTTTCTCCTGGCTCTTTCACTTTTTATTCTAATGAAATATTAGCTTCAAAGTTTTTATTGAGGCATTGAAGTTTAACATTTAATAGAATTACTACAACCATAGGTGCCCTGCTTTTTTCAGAACCTTTTAAGTAGGTTTTACAGCCAGATGTGTTTTTTTATTCAATCTTTTTTTCCATTGAGGTAGTTTAATAGTTCTAGGGAAAGCAACAGTCTCAGAAGACGGTGAAAGTTCCTTAAGACTAATTATTTTGTTAAAGCAAATCAGATTTGTACTAAGAAATATTTAGAAATTCCACATCTCTTTTAAATTTGTATGAGTGTCTTGTAAATGTAATTTCGTGGTGAACTTCCCAATATAAAGATTTCAAATAATTTTTAGTCAGCCAGTAAAGTATTTATATGGCACATAACTGAGGCCTTTAAGTTCTTTTAACCTATTTTTTCTTAGCCAATTGTATTCTCATTCCTTTCTTTATCATTCATGCCCTACATATCACTTACTAAATCATCTAAAATTGTGGCAAAGAACATCATTTAGACTTTCTTTCAAGCATTTGTTCAATTTCCAGTTTCTATTAATCAAGTTTAAATTACATATGTCAAATATGCACACAAGCCATGTGTATTTAATAATTGTTCTTAACTGACAAATTTTAATTAATAAGATATCCATTTACTCCATGTAGCTTTTTAAAAATGAAAAACAAAACAACACAAATTTTTATATAACAAGTTTATACCCAAATCATAATTCAGTCACAATAGTTCACAGATAAGAATGCAAAAGTCTTCTCACAAGTTTGAGCAAAAGACCATAGCAGAAGTATCACGGAGATGATTGGTTGAACTTTTTTAAAAAAATTTTAAATTGTATTATTATTTTTAAAATTATTTTAAATTTTATTGGAGTGACATTAGTCAACATGAACATCTAGGTTACATGTGTGGATTACTAATTTACAAAGTCTGTATATAGGACCATGTGCCCACCAACCAAAGTCAAATCTTCTGTCACCTCATATTAGGACCCTTTTCTTCCACTACTCCCCTTCCTCTGGCAACCACCACACTGCTGTTTGTGTACATAAGTTTCAGTTTTATATTCCACATATGAGTTAAATCATATAGTTCTTAGCTTTCTCTGTTTGACTTATTTCACTTAGCATAATGTTCTCAAGGTCCACCCATGTTGTTATAAATGACGCTATTTCATCCTTTCTTATGGCCGTGTAGTGCTCCATTGTGTATATATACCACATCTTCTTTATCCAGTCCTCTATAGTAGGGAACTTTGGCTGTCTCCAACTCTTGGCCACCGTGAATAATGCTGCAGTGAACATAGGGGTTCATATACCTTTGCATATAAATAATTTCTAGTGTTTCAAGTGTATACTCAGGAGTGGGATTGTTGGCTCATATGGTAGCTCTATTTTTAATTTTTTGAGGAATCGTCAGACTGCTTTCCATAGAGGTTGTACCAGTCTACATTCCCACCAGCAGTGAATGAGGGTACCCTTTTTTCAAGAACCTCTCCAACACTTGTTGATAATGGCCACTCTAACTGGTGTAAGGTGGTATCTCATTGTTGTTTTAATTTGCATTTCCCTGATTGCCAGTGAGGTTGAACATCTTTTCATATATCTATTGGCTGTTTGTATGTCTTCTTGGGAGAGGTGCATTTTCAGGTCTTCTGCCCACTTTTTGATTGGGTTGTTTATTTGTTTGGTGTTGAGTATTATGAGTTCTTTATATATTTTGGAGATTAAACCTTTGTCAGAGCTACTGTTTGCAAATATCATCTCTCACCTGGTTGACTGCTGGTTTGTTTTGTTGTCCATTTCTTTTGCTGTGCAGAAGCTCTTCATTTATTTTTGCCTTTACCTCCCTTGCCTTTGGGGTCAAGTCCATAAAATGTTCTCTACCAGCCAGGTCCATAAGTTTGGTACCTATATTTTTTTCTATGTAACTTATAGTTTTGGGTCTTATGTTTAAGTCTTTGATCCATTTTGAATTAATTTTTGTACATGGGAACAAACTGAAATCCAGTTTTATTTCTTTGCATGTGGCTTTTCAATTTCCTAGCATCATTTATTGAAGAGACTATCTTTACTCCAAAGTGCATTTCTGGCTCCTTTTTGAAAATTATCTGTCTATATACATGTGGTTTTATAGCTAGGCTCTCTATTCTGTTCCATTGATCTATGTATCTATTTCTCTGCCAGTACCATGCTATTTTGATTATTGTAGCTCTGTAGTATTTTGAGGTCAGGTAGCATGATACTTTCAGCATTGTTCTTTTTTTTCAGAATTGCTTTGGCTATTCCGGGTCTTTTGTGGTTCCATAAAAATCCGATGATTTCTCATTCTATTTCTTTAAAAAATGACATTGGGATTTTGACAGGGATTGCATTAAATCTGGATATTGCTTTGAGTAAAATGGCTATTTTAATTATGTTGATTCTTCCAATCCATGAGCAAGAGATATTTTTTTTTCCATTTTGTTGTGTCTTTTTCAATCTCTTAATAAAGTTTTGTAATTTTCAGTATATAGTTCTTTCACATTCTTTGTTAAGTTTATTTCTAGGTATTTTATTCTTTTGATTGAACTTTTGAATAATCCTGTATTGCTATGAGAATGTTTGACCCCATGTCTCCAGGAGACACACATATCCAGTAAGAATGCCCATAGAATGTAGCATAGGAATAAAATAACTTGCAAGGCATGTGGTTTTCTTCAAAACTTAGATGTTTCCTCCTCTGTTGAGTACTCACCCATACATCATTACCCCCTTGGCAGCTGTGGGGAGGGACCACAGGAGATTGGCAGCAACTCAGAGTGTATTGCTGGAACAAGAAGAGCACCCTGAGGACTTATAGAAGCAAACAAGTTGCTAAAGAAAGGTGGGGGGGGGGTGGTCAATAGAGAGGCAGATGGGGGTAAAGTACTATTACTTTTTGAAAAAAATAAAATAAAAAATATTTTATGAGCTTATACAGTGTTAATGAAATATAAAATAAACAACAGGTTTACAGGTACAATAAAATGAAACTACATTTTGAATTTCACTATACTAGTACTTCATCTGATAGACTATATTCTATCAAGGGTAGAATCTTAAAAGGATATCAGTGATAGCATAGAGTGCTAGATACCATAGGAACAAGAATCATAGTAACAACTGAGTAATGTTATTTCCTATTCAGAAATGGTCTTTTCTAATATAAAATAATGTTATCAAGGATAGTCACAGTATAATAGCATGCAAATATTTGAAAAGTTTCATGTCTTCATTTCATTTTTAATATGATTGCTAAATTTAACTTCCTCAAAATAAATTCTGACCATGACTTCCTACTACCCAGGGTAAATGTAAAACTCCTTAGGCTGCCAGTCTACCTTCTTTAATGAATTAATGTAATGTTTAGAATTGTGCCAAATTACTATTACAACAATGGAGACAATACTGTGTAATGGTCAGAAGCATGGACTATGGATTTAACCATCTGATTTTATTTTGGTTCTACCATAACTACTATGTGACTGCACAAGATAGTTAAACATTCAGCAACCTTAGTTTCTTCATCGAGGACATGAATTAAGAATATCTCCTAGTCATGTTGTAAAGATGACATGAACACATGTAAAGTTCAATATGGGCATGGCACAGGGTGGGTACTTAATTATTATATAACTAGAGGCCTGGTGCACGAATTTGCGCACAGGTGGGGTCCCTTGGCCTGGCCGGCAATTGGGGCTGATCGGGGCCCATCTCACACAATCTTGATTGGGGCCAGCCAGCTGTGGGGAGGGACCATGAGAGGGTGGTCTCATTTAGATATTTAAATGGATATGGAGAAGTTCAGAGCATAGTAAAAACGATAAATACAAAAGTAATAATATATATATATATATATATATATATATATATATATATATATATATGTAAAAGCTTAAGCGACTGTTACAACCTAATGACCGGATGACCAGAGGACCTGCCGATACCTATGATGCGCACTGACCACCAGGGGGCAGATGCTCAGAGCTACCCCCTGGTGGTCAGTGTGTCCCCACAGCCAACCTCCTGTGGCTGGCCAACCTCCTGCAGCCCCTCCCCCCAGCCTGCCAGCCAGCCCCTATAAGCCCCAGTTGGCCCCGATTGGGACTGGGAGAGATGGCCCTCCTGATGGGCCCCAATCGCCTGCCAGGCCGAGGGACACCACCTGTGCATGAATTTGTGTATGGGGCATCTCTCTCTCTCTCTCTCTCTCTCTCTCTCTCTCTCTCCTTTCTATATATATATGATATATATGATATATATGATATATATGATATATATGATACATTTATATATGTATATATGTATACATATATATTACATTTATATATGTCTGTATATACACATGTGTTTTTTATTGATTTCAGAGAGAAAGGGAGAAGGAGAAAGAGATAGAAACATCAATAATGAGATAGAATCATTGATTGGCTGGCTGCTTCCTGCAAGCCCCACAACCTGGGCATATACCCTGACCAGAAATCGAATTGTGACCTCCTGGTTCATAGGTTGATACTCAACCATTGAGCCACACTAGCCTGACTTTCTCCATCCTTTTAAGTGAATGTATCAGATATTAGTGGGCAACATTCAAAATTTATTAGAACTAATATTCACCTACTTTTATTGAGTCTTGATTTATTACTGAACTTATGTGAATGGAACATGACTGAGATAAACTAAGAGAAGTAAACTTCTCAGAGACAAACTGAATTTATCACATGCATTATAGGCACATGAAATCTTTATTTATAGAAGCAAGTATCAATATCAAAAGTTATTACTAAATTCTGCAAATGCTAGTCTATAATAGTACTGTGGTTGAAAAAAAATGGTTTTTAAATCTCCCATCTCCTCACCAATTATCCTAGTTGATGTTTCTTCCATGAGGTTACACATATAAGTAAAACAAAATGTAATATTTTATATATGTCTCTGTCTTTGATTTGTGTTCTATGTGAATTGAAATTGTATTTCCCCTTATTGAATGTAGCTCTTGATGTTCAACTTAGGAAGTCTCCAACTTGTTTTTAATTTACCATGTTGCAACTCACTCTATTTGTGTCCTTAATTTCATGCTTTCTGATCTGATGCTAATTTATTCAACAATTATTTTCAACATGCAGCACAGAGATAATGAGACATAAGTGCCATTGAATCTTGTGATTTTTCTGATTGGAGCTGAGATAGGGCGTCTGAAGTAACACCCCAATGTATGGAGCCATCACGCACCTTCATCTTTTCTGTATTACTGCCCGATGCACCAGAACCAGGGGCCCTCATTCAGATTCCTTCTCTGTTTTGTTGTTAAACAGGGCCCATCAGAAATAGATTCATAGTCAAGAGAGGCGTCATGACACACGATGTAAAAAAACCACAGGTCCTGGCTTAATTGACTCATTGGCAATGCAAGATGCTTTAATGTAATATCCACAGTGCCAGCTTTTACCATGTAGAAAGATTCAGGAATAAAATGAAAAGGAGAAAAATATAATTTTCCATTGCAGCATCCTTAGTTTAAGATTTTTTTCTCACCCATGGAAATTATTATCAAAATTGATTGAATGAGTATTTCTATTGAATCTTAAATTATTCATTGTTATATTTCTTAATCTGAGATCATATAAAAATAAACAGTTCTGTACAATTAATAAACCAAAACATTAGAGGAACATTCTATAAATTTTTAAGTATCTTTTAAATATAGTATTTCATTCTCATAAAGTTACTTTTGTTTTCCAGGCCCTTATTATATATTTCCCAGGGCTATCGCAGCAGTCTACTACTGGTCTTTCTATTTTGGTATTGTCCTGCAATGGTTCATTCCACACCTACTGTTCTCAGGTAGATTTTACTAGATCACTGCTCTCCTCTCATCACCAAACAAGCTAATAAATGGAACAAAACACATACAAGGGTGGGCAAAAGTAGGCTGACAGTTGTGAGTACATGAAACACAGATTTTATTCTTGTATTATTTAATTATTAATTGTATTATGTATTTGTGTTATTTGTCTTTTTAGTGTTGTCACTGTTTTGTATACTTACTTAGGATTTATCTTTTAGGTAATGATGGCTGTAATTTAACCGATTTCTGCCCATCCCTGTATATTTTAATTGTTAACCTGATATACTTTGGCTATATCTCCACTTCCTTTCCAGAAGTGTTCCTATGTAACATGGACAGCATTTCACATGTTTGTTGAATGAATGAATTCTTAGTTAGAGGCAATCTTATAAGTCCTAGTTACATTTCTCACACTATGAATTATATCATAATTATAACTCTACATGTCTTATAATATTTGCTATACAATAAGCTTCTTAAAACTAATATATGTTTATAGTTCCCCCACACCCAATGTCTATCACAGGGCCAGAGATATTAAATAATTTAAAAAGAGCATAAATTATATTAAATGAGTGAAAGACTAAATTACAATTATATAAATATTTAAAACCAATTAGAGTAATATAGAGTTTTTATTTTAATTTTTAAAATTTTATTCTATAATACCATAAGTGTTTTAGAAAACAATTAAAATTCATACAAAGTAAATTGCCTGAGAATCTTTTTACAGAATCTTGTATATAAGTTATTACTACTACTTACCATTAACATTACTTTAATAATATACTAAACTTACTGCTCTGTCTATCTTACTCCTTTAATCTGCACAATAATGCTATCTTGTGGACACTAGTGTTTGTTCTCATCTTACAGATGGGAAAAATTAACTTTAAAGAGGTTAAATACCTTATTCAATGTCATAAAACTAAGCATAGGATAATGCCAGACTTTAGAACAATTCCATATTACTCCAAAACCCACTCTCAAACAGTGTGCATTGCTAATCTCATGTAATTCAGTATACACTTGAGAAGAAATATTTATTTATTCATTCAAAAAGTGTTAATTGGTCACCTAATACATGTTTATTCCTATTAATCAGTGGGATCCAGGAGAGATGAAGCAGCCTGAGTTCCTGACTTATGGAGCTTACCTTTGTGGGTGGGGGAGACATAAACTGAACGAACATATGCACTTACATTATATGAAATGGAGAAACTAAAGCTAAGCTAGGATATTAGGGATTGGTTCTATCGAGGGTTGTTGGTTTCTATTTTCCTTAGAAAAAGACCTCTCTGAAAAGGCTTGAATAAATAAAGTGAAAGTGCAGACCTGTGAGAACCACGCCAGGGTTCCCCGGATAGTCAAGGCCCATAGGAGCACAGAGGCCTTGTTGTCAATACACCAGAATGGCCAAGGTCACTCTGAGCATGAGCCTAATTGGGGTGCCCAAGGCCAAGATACCATGAACAGGTGCAAGTACACACTGTGCCCTTCAGTAACCCAAATGATTGATGTCACTGTTAGCAACTGGCCTTCTTTATCTCTGGGGTAATATAGAGATTACTGACCAGAAAGAGTGTGTGTGTGAAGAAGTGTGCTAGAGAGAGCAGCTGGGCAGAGCAGAGAGAGAGCTCAGGAGAAGCAGAGGCAGCAGACACAGAGAGTGTAGCTCCTATGTGTGCAGGAGAAAGGAGAGCTCAGCCAGAGCTAAGAGCTGGTATTGTTACTATGTAAGGCTAAGAGCTCATAGAGAGCTCAGATATAGCTGCCATGTTAACCAGGCAGCGTGCTGAGCCAGAGGCTGGAGAAGCTGCTGAGTCAGAGAGCTCAGGCACCGCTATGATGTGAGGTGGTGAGTCTAGGGGGCAGCCTGGGACTGTCAGATAATAGCTGTGGGTACAAAGACTGATGCTGCTTTGTAGGAAAGATGTACATGTTAACCAGCTGGTGTCCAGCTGCCTGACTGGATGGACTTTGCTGTGGAGAATTGTCTTGTCTGGTAGCTACATGGCCACTGACTTCTGCAATAAAGACTCATTCTTATACACCCACAACTTCTTATGGCTTTGCCATCTAAGACCCGGCGTCCTAGGAGGTCCAGCCCTAGGCAGAGGTGCTTGGCTCAACACCTGTTACTAGTGAGCAGAGGATAAAGGAGGAACTTGGACTAAGTTCCCAACAGTGAGTACAGTGGGCAGAGTTCAAGAAGGGACCTGCCCTGTGCTTGGCATAGTCAAATGGGAAGAATTTAGAAGAATATATGGACTCAGAACAACTCAGAGCAGCATGCTGAGCAGTGCTCTGGCTCTGCTGTGACAAGACCTTACAAATACCAGGGGTCAGAGTGTTATAGGAAGAAGGACCAGCAAGGCTGAAATACAACCTGCATGGAATGTTCAAGAAACAGCATGATGGCCATTGTTGCTTCAGTAGAATGGATGAGAGCAGTCTGGGAAGAACTTAAAAGAGGTAATAGGAGGATAGAAATGTAAGAAGACTTTGGTCCCTATGAAAATAATTTCTTAAAATGAGCTTTAGAGCCTATAGAGCCAAGATGTAATGGACTCTGATGTCTACATTAAATGGATCAGTCAGGCCAGGCTGCTATGTTGAGTATAGATGGTAGGAGCCAGTGTTTAAGCATGGAGCAGTGAGGAGGACCCTAACATTATTCACAGCTCATCATTGATTAGATCAGGACAGAGGTTGAATTCTGTAGATTTTTTAAAAAATATATTTTAATTGAATTCTAGTGGGAGAGGAGGAGAGAGAGAAAAATATCCATGAAAGATCAAAAAACATCAGTTGGCTGCCTCCTGCATTCCCCCACCAGGGATCCAGCCCAAAACCAGGGAATGCACCCTTGAATCGAACCTGCATGGGCAGTGCCCAACCAACCGAGCCACACCAGCCAGGGCCAATTCGGTAGATATTTTAAAGGCAATCAAAATATGGCTTCTTATGGTTTGGAAATAGAGTGTGAGGAAAAGAGAGGGAGTCAATGATAACTATACATTATTTGTCCAGGTACCTTGAAGAAAGGAATTGCCGTTTATAGGGAACAATCTAGAAGGAATAAGACTTTGGTTGGTCATCAGTAGTTCAGTTGTGGATAAGTTAAAGTTGAGATGCTTATAAGCACCCAGTTGCACATGTTGTGTATAAAGTGTAATTTACCTTTAGCCCTGAAAAGTATAAATTGAAATATTTAAAGACTGAGTATGCTATGAACCAGTGATAAACCATGATGCAAATAAACAAATTTAAAACAGACATAAAAACAGAAGTCAGCTCATTAATGTGGTACTTTGTGTTCTTTGTTATGGTATATACAGAGCTTTAATAAATACAAATGAAATAATTATTAAGGCTCTAACCGGTTTGGCCCAGTGGATAGAACGTCGGCCTGCAGACTGAAAGGTCCCAGGCTCGATTCCGGTCAAGGGCATGTACCTTGGTTGCAGGCACATCCCCAGTAGGGGGTGTGCAGGAGGCAGCTGATCAATGTTTCTCTCTCATTGATGTTTCTAACTCTCTATCCCTCTCCCTTCCTCTCTGTAAAAAATCAATAAAATATATTTTTTAAAAAATAATAAAAAAATAATTATTAGGGATTTATAAGTGCTCTTCCTGATAAAATCTAAATCCTAATCATCTGAAAGAATATAAATCTATGGAAACAGATTTACTGTCTCATAGATTGACTGTTAGTAAATTAAAATATGTGTTTTAAAGTTATTTCATTATTAATAAAACAAAACTGTCAGATTTGATAATTCTTAGAGTCCCCACCTCCTCTGAAAAGTCTATAATTTCTGACTTCATAACTAATTATTATCCATTTACAATGTCAGAATACTTCGAATCCATTTTTACTATGAGAAATGAATATCTAATGGAAAAGTTTATATCAATGTAAACAATATGAAATAAAAGAAAAAAATATGTAAAGTTTGGAATTTCTACCTATAGAGACATTGGTGTTTTTATTCTACTTTTTTAGTATAGGCTTTAGATTGTATCATATTTCCCAAATTTTAAAATTATATAAATATATATACACATATAGCTGAATATATATGTATATATATGTGAGTATATACATTTATACATATATGTGTGTGTGTGTATATATATATATATATATATATATATATATATATATATTACCTTCCTAAATGTTAACCGATAAAAATGGTCCATAATTGAATGAAAATATCTGAGTTTCATTATAACTGTTGCATACTTTGCCTCCCTCCACCTTATAAACATTACCTGTTCCTATTATAAGCATAAGATCCCATTTTGTGGTTGGCTATTAACCATGAATAATTGAATCGTGATATTTGCATTATCCCATGTTTCCTTTGGGAGAAAAATAAAAGTAATTTTAAACAGCTACAAGTGTTAGTATACTATATAGTCTACAACCCAAATAGAATGTCATAGTGAAATAAGACTATAGATACACTAGTATAAGCACAGAATTATTTTTAATTATTTATAAATCTTATAAAATGTTTTGTAGCAAACCCCAGTGACAATTATTTTCCAGTGATTCATGACGCTTCTAAATCAAATGCTCCCTTATGTCCCTAAGTGGTGTCATGTGTTTGTTGGTGAGTTAATAGTTTCAGAAAAGGGAGTGATATCAATGCAAATAAAATAATAAGCCAAGATTTAGCTGCAACTCTTGTGATATGGTCTAGTTCAGTGTTTCTCAAAGCGTAATGTGCCTCATAGGGTATTGTTAACATGCATAATCTGTTTCAGTAGACAGGAACCGGCACTGAAATTTGGCTTTTCTAACAAGCTCCCAGATGATAACTGTGCTGCTCGTCAGGGACCATAGTCTGATAATCAAAGGTAGATCTACATCAACATTCCCCAAAGTTTGTTTCACGTAACTCTGAGATCTTACGGAAAAGGATTAAATTACCAAAAGTGGCTCCCTCTCTCCTCTCTTGGATTTGTGATGGACATTGGCACCAAAAATCATGTACTGGCGAAACAAACTCAAGTTTTAAATTGTGGTAGAAAAAAATACACACATATGAAATCTACCCTCTTAAATTTTTAAGTGTTCAGTACAGTATTCTTTATAAGCACAATGATATATATTTATTTTTATAAGTTTCCATACTGAATAACTGAATGTCTTTTGTGATATCACTTTTATAGAATTTTGATAACTATTGAAACTCTGTATGCATTGATCAGCAACTCCTCCTTTCTTCCTCGCCCAGCCTCTGGCAACCACCTTTCTTATTTCCGCTTCTATGGCTTTGATTACTATGGATATCTCATATAAGTAGAATCTGAAGCCATCTCACTATAGAACACGTTGGAACACTCACAGCATATATATGTAATGGTCATATATGTAAGAACATATTATTTATTGAAAGAAGCTGAATTCCCACCAGATCTGCCATCAGTGGTTGAATAGTTTGGTATGACATAGTTATGATTACCAAGCTTGTATTAATACAAAAGAGTAAATATTTATGAGATGTAAAGGTAAAATTTCAAATTAAAATAAATATTTTGAAATTACAGGCAGAGTATGGAGGAAAAGAAAACAGCTTTTATAGTCAGATGGACATAAATTTGATTCCCAATTTTTTTTCTTAGACAAGTTGCTCTAATCAGCCAAAGTAATATATTGAATCTTTCTAAATTTTACTTTTCTTTCTTTGAAAAATGTCTTTTGTGATATCATTTTATAGAATTTTGATAATTGAAATTATTATCATGTATTGCAAAGAGTAGCCAATAAGTCAATAAATTGTAGCTCTTTTATAATTATCAATAATGAATGTGAATTCCACAGATAATGTGTTTTATTACTGCTTAGACTCTGCCTGGGCTGGGTCTCCAGTAAATGATATACAGTAATATAAAAGCTCTGGCCCGTGATTAAAATCATGTTTTGACATGCTTTATGAGCTCTCTTTATATGAATTTTTGATAATATGCTTTCAAAATTATTGGCAGATCTACTCTTTGTCTGTACTTCAAGCTGGGTAATGGAAAATGATTTATACAGTTTTATTGAATTTACAAGGACTAGAGTAAGCCATGCTAATTATTGCTATGTCATTCTTGCAGGCTAGCAGGAACTGAGACAAAACATAAGCCAAACTAAACATAATTAGCATTAAAATGACTCAAGCATGAAATATAATCAAATGGGTCCTGAAGTGTCTTATTTTTTGTCCACAAAAAAGTTTCATGCTTGTTTGCAAGCATTCACTTTAATTGCTTTCCCCCTATTTTTCTGAAATACGGGAGGTGTTTTAGGTCCCTATCATATTTCTCAAATAACAATTTGTTATTGACATTACAACCTACAGTTTCATAAATAATTAATCTGACTTTTAAAACTAGGTGATGCTATCTATAAAATCTTACAGGATGAATACCAGGTGCCCATCTCCCTAAAAGTAATCATTTTTTCTTTCCGAATGTATATTATTAAATGTCCCTGAGTTTTCTGATAAGTTCATTCTCTTTAGAGTATAAAGTCTTTCTTCTAAGCTCAGTAAATTTGGATTGAATTTAAAGAACAAATTTACCCCCAAAAAAGATATTTTTACATGGGAATCCTATCCAATCCCTGTTCATTAGACCTTGGATGAGCAGTGCCATTACTGTAAGAAGAGAGTCTACAAAATTAGAGGGTAGGTAGAAAAAAATATATAGGCAAAGAGAGAAGGAACAAAGTTTTATAAGTAGAACTATAGGGAACATGGCAGAGACATAAAGAACTTGTGGTAGAGTAAATAATAATAGACATAAATTAAGATTTTGCTTTTATGGATAAGGCATCTGCTCTTGTGGTAGGAGCTGAGAGGTGCCAGTGAAGCAAAACTAGTCCTGGATATCTGCTGGAGTTCAGTTCTTCCCATTCTTTACAGTAAGATAACTCCCTCAGTGAATTTCTGTAAGTGAAAGAAGAAATCAGGCAGAGTCAGAGGGACTCCTGGAATCACAGGCTGACTCCAGAAAGCATAGGCCTCCTTCTGATTTGACCAGGGCTACTGTTTGCAGCAAGTGCAATGCCCTTTGGCTCTATTAGCTGTACATTTTTTTAAAAATGTGGTTAATCCTCACTTGAGGATATTTTTCCATTGATTTTTAGAGAGAGTGGAAAGGAGGGAGGTGGGGGAGAGAGAGAGAGAGAGAGAGAGAGAGAGAGAGAGAGAGAGAGAGAGAGAGAACTTTGATGTGAAAGAGAGATTGGATGCCTCCCACACCTTGACCAGGGCGGGGAATGAACCTGCAACCCAGGTGAATCCCCTTGACAGGGAATGGAATCCTCCATCCTCAGTTCCCTGGCTAATACTCTAACCACAGAGAAACACCATCCAGGGATATTAACTAAATTTATTGAAATACTCCTATTGTGCTTGATTAAAAGCTGGTGACTGGATCCCCAGGTGTCCCTACTATCTGCCTGCTCAGCTCCATCCCTGGGTACTTCTGACTTCCTGAAATGGGGCAAATGAAAGGGTGATGTCTGGTACAACAGGACATTCCAGGACATTCTAGCATATGGCATGTGTAAATTCTGTCACATAGGTAACTGTGCCAAAGCAGTTATCAAATATGTTGGCTATTCCCCTTGGGGAATATATGTTAATTCTGGACTTTTGAAAGAAAAGGGACTTCAACATTGAAAAAAGACTGAAATGGGCTCTGATAAGTAAGAATGAGACTTAAAGGGACCCAAAGCAGAATTTTTTTCTATCTTAGAGTTTGTGTGAAGTCCATTAAGACGGGTATGACAATATCATTAAAATAAAGTTAAATTGGAAGCATTTCTCTAGTCCTGAACTTAGATTACATATATACTAAGAAAAAAAAAAAACATTTATAATTTTTTCTACTCTTGTGCTGTCAAAGCCAGTTACAAATGCAATATGAATCTTTTCTTTAAAAAAAAAACAAAACACAAAGGTATTATATTTCCAGTCAGTTTTAAAATCAGTTTTCCCCAACTCATTCCCTGTCACTTCCTGATTTACAAAGAAAAAATCCAGAGCTCTTCAAAAAAATCAAATATATGGCTCTATTTGAACTTGATGGGTTCTTTCATAACAAGATCCCTTGGCACATGCTGCCTCTTCTTCCTGGAATATCCATCACCTTTTATTACACCAGTGACCCTTTTAGTCTTCAAAGTTCATATAGAATGACATCTTCAATGCACATTCTCTGCATATATGATGTTTCACCTAATGTAGGCATCTACAATTTTATGCCAAATGACTTATTTTAGATGAACTTATTTTTATAACTTTTCTAAACCTTAAAAAGAGAGGAGATAAATGTGTCTGCCATTGTAATATACTTGTCACACTCCATGAAAAGAATATTGCTCCTAAAATATTTTAAAAGAAGATAATTACCTGAATGAGGAACAAGACTGATCTACCGCAGTGTTCTAAACAGTGAGTTTTAAGTGACTTTGGAGTGAAAAATCCTTTTACTTCCTAGTCATACCTTATTTATAGGTAATTGTGTTGCTGTCTACATTTCCTTACACTTCTGGATGACAGTGAATGAAAAAGCATGCGATTTCTAATTCTGTAACTTGAATTAATCACTTCTCAAGTAAAGTACAGATGTCCTTCTGGAGAATGCCATTAAGTTAATTATAATGCACTTCATGATTGCATAGGCCTTGTTTTCCCTTCGTAATGCATAAAACTTAATAGATGTATATGATAGTAATTTTCCTGTCATAAAGTCTCCTTTTACTAATCTCAAAATAGTTTAAATTAACACTTAAAATTTATGTAGTATACTTTTATTGAAGAGTAAAGGGGCCTGTTCTAAAATAGAATGAGGTTAATGAGAAGTGATAAAACTAACAACCGTATTTTAAGTATTTGCTCCTTTAACAAGGATTTTTTATCTTGTATTTTTCTCTTGTATCACAGAGATATTATAAGCAAAATACCATCATTTTATGGGGGATAAAATATGATTTATTCTCCTAGCCAATGAACATATAACAAGGAAGTTAACCCACAGATTTAAGTTTATAAAATAATAATACACAGCAAATTCTAAGTTGTAGGTGCTATTTTAAGTTCCTTGGAAAATTATTTGACTTGCATACTAACAAAAACCCTATGAGTAGGTGCCATTAATATACTAATTTTACTGATGAGAAAGCTGAAACACAGAGATAGTAATTGATATGCCCAAGATCACATAATAGTGATTGATATGGGTTTAGAGCCCAGCAGTGTCTGCCCAGCGTCTGCCCAGTTAATCTCAAGGCTGTGCTTCTATATCAGATATAAAAGGACCCCTACCATCAGAAATGATGACTGCAAGAAAAGTTTCTGGCTAGCAAGAGGAATTAGAACAGCATTTTGAAGAATAAAAATCTTTGGATTGATAGAGATTATAAGTGTGTGACAGAGAGGGAAAAGAGAGGCAGCCATAAGGTAACGAGTTACAAGAACATCGAAATAAAAATATAACATATATTCAAAGGATCATAAAGCAGCAGCTAAACTGGATCAGAGATTTTATTGAGAATTTGAAAAAGATGAATATGTTCACAATGCTTTGCTGGATATTAATTTTTGGTACATTATATAATTACATATATTAAAATTATATTTATTAATCAACTCATTGTCTACATAAATTGATTTTTATATTGACAGTTAACTATATCAATCTGTTATTATTCTTGTGATACTTTCTTCTCACTGACCCCACCATTTTACTAAGATATCACAGTGTCAGAAATTTACTTGCTACACAGCGGACTTTAACAAAAATAACTGTATGTACTTTGGACACTAATAAAAAGTTCCAGGTAAGCTTTTCTTAGATAAGAATACTAAATAGAAAAACAGCAGCTCATCCATTGCTTCCTTTTCAGGTAAACCAGTGATGATAGTAACAGAGTATATGGAAAATGGCTCTTTAGATACATTTTTAAAGGTAAGATTTGAGGCATATTTAATTATTCAGTGTTATTTATATATTGATAATGGCATTGAAGTTAAAATTGAGCTACTTTAAAGCTGAACTTTAAAATAGATGGAAATACCTGGAGTCAGAATAATTACACTCCAAAAAATTAACTTTAGTTTGAATTTTTTTTTTCTTTTCAGAAAACTTATACAAATTCAAATTATGTGTGTCTACAGTTTTATATAGTTATATTTACTTTTCCTGAAAAAGAAATGAAAGAAAGGGGAAAGGAAAGAAGGAAAGAAGAAAAGAGATGAAAGGAAGGAAGGAAGGAAGGAAGGAAGGAAGGAAGGAAGGAAGGAAGGAAGGAAGGAAGGAAGGAAGGAAGGAAGGAAGAAGGGAGGGAGGGAGGGAGGGAGGGAGGAAGGGAGGAAGGAAAGGAAAAAACAGAAAGTAGACAAAGAAGCTCGTACAAATATCTAACTTTCTCAGAGTACATATTATCAGGCAGAGCTAGGAAAAACTGTCTCAAAGCTCCATGCTCATTATCTACAGTAAGGGTTCAATAGACTTACAACCCATCTGGGGCCAGTCTTGGCTTGTGCCCTTGGAGTCCTCATGTGGTAATAGATGATACTGATCCTATACTGTTCAGTCTGTGAGTCTCAGAAAAAAAAATATGTTTTTAATGTGTAAGTTCTTCAAATTTTAAATGATGTAACACATCTGCAGGCCTGCTTAAATCTGTGGGCTGGCAGTTTTTCATCTTCCTTAACGATTATTGCTATGGATTAGGAAAGGTGATGGGAAATGGCATTAATGACAATTATAAGAGGGGTCCAAGCATTGAATATGACATCAGCCCACTGACAAGGCGGCTGCTGTCATATTCCCTTCCGTTCTCCAGATTCTGTTGCCAAATTTCTTATACATGTCTTCTAGTTCTCTAGTCTAGTAAAGTCACATCATCTTCTTCCTTTTTTAAAATAATCGTTAGGTGAGCCTTTTTCTGTGTGTGTGTGCAGTAAATTGAGTGCCCCTAAAAAAGACTGCAAGCTTCCAAGAAATGCGAATATCTTTTGGGTCATTCCTCAGCCATTCCCCTCCCATCTGCTGCTGAAGACTCTCCCTCCATCTCCTCTGGCCATTTCTTCTTTACAACAATATGCCTATCAAGCTAGCTTCCTCGAAAGCACCTCGAAAATGTGCAGTGTTAACCCTAGACAAGCACCAAGCTGCAGTTATGAATACACTCCTCTGATGACTCAGAGTAAAAGAATTGCAATGCAGAGAAGGGCAATTAAATGGGATTTTCCATAAGGGCTTTCAAAACCCTGATCTGCTTTGATCAAGGAAAGAAGTGATAAATATTACCAACTTAACTATATATTTCCCAACTTTTGTTGTTCTTCTTCAAGTAGAATATGCATATGAATTTGGGGGTAGTATTAATTTGGTATTGAATGAAAACCCTTTCATATCCCCCCCACACACACACAGTGACTGGTGTTGCAGGACTAATATTGCTACATCATCTTTACAGAAAAATGATGGGCAATTCACTGTGATTCAGCTGGTTGGCATGCTGAGAGGCATCGCTGCTGGAATGAAGTACCTTTCCGACATGGGCTACGTGCATAGAGACCTCGCTGCTAGAAACATCTTAATCAACAGTAACCTTGTGTGCAAAGTGTCTGACTTTGGACTTTCCAGGGTACTGGAAGATGATCCTGAGGCAGCCTACACCACAAGGGTAAGTTCTAACAGAATGCATTTCTTACTCCCTAGACTAGAGGCATTTAATATTTAAAGATTTTAAAGGAAATAGCAAAAAGGGCATTTCTCCAACATAGGAAGAGAAAGAAAAGGAGGGGGTGCGGGAATAAAGAAATCCAGATGATGCTCCTTGTTAGAGATCAGAAAATTCATATATTAAACTCAGATAAAAAAGTATTTACCTAATAAGCTCACTAATTTATTTTTTTCCTACCAATACTGAAAATAAAAAAGTTCAAATTGAGATCGTATACAACAATGTAAAAATCATATAATGTTTTAAATATAAAAAATAAAGAATATCCTATATTAAAAACAATAAATATGTTATCTATACATGTACAATAAATATGAATATATACATCTATAGCATTATGGGGTAGCTTAAACTCTGCACTATCTTCTTTTGTAAAACAAATGCAGAAATATCTAAACCTATGTTTTAAGGATTCACATCGTATAGAATAAAAGAGCTATTCCTTCAAAAACTTTTGATTTACTAAAATTATGTCTGATTTCTTTTTTACATATGATAGAAACTATTAAGCCGTGTCTTTGGAAAATTGGTCACTAAATTATTCTAATTAGCATAAATCAACACCCTTTTCTAGAAATGTAATTGGTTCCTGAATTGATACGTTATATGATTAATAAGCCTTTCTGTGTAATACTGTGAGTACAATGAAATTTTGGGGGTAATCTATGTATTGCACTTCTTTAGTTACATCCTTTATGATAAACTACATTTGTTTAATTCTAAATCTTTACAATGTCATCAAGTTCAAGATTTAAACTTCTTGTGAAGACAGGAATTTGTCAGTGCATCTTTTTCACACTACAATTTGGTTAACTTTGGTTTCCATACAAAGGAACACTTTAGTCATCTCTTATTTTTGTGATAGATGTGCTACACATTTTCTTATTTAAGTCACCTTTTTAAAAATCCCTCTACTCATAGCCTAACAATAAATCTAGTTATATATTATAAGGCTTTCTTTTTCAATGTTGTTTTATGTATCGGATCCTTAGAGACTGTATTATGCTGAAGATCACATGCAAATTATATAAGTAAATGGAGTCCTTTAATATGGTCAGCTTGACAAATCAATAAATTAATTGCTGGGATATCACTTCCTCTTTTTCTAGACTTAATTATCTTTGTCATTATTTGCATTAAATGAAACCTCATTCAAGAATCCTCTTGGAATTAGTGTTACACTTAATAAACTTGCCCTAAACAAGATTGAGGTTATAGGAAAATCCATTCCCACTATGACTGCTTGATGACTTAGTTAAATGCATAGAGTAGATTGTCAACGTGTGTCAATGTGTCATGCTGGGGGAAAGGGAGGGCTAGGGAGAGCAGAGATCCTGAGACCTCAAGAATTATTCCTACAAAATGGGTCATATAGGTTGCTTGTGTAAAACGCATATACTGAGAGATACAGAGATAAAGGAACACCAGATAATATTGGTGACAAATGTGATGGTCAGAGGATCAAGAGAAAAATTCTAGGCTGAAGTTTGAAGAAATCCACAAACTGTAATTTTAAGAGGTATAATAATAATATGTTATGGAATGTCACAAAACAAATTGCCAGAACTAATTGTGTGACCACAACTATGGATATTTAACTCACAAAAGTATGTTTTGGGAAAGTCTTCTTAAAGTGGTGTTACCATATTTCCAAGGAGAAAATAATTCAAACTTATTTTGAATAATTCAAATTAACTGCAACTCAGCAGTTTCAAGCATTACATAACATTATTATTTTCTCATGTCTTGAAACTTTGGTTCATAAAGAGTAGTTTAAGTTCCATTTTTCTGGTATTTGAAATACATTATTCCCTTCTTGCAAAATGGGAAGGCATATGCTAGTCATTTTATGAGAAAATATCCAAAACCTATCTCTCTTTCTCTTTCTCTCTCTCTCTCTCTCTCTCTCTCTCTCTCTCTCTTTCAATCCACCATATTGGTTGATTAATTGATTTTTGCTTATAAATATAATGTTTGGTTGCTTGGGGTTGCCTGCTTTTAAAAACTATGAGGAAAAATATTCACCCTTAAAGGGGAGGGTTAAATGTTTATTTTGTGAACTAAGAGAAAACCTACCAAAGCATTTTTTGCCATGTTAAAAGAATCCCATACATAATAATGCTGTAAGTTTTCCCCATCATCTAATTTTAATAATTTTTAAAATGGTTGAATTAAATAAAAAACCTACTTCTTAGGTTAAAACAAATAAAACCTATCCAGACAAATAAAAATATGCCAACAGAAAATGAAAGAAATCAAATCTAAAAGAAATTGCATAATATTATGAAAAAGTATAACTAAGCTTTTAATATATCTTATTTTCATGCTTGTCTTATTAGCTGTTAAACTTCTCTGTCTTGCATTCAGCAACTGAGACGTTCCACTTAAAATTCTCATATTAAAGTAGATAAAAAGCACCCGGGAATCTGAGTCTTTTTTTACTCAGGTTGAAAATCATGAAAGTCACCTTATTGATTTGCTTGACTGCTTGCTTTCCCCACTGAGAGCTGCCATTCTGGTACTTTAATTGAGATGTGGGTCCTGTGTGCTCCAGTGGTCAAACAGAATTTAAACCAGAACCTTCCAGACAGCCAATTAGCAGTCAGTCTACAAGCGCTTATGGACCGATATGTGAAAAGAGACTGCATGATCTCAATCAGATTCACTTAAAAATGCTACATCTCTTTCTAGATCTTTTCAGTGAAGCAGCAATATCCCTAGGTACATTTGAAGTGTGTGAGAATTTTTTAAAATTCTTTTTTAATTGCAGGGAGGCAAAATTCCAATAAGATGGACTGCCCCAGAAGCTATAGCTTTCAGAAAGTTTACCTCTGCTAGTGATGTCTGGAGCTATGGAATCGTGATGTGGGAGGTTGTGTCTTATGGAGAGAGACCCTACTGGGAGATGACCAATCAAGATGTAAGTATGCAGCTATCCTCACTCAAGTTTGAGATGAAATGCTTAGCTCTCTGTGTGAGGAGACTTATAATAGTTTTCATTTCTGAACATGACAGTTGCTTTTAAAAAAAGAAATACTTTGCTTACCCTCTGATCTACTTTATTGCTAAAATACCCTTTACGCAGAAGCTCAAAATGAGTTAGCACAAAGAAAAGTAAGTCACTATTACATAAAAGCTCAGTCCCTTGCCAGTTTTAGCTGTATTGTGGTGCTATTCCTCTCACTTAATGTCAGTATCATTTTCAAAGATAAAGAAAGAGCCATCAAAGAATGAGCACTGACAGGCAAGGTTTTATGATTTGCATTTGATGGAGGAAGCCAGTACTCTAGTGCAAAAGGATGAATGATACTGACTTCATTCTGGATGCTCTTAGAGGATAAAAAAGGAGCAATCTATGTTTTTTTAAATTAAAACATGTAGGAAGAGTTGTATTGTCTATTTAATTTAGGGGGAAAATAGGCTTTCCCCACATGGAAAAAAAATAATTCATGCTTAGAATTATAGAATCCTAGAATTAAAGGAACCATGAAAAAATCTTCTATTCAAGTTCAGAATGCTTATTACATGATACCTCACACATGACTTTTTTAGTCTTTGCTTTTATAATTTTTCGTTGTTACTATTCCATACAGCCCTTTCCATTTTGGATCACCGTTACATTTTATGTATTTCCTGTCTAATAACAATAACAATTATAAAAGCAACTAACATTTTTGAGGCCTTACTATGTGCCATATACTGCCTTAAGTGCTTACCAACTAATATCGTATTACTTGTTTATAAAACCACTGTATTGAAGTCTTACCTCAATAGCATGCTTTAAAACATTCTTCTGTAATTACTTCTTTCATCCGTACTCTATAAACTCTCTCTCTCTTATGCCTTCTGGGTTATTAGTCGGGTACTATCTTTCAAGCCTAATTTTGTTGAAGCAACAGTCTTATGCCAGTGATTAAGACCCACTTTCAGATATAAAAGTTCAAGTCCAGTCTAAATGAAAGTCAATACCATATCCATTTCGAAGTGTTTTCCAGTGTGACCCTCGGTATCTAGATTGTAAAGGAAGAATGGTCAGATTTTTGCTCTTCCTCCTCCTCTGCCAAAGGCTGTGTCTGGACTTTTCAGGATCTTCCTAGGTAGAGAGGTAGACGGGAAGGGGTGATGATGTTTCTCCAATGTTGGGCTGTTGATGCCTCCTGCTCGGCAGTTACCCAGACATTGTTTTTTGTTGAGATTCATGTCTGAGCTCTTCCAGAGGCCCTTGATGAGTACCTCCTCTCTGCAAGGTGTTAGAGAGGATGTACTGAGCTCCTAGAACCTCTCACTTGCACCAGCTCCACACTCCACAGTCTTTCACTGCACCATACACATGTCTACTAAGCCTGATGAATGTTGGATTCTCGACCAGTGCTTCCTGTTTTGGATACTACTGCAGGCTTTCTCAGCCAGCCTGCCTTCTTCCAATTTCTTCAGGTGAGAAGCTAGGGTCACACTTCAGCTTTCCCAAGGATTACAGTTGACCTTTTAACAATGCAGGCCTAAGGGGCCAAACCCCACAGAGTTAAAAATCTGCATAGAACTTTTGACTGCTCTAAAACAACTCACAGCCTACCAGTTGACTGGAATTCAATAACATAATAGTCAATTAACACCTATTTTGCATGTTATAGGTATTATGTGCTGTAGACTTATAAAAAATAAGCTACAATAAAGAAAATGTTAGTAAGAAAGTCATAAGGAAGAGAGTATACAATAACAGTACTTATTGAGGAAAATTTGCATGTAAGTGGACTCATGCAATTCAAGCCCTTGTCATTCAAGGATCAACTGTATTTCATAGCATTCTTCTCTGATAGCAATAGTAAACTGGGCTGATGGATTCCTGTCTCTTGATAAGTATACAACAAGACATCTAAAATTGCTTTTGCAGTCATCAAAAATTGCTACAATTGTTTTGTTATTTGTTTTTTCCTTGCTACACTCACTTGATTTAAGGGGAGACTGCTGACATTTATTTCTCTAAGTTTTGGAGAACACAGTACAAGTATCTACTGTGCTCAACTTTCTGATATTAAGGCCAGGACTATGATAAAAGTATCATTGAACTCTCAGTATATATTTAACAAACCAAGAGAGGTATTATTAGTCCTGTTTTGCAGTCAAGGAACTAAGAATTATGGAGATTAAATGACTTTCTTATGGTCAAAAATAATAATAAATGTTATACCATAAACTGAACTTGGTTCTCCAAATTTTGTGTACCTAACCATCACTCTGTCTCCAATTGAATCAATGTCTACTTCCTCCCTTTCATTTCCAACCAGTGATCCTAGATCACCCTTCAATTGAATATGACATATTCAATTCAATATTTAATAATTATTCTGGATCTATCTAGTCTAGACAAAGGTTAGATCTATTTGCTACTTTCTGTTTTCCAGATAAATGCCAAATGCTAACTTGAGCTACAGAGTACTTTGCTGTTTTGCTTCTATCTTCTTTCAAGGCTCATTTCAATGCCATTGTTTTGTTTAAATGCTGTGAAAGTATTTTATTCTGTCTGCCAACAGCTTGGTCCTTTCACTAAAGAAAAACATCTGTCTCTTATTTGTCTATTAGTGATGTCTCATAATTCTGATGTTTTTAATTCCAATTGTGTCACTCAGAATTATTTGTACTTCCCTACGAGTTGCATAATATTTATGTCACCCACATTATTGACAATTATACCTGAGATAGTTGTATCTGTCACAAGTAAAATTATAGGCCAAAGTAAAACAAGATGCTAGGTGAATGCTCATAAGTTTTTGCTGATTTTAACTGGGCTTGTTGAAGTTCCTTGGAGTTGACTGGTATATACTTGCAATTCGCAGGGACTTCATCTTCCGCTGAAGACCAGCAGGCGAGACTAGATGGGAGCTAATTTGTCAAATCACTGAAGGGCAAAAATGAGTCCATTTGCTCCTCAGCCTAAAATATATCTGCTAAAATCCCATTGGCCAATCCCATAATCAAAGTATGGTACATTACACTGTTCAGTGTGAATGGACAATATAAAGTTACATGGAGAAGGACATAAAAACAAGGAGGTGTGAAGGATTTGGGACATATTTTTTTCCAGATTTCAGCCATTTGAGAGTCTTGATACTTTTCCAGATAATCTGATTTCAAATAATTTAAAAAAACAACAAGGAAATGCTGATGTAATAGTTTCAGGAAGTTATAGAAATAAAAACTAATATTTTGACTCTGGCTGGATTTTCTGAGCATCTAAATAAGGTTTACAGAAAAATGATTTTACAGTCACAGATCTTTCTAAAATGCCTGCCTTTGAAAGAGTTCCCAATACATGCTCTGTATTTCCTCAGCAAGTTCACGATCCATAGTGGCATTTAGTTTTTAGATATAGCACTAAGTTTTATATGCCTCAATTTCTATCTAAATGTGTGTCTGGGCAACATGACAGATCTACTCTATTTGAAAATCGTGATTACTTAATATCTCTTTGGGGAAAAAATATCAGAGAACAAAGTAGAAGTACTGATTTGGCAGTTTTGAATGATATATTCCCTAATCTCTACACTCCAGATACTATCTGATTCAGAAAGGGCTTTGCCACCATGAAAATGTTACATTACCCAGACAGGGAGGATCATCTACATCCATCAGAGAAGACCTCTGGCTGTGTCAGAGGGAGAGGGGAATGCTGCAGTGGGTTTCTTTTGATTTAGGATTGCCTCTGTCATCACAGAGAAAAATCATAACTATGCATAATAAAAATAAGCCAGAATGGCTAAGATGATTTAGGCAAATACCAGACCATGAACTCTCATTCAAGCTTGGGAAGTAAGATAATATCCTGTAGTCAGTAGAAGCTTCTTTATTGATCACAAACATTTTAAATGTCAACATTTTTCAGAACTTCAAACAAAAGCCAAAATAAAAAGAGATTGCATTGCATTGCATTTTTATATTCAGTCACAGTTTTGTTCTCTTGTGTATTTATTGTAAAATATATGACTATATAGATTATATTAAGCACATAGATTACAAAAAGTTTTAATAACTCATTAAGTTATATGTTTTTCAATCTCCTAATGTTAGAATTACGTGTGCCTTTTTTGAGGGGAGGGATAGTTTTCTATTACTATTTCTGTTGGCTCCCATCTTACGTATAAGGCAGCAAGAATATTTGCCTCCAAAAGAATATCAACCCACTTTGTATGGGCTATGTCTCTCTTCTTTCTCTTCTTTGTTTATGTTTTCAGTGCTACAAAAGAGGTAGATACAGGTGTATAGATATGCTTATATAAATATATGTGATCCTTCTTTGCCGGGAGCCGGTCCATCCTTGCTGTTTCAAGGGACCTGGCATATATAGCATACGGTTCTTAATATGTTTGCTCACCTTCTTGGCGCTGTGTTTTAAGCAAGGTCACCTCTCCAAGAAAGGTTGAATCCCCAGGTAGGGATTTTCCCCTGAAGTTAGGGAGGGGATGAAACTCCTTAACTAAGTGCCAGGCGGGTAGTTAATCAATTTAACTACAAACAATCATGCTTAAGCTACATAATCTTTTACTCCCTGGAATGGAGATAAGAAACGCCCTAACCTTTGTAATAGAGATTGACAGGATTAGAATCAACTGGTATAAATGCAGATGCAACAAGACAACAACAGACAGAATTCAGAAGACAGCAAGAGACAGAATTCAGAACACAGAACTCAGGAGACAGAATTCAGAAGACAGAACCTACACGGAGCCTGGAGACAGAAGAACTTCGCTGGAGAGAACATGGCAATAGATCCTGGACTGAACCTGACTATAGAACATGGCAAGAGAACCTGACTAGAATCTGGTGACTGAACCTGGCTGGAGATCTGAAGCAGAACCACTCTGGAGATCGAGACCAGAACTTGGCTGGAGATCCTGGCTAGGCTGCTGATCAACTGAACGCTGTCTCCCTCCTTGTCATTCCTTTTTCGCCGACTCCGTCCACACCTTTGGGGACCCCTGGACCTGCTGGGGTTGGACCCCGGCACTTCTTATATTGTTGGAATGGTTTATGGTAAAGCAAATAGAATATTTTATGGTAACACACAGCATGTTACAATTAGCTAAAATATGAGGACTTTAGTTCTCATCCAAATACTGTACATTTCCAAGATTTGACAGTGAGAAAAGTATTACACTTCTTAGCCTCAGTATAATAATGTCTATATAACAATGAGTGTGTTGGACCAACAAAATGTGGTCTTCTAAGATAACATTGGTCATCTAAGGATAATGCTGCCCTTGGATGCAAGCAATTATTTTAGGAACTGGTAACCACATAAAAATTCTGACTCCTTTGGAAAAAGTGATACATATTAGTAAATAACAATCTATAGTCCAAAATTTCTGTACCTTGCTATTTAAAAACAATAACAAAAACAAACAAATATATTGAACTGAAAGTCATTCAGCTTGGATTCTATACTGCTTGGTCAGTTTCTATGACTATAAAGGGAATGGACTTGAATAAAAATATTTCTAAGATCTCTTTAATCTCTGGAACTCTAGTGATCTAAGATTGATGAACTAAGAAAAAAAAGCACACCCAATATATCTTTAATAACTATTGGCAATAGGGAAAGATCATAGAAGAAATTGGTATATCTGAAACTATTTCTGTGGTATCTGAGATTATTTACAGGAATATATTCTTAAACTCTAGTCACTTATGGGGAGTTTCATATCACATAGTAACAAAGGACTCATATGTGAGATGTTAAGAAACTACCTAGCAAGTTAAGTACTCATGACCTAGACAGAACTTACTCACCAAAACACCTAGCTAAAGCTCAAGTTCTCCCTACACATTTCCTAGCACTCAGTTATCCATCCTACATTTTTTACAACTCCTGTGATGAAGAATGCACTGTCTTTCAAAATAACTCCTTTTGATCCTGGATATTATTTTTATCTATGCTGTAAAGAATCTGATTCCATGGAGTGGGAGCCATATCTCACTCAAGATATTTTTGGGGGAAGTAATTATTTCTAATTCTAATAGTGGGACTCAACTCCAAGATAGAAAAATAAATTACAGATTAGATTTGTATCCCAGAGAGACTTAAATGTTAATCTTACTCTGCTATTTCTTAAGTATAGGGAATATTTAACCTCTGGAATCTCAAGTGTTTCATCTATGATGTAATATTTCCTCTCTTCAGTATGTGGTAAGAATGCATGTAGATAATATAAGTACAGTTTTCATCACAGTGCCTAGCCTAGGTCCTCCAAGAAGCCAAGAGGGGATTAGGTATACATTAGTGTAATTAAAGGAAAATGCTTGTAAGGGAAAACATAGGTGGATGAGCGGAAGGTGGGAGAGTTGTCATATTGTGATACAGGTACAGTGGAGATGAAAGGAAATTGATTGTGTGCAAGCATCTGAAACTGAGGTGTGGTCTAAGAGAGGTTGGCAAAGCAGCCAGGGAATCCTTAAGCCAACCTATCTTATTATCACTGCCATGTTCAATAATTGATTGGGAGTAACTTTGTCAAGCATGTCCTTGGTGTAAATGTGATGATGGGGTTTAAGGGTTGTTGGTAACTTACCATCCCTGCAGGTGAAGATGAGAGACAAAGTTTCAGATGCTGCGCTCCACCCTTCTGCAGCATAGACTTATGTTTCCACACAGGTTCGTGGAGCATCTGGCCCAGGACTATGCTGGTTCTTCCTGAAGGGAAACTCAAGAGGCAGGTTATGGACTGCACTGCAGCTCAATAGCTTTAGTTGATCTCAAGACCTCACCTGGTCTTAAGCCTCTACCTCTTCCCACTATCCATTCTGAATTTCCTTCATCTATCAACTTGGCAGATCATTATAGCTTAACTGGTAGTCTGAACCAATCCTTTATTCTCAGGATAAACATTTTCAGGACACATTTGTAATAAAGGAATAGCAAGACGGCCCCAAGTGTATCATCTGGGTTTCACACGTTTCTCCCTGCCCCATCTGTGTGAAAACAGATCAAATGCCTCCTACTGCTCAACATCAATTACCTTTGCCAGCATGAAAACTCCCCTTCTCTTTTGCTTGTGCCTGGACATAAGTAATTCAAGTGCCCTGTTGGCATCCATAACTGCTAGTTCCATGGAACCCTTGCTGTGTTCCCTGGTAAGAGGCACTGGGAACAGTACACAGTATAGAAGTTTCTAATTTAATACACCCACTGCATCTTGAATAATGGCACCAACTCGTTACAGGGTGTTGTCTACAAGTTGGTGCTTCAGCTTTGCCTTTAAAAGGCTTCTAATGCCAGCAGATATAGCTTAGTGGTTGAGCATTGACCTATGAAACAGGAGGTCAAGGTTCGATTCCCATTCAGAACATTTCTACCTGCATGAGATTATATTGGTAGCTTGCAATTCATATGAAGGGAGTATTTATATCACACTAGAGGCCCGGTGCACGGATTCATGCATGGGTGGAGTCCTTTGGCCTGGCTGGCGACTGGGGCCAATTGGGGTGGCGGGAGGTTGCAGTGGGTGGGGGGAGGGGCTGTGGGAGGTTGGCTGGCTTGGGGGAGGGGCCACAGGAGGATGGCCGCACCAATCTGGTCATCCAGTTCAGTAAGCTGGGAAAGGGGCTGTGGGAGGTTGGCTGTGGGAACACACTGACCACCAAGGGGCAGGCAGCTCAAGCTTGAGTGTCTGCCCCTTGGTGGTCAGAGCACGTCATAATGACTGGTCAAACGGTTACTTAGACTTTTATATATATATAGACTAGAGGCCTGGTGCACAAAAATTTGTGCACTCGAGAGGGGGGAGGGGGGGTCCCTCAGCCTGGCCTGTGCCCTCTCTGTGACCCCTTGGGAGATAACAACCTGCTGGCTTAGGCCTGCTCCCCAGTGGCAGAGGGCAGGCCCAATCCCTAGGTGCAACCCCTGGTCTGGCTCAGAGCAGGGCTGATTGGGGAGTTGGGGCGCCGCCCCCTGTCATGCACAAAGCAGGGCAGATTGGGAGGTTGTGATGCCACCCTCAGTCACGCTCAGGGTAGGGCCGATTGGGGGGTTGGGGCGCCACCCCCTGTCACACTCAAGGCAGGGTTGATGGGGAGGTTGCGGCGCCACCCCCTGTCACGCACAGAGCAGGGCAGATCAGGGGGTTGTGGTGCCACCCCTGTCACATACAGAGCCGGCCGATCAGGGGGTTGGGGCGCTGCCCCCTGTCACGCGCAGAGCAGGGCCAATCAGGAGGTTGTGATGCCACACTCAGTCACACACAGGGTAGGGCCAATTGGGGGATTGGGGCACCGCCCCCTGTCACACTCAAGGCATGGTCGATGGGGAGGTTGGGGCGCCGCCCCGTCACCCACAGAGCAGGTCCGATCAGGAGGTTGTGATGCCACCCTCAGTCACACTCAGGGTAGGGCCAATTGGGGGGTTGGGGCACTCCCCCCTGTCATACTCAGGGCAGGGCCGATGGGGAGGTTGAGGCTCCACCCCGTCACATACAGAGCAGGGCTCATGGGGGGGTTGGGGGGCCTCACCCTGTCACACACAGAGCAGAGCCGATCAGGAGGTTGGGGCGCCTTCCCCTGTCATGAACAGAGCAGGGCAGATAGGGAGGTTGTGGCCCCACCCCCTGTCACACACAGAGCCGCAGAGCGATCAGGGGTTTTGGGCGCTGCCCCCTGTCACACTAATCCCGGTGCTGGGAGGCATATTACCCTTTTACTATATAGGATAGAGGCCTGGTGCACGGGTAGGGGCCGGCTGGTTTGCCCTGAAGGGTGTCCTGGATCAGGGTGGGGGTCCCCACTGGGGTGCCTGGCCAGCCTGGATGAGGGGATGATGGCTGTTTGCAGCTGGTCACACACCCTTCAGGGTGGGGGTCCCCACTGGGGTGCCTGGCCAGTCTGGGTGAGGGGCTGAGGGCCGTTTTCAAGCTGGCTGGTGACTGAAGCTCCCAACCGCTCCTTTTTTCCTTTTTTTTTTTTTTTTTTTTATTCTTGGATTTATGGCTGTCACTGGAGCTGAGAGCTGGCTTTAGCTGTGAGACCTCGCTGCTGAAAGCAGGTTTCTGGATTTGTTTACATTCTGTATTTGAAACTTTGTTGCGACTCCAGCTCTGAGATTGCGGCTGACTGAAAACAGGTTTCTGGGGTTTTGTTTAGCTTCTATATTTGTAACAATGTTTCTTAGCAGCTGAGAGCCCAGCAGCAGCAGGCGGGGAACATTGGATTCCTCCGTCACTGAAGCAAGCAAGCCTCCTGTTTGTCTCAGTAGCCTGGCTGCTGGCCGCCATCTTGGCTGGCAGTTAATTTGCATATCGCCCTGATTAGCCAATGGGAAGGGTAGCGGATGTACGGGTAATTACCATGTTTCTCTTTTATTAGATAGGATAAATGAGAAAATGCAATAAATCTCTTTCCCCAGGAGAAAGAGCCAGTTGTTAAATATCTAACAACACATCACTGAGTATGTGATAACTCTTATGTATCCTTCACTCTGAAGTGGGTAACCTTGCTGTGTAATATGCTAGATAGGATTCTGGGTTTGTAGGTAAATATTCCAACCTTATAATGTTGGGTGAAGCTCTGTGGGCAGCAAAAACAAACAGTACCCAAAATTGGTATTTATATCTGAAAAGATGCACCTACGGGCCTTACATGATGGAAAGGGCCCAATAGAATTACTTGCTGCCAAGTGAACAGTGCCATGTTGGACACCCACTGTTGCAGGTTTATGTATTAGGAGAGGTAGCATTCTTTAAATTGTGTTTAGACTATTTATTTGCATGCCAATGCCCAAAATGCAGAGCTTATGGCAGTATTTCAGATATAGCACGTCTGACATGGTGCCAGATTGTCTATAAAAATTATGGCTGTCTTTTTTTTCTTTCCTTTTTTCTTTTATAAGCTTTTGGTTAGTAGCTATTTCTCATTTATCTATTTTCTTATTTTATTTTTCAACTAGAAGCCTGATATGCACAAAATTTATGCAGGAATAGGCCTTTATTCCCCTGACTCCTGGCACTGCTTTCCCTCTGGCACCCGGGACCCCCTCTGGCTGCCAGCAAGCACACAGGACCCAGGCAGTCCCAGCTTTATCCAGAAGGTTGTCCGGAAGGACATGCAGTTTAATTAGCATATCATGCTTTTATTATTATAGATATGTCTGAGCTTTAACTACATTAGATATATTAATCATGTTTTAGTTTTTGTAGCATTTTCTATTGTAGTTTGCCTTTTAGATTTTTTTTTTAAATTTAAATTATTTATTGTTTAAAGTATTACATATGTCTCCTTTTTCCCTCTTGATCTCTCCCAGGCCATTCCCACCCCCCTACTGTCTGTGTCCATAGGTTATGCTTATATGCATGCATACAAGTTCTTTCGTTGATCTCTAACACCCTCCCCCGATCCCCCTGTCTTCCCTCTAAGGTTAGACAGTCTGTTCCATGCTTCTCTGTCTCTATTTTTGTCCATCAATTTATGTTGTTCATTATATTCCACAAGTGAGTGAGATCATGTGATATTTATTTATCTTTCTCTGACTGGCTTATTTCACTTAGTATAATGCTCTCCAGGTCCATCCATGCTGTTGCAAATGGTAAGAGTTCCTTCTTTTTTATAGCAGTGTAGTATTCCATTTGTGTAGATGTACCACAGCTTTTTAATCCACTCATATGCTGATGGGCACTTAGGCTGTTTCCAAATCTTAGCTATTGTAAATTATGCTGCTGTGAACATAGGGGTGCATATATCCTTTCTGTTTGGTGTTTCTGATTTATTGGGATATATTCCTAGAAGTGGGATTACTACTCATGGACAGTCAGGAGACACTGACAAACATGGGCAGGCAGGTCATGGGCAGTCCTCACAGTCAGGATCTGGCAGAACTGGAAGAAGGGGATCTAGTCACAATGAGGCCAGTGGCAGTGAATGGCATTCCGGAGGCTCACAGAGACAGTCAGGGTCAGACTGGATCTCAGCATGGAGAGTGGAAATCCTCTGGTAGAGGGAGACAGGGAATTACTCATGGACAATCAGGAGACACCAACAAACATGGGCAGGCAGGTCATGGGCAGTCCTCACAGTCAGGATCATGGCCTTCAAGTCCTTTCCAAAAGGCCTTTCAGGTCCATCTCCTCTTCTTTCCCACACAATCCAATAATTGCATTCTTTAGACCTCTGCACCCCTATGTTCATAGCAACACAATTATGATCTGTCTCCCATCAGGGCCCTGACACACAGGGGGGCCTTGGCACCACAGATCTTGGCTCTGGGCCTCAAAGGCCTGGATTGTGGGCACTTTCAGCAGCCACTCTCGTGGCTCAGCGCAGTGGAGGCGCCCCTTCATGGAATCGCCTTTTAGCTTTTTATGTTGTTTTGAGTTATTAACTGAGGTGGTAGGTGACTCTCAGGTACAGCAAGTTCCTGACTTATGGTTTGACTTACAACTTTTCAACTTTATGATACTGCAAAAGCAATACCCATAACAAATTACAGGAGATATTCAACACTTTATTATAAAATGGGCTTTGCATTACATGATTTTGCCCAACTGTAGGCTAATTTAAATGTTCTATGCAAGTTTAATGTAGGCTAGGCCAAGTTATGATGTTCTGTAAGTTAGGTTTATTAAATGCATTTTTGACTTACTATATTCTCAATTTACAATGAGTTTATTGGGATGTGACCCCAATGTAAGTGGAGGAGCATTTGTATTTTGCTCATAATTATTCAATATTTATTTAAACATTTATTTTCAGAGTTCTCAACTACCTGAATTTAACTATTGGTGCTTCTCAGAAGCCTTTATTTTATGCATTTACCAGGACAATATAAACTACACCTGACTTTAGACTGTGACCGGGTGCTGATGATCCTATAGTTTATACTATCAGCCTAAATATCTCCTGTGCCAGATTTCTGCATATTGCCATATGAATGTTCCCCATTCATATCAAATAAAACAAGTACAAATTATACCTGTCAACATTTATTGCCCCAAATATGTACTTGCCTAAAGTTAACAGCAACAACCATCCATGTGATAGGCCTGAACTTGTTTTATTGCAAATACTTTCATCTCCCCTCAATCTCTTTGTCACAATGTCCTTAAATCTGCTATTTAACCTTCTTTACATCTCAATGATCTTGTTCAAATGGCATTGCCTTTATCATAAAGAGATTGGCTTCTTCCCAATCACTCAAATTATCTTTGTAAATTTTCTATTCTAATCATTATGTTTTTTTCCATTTGTCAGATCAATCAAAAATCTTTATGAAAAAAAATCTTAATTTTTAATGTTAAGGAAATATTTGCAATAGGATTTTAAGAAATATATTCATTTTTACTGGATTTTTCTATCACAAACTTTTGATCTTTAATAATTGAATAATACCTATATTATTATATTCAGTAGCATAAATACATATTTTCTGGAGTTAGACATTGCAAATGTTTTTGATAAAGCAATCTTACAATTAGACTGATATTCATATGTGTGGTTTTCATTTAAAATCAGTGATATTTGTAATGCTTTTGCTACTAGACAATTATTCTAAATTCCTGACAGAAATCAGCAGATGATAATAAACAGCAAGAACTAGACATTATTAAATGATACATGAGATCATTATACTAATCTAGCCTTTGACTTATCCATCATTTCCCGTCCAAAACTCTCTTTTGAAATAAAATTGCAGTTTCATTACTTTAAAAAATGTGGTTCTGCTCATACATTTTCATTAAAAAGACATTAACTTTTCAGAGAAATCACAAAAAGATTTAATATCTATTTGATTCTAGAATTCAAGGATAAATAAACATGAACTGTTTATTTTTGTCAATTAAATTTACAAATCGTCTTCATCAAGTTCTTAGGTAAAAATGATTACCATTTATTTTCCTTATAATATGTGAAGAAAGCCTATATTTTTATATTGTGAGAGTACATTTATTTCTTTATTTTGTTGTTTTATTTCACAGCAAATGGAAGTAATTGGGGATTTTAGAGATAGTGAACCTGGTTGTTATTGCAAGAGTTAAGCATAAGAAAGGATGAAAGTTAAATAGGGGGAAATTTCTCTACTAAATGTGTGGTGTTGGGACTGGTTCTGTTTTGCTTTACACAGGTGATTAAGGCAGTAGAGGAAGGCTACCGTCTGCCAAGCCCCATGGACTGTCCTGCTGCCCTCTACCAATTAATGCTGGATTGCTGGCAGAAAGACCGAAATAGCAGGCCCAAGTTTGATGAAATAGTGAACATGCTGGACAAGCTGATACGTAACCCAAGCAGCCTGAAGACGCTGGTTAATGCATCGAGCAGGTACAGGCCAGACCTGAGAGATTATCCTGAATTTAGCTAATTCAGATTGATTCTACAAATTTTAAATCACTATGGACATAAATTAACCTCTAAATATGTATGATACTAATTTATTTGACTATCATTTTTTTGCATAAAGTTACTCTCTTACAATAAATGAAATATAAATGATTATACTTAAAAGCACATATACCTGCCCTAACCGGTTTGGCTCAGTGGATAGAGCTTTGGCCTGCAGACTGAAAGGTCCCAGATTCGATTCCGGTCAAGGGCATGTACTGTGGATGTGGGCACATCCCCAGTAGGGGGTGTGCAGGAGGCAGCTGATCGATGTTTCTCTCTCATCAATGTTTCTGACTCTCTGTCACTCTCCCTTCCTCTCTGTAAAAAATCAATAATATATATATTTTTTTTTTAAAAAAAAGCACATATACCTAATCTAATAGTGTAACATGCCCATATCAGAAAAATGCTAACTGTAGCCAAGTTTAGGTAGTATTTTTTTAAAAACCAAAACACTCAAATGCATATATTTCCATGTATATTAGACCCCACATAGATGTGGATGGGGAAAAGGTAAAATTATGAGACCGTAAGGAAAATCCAAATAAACACTGATCTATTTTACACTAGAGATATCTACCAATAATTACTTTTCATGTTTTTAGAATTGGTTCTGTTGTCTGTATATTTTATGAATATCGACAATGCTTTTAGCGACCCTTTACTCTTACCTAGTTGAACACAGACATGTGGCTAATCAAATATGAGTAATTTTGTGGCAAGATTTTATTTATATATATTTTTTTTCATTGATTTTAAAGAAGAAGGGAAAGGTAAAAACATCAATGATGAGAGAGACTCATCAATTGGCTGCCTCCTACTCGCCCCCTACTGGGGATCAAGCCCACAACCCAAGCATGTGCCCTGACCTGGAATCTAATTGCATGACCTCCTCACTCATAGGTTGATGCTCAAACACTGAGCAACACTGGCTGGGCTTGTGGAAAGATTTTATATGAGCAAATATATATATATACATATATATATATACATATATATATATATATATATATATATATATACATATATATATACATATATATATATATGTATATATATATATATATATTTAAACAATGTTACATTTTTATAAAACATACATTATTCTTTAACCTGAAAAGTTATAGAATTATTCTCTCAAAAAATAAATCAGTTTGATTCTTTACTATAAGATTTGTCCAATTGTTATTTTCACTGTATTTGAGGTAATAGTATATTTTTATAAGAAAAAAAACTGTCATGCCAGGAACTGAATTGGCTGTGTACTAACATGAACTAAATGAGGAACAATTTGTTGATAAAGTTACATAAGTTTTATGATTCTGACATAACATTTGTTTACTAGGCAAAAATTCATTTTTAAATACAAATGAGGAATGAATCTTCAAACTCTGTTCAGGGATCATTAACTTTCTGTGGCAGCAACTGGAGAATGCATCTTCTTAGCAATCATTCCTTATGTTGTTCCTAAAATATCTGCTTTCAAACTGTTTATTGCCATATAAAATATTAAATATTTCTCTCATCTACTTATTTGAATTATACTAAGCTGTCATAAAGAAAGAAAATCAAAAGGGACATTTTTATGTTCTAAAATGTGTCAATTTATATCAGAATCATCATTGTAGCTTGAGAGCAGTTTAAAAATCTACCAAGAATTTTAGTAGTTTCGTGTGTGCAGTATGTAGAATTAGCTTGCTAGGTTTCATTTAAACAAATTTGGCTTAAGACTATACCACTTACTAGCCATCTACAAATCCCAACTCCAGAAGGTTAGTTCCTGACTTATTCACTTTCTCTATTCTATCCCTATCACAAAACTTGGTGATTTCAGTAACCATGTAGATGATGTTTGGATATCTCTCAATACATTGAAATTTTCTCCTTTAGTGATTTTGGTCTCTAAAATACCTTGGAATCTTCTTGTCATAGTCACATTCTAAACTTGGCTATTAACAAAACTTGCATCTCTTCCACAATCTCACCTTCAAGATCCTCCTCTCCAGCTGTTTCCACCTATATTTCATCTTCAATGAGCCTTTGATCCTAATGCCTAATGGCTACAAATCACTACAAGATTCCCATTTACCCATGCAACAAATAACTACTGTGTCATGCTGTGGGCAAGGTGCTGAGTATACAGCATTGAGCAATACACTATTATGGAAGAGATACACTAAACAAAATAAAAACATTAAAAAACAACTTTAGTGTTGGAATGGAGAGAGAGAGTACAATTTATGAGGATAACTGGGAGGCTAGAGTAGTTGTGTAGGTAAAATGATGATGTCTTGAACTAAGGTGGTAACAAATGAGATAGAAAGAAGTGGTCAGATGTGCAATATAGGGAGGTAGAATGGATAGTATGCACAATGATAGATTGTGAGGGATTGGAAGATAAGGAAGGAGTGAGTGAACTATTGTATCATATACTATACTGGGAGCACTTCAGGAGGAAATGGATGTAAAAAAGATGAGCATGGTTTTAGAAATATTGGAGTGATATTTCTATGAGAAATGTGGATTCATGATGTAGGCATATAAATATAGGAGGAACCTATACAGGAGATAAAAATTGGGTAATAATAGATGCTATTTGAAGCAAGAAATTGGGTAAAATTGTCTAAGTAGACTGGGGTTACAGCCCGAGCAGAAAATATAAAGGGCCAAGTCCTAGTTCCCACCAAATTTTAAAGTAAAAAAAAAAAAAAGAAAAGAAAAAAAGAAGGAATAACAGGCAAAGGAGAGTAAGAAGAAACCAGGAACATTCAAGGACATGGTAGCCAAGAAAGAGAATGGTGATTCAAAACTGTTTGAGAAGGAGATAGTAGTGGTGATGTCGGATGTTTCTGAGAAGTCAGTCATCTTACAGGTTGGGAAATCTTCACGGACTTTGGCAACATAGAGGTAATTGCTCAGCTCAACCAGAGCAATTTTTATAGAATCGGTTTGTAAGAAACTACACTGGGGTAGTTTGAAGTAGAAATGAGAAATGAGAAAGTGCAGAAAATATGAGTAGAAAGAAAGATATCCTATATCTTGTGGTTGAAATGTACTTAAATAAATACCCATTAATGGCCATTTAAATTGTTTTTAATGTTTACTCTCAGTCGAAGAAAAAAAATTGTACATATACTCTTTGCCCTTTCCTCCAATTATTTCCTTAATATACATGTCCAAAAATGATTATCATCATTATAGTCATGTTATTTTTGGCCGAAGAATATGAATTTGTTTTTTAAGAGTATGGATTTAGTATAATGAAAAAACATCCCATGGTTTGATTGGTCCTATTTAGTTCTCTTATGTGTTTGGAGTTACATTTTTTGTTTTCCAGGTTTCACTACTCCTAGGTGAATTAACAAGTGCCCCTACATGAGAGAATGAGATCAACAATAAGTTCTAGACTTCCTAAGAAATTAAGTGAGCACAAGTTTCTCTAGCAAGGTCTACAAGTATTTGGCTTTGCCCAAATTATCCCGCATATCTATATTTGGTAGCAGTTTTTATCTTATTTGCATAAACAAAACAATAGTAGAAAATAAATACATCTAAGTCATTACATGAAATTTTTAGCTAATGTTTTATATTGAGAAAATTAACTTATTAAGTCACTACAATTCCTCATAGACTCTGGATAGAACAACATTTGAATAAACATTTGATGTTGTGTTCTGTATTTCAAAATATTATTTTCTTCCAGTTTTGCATTTACATACTTTCCCATATCAATATACTTACAGACCCAGCGATCTAACATGAGCTAACATTATAATATAAATTTTTATAAAGATTAAAATATTACTTTTAATATTTATGTTTTATGTGTTTTAGAGTATCTACTTTATTGGCAGAACATGGCTCCCTGGGATCTGGGGCCTACAGATCAGTAGGTGAATGGCTAGAAGCAATCAAAATGGGCCGGTACACAGAGATTTTCATGGAAAATGGATACAGTTCAATGGACGCTGTGGCTCAGGTGACCTTGGAGTGAGTAATTTTTCTGATAATTTTTACATAATTGCTGGGGCGAGAGAATTTGTTCAGAAACCTATCTGGATGAGGTCAAAGCAAACCAATTAACTTTTGTCCATGTGTGGCAGCTTTCAAAGAAGCCTCTTCGTTTTGCCTGTATTGTTAACAATTGCATGGTTAATGCTACTTGTGTCCAGTTTCTTTGCTTCTATGCTTCAAACAAATAGCACTGGGATATTTGAATAATTGGGAAAACAGCTTTTTGGCAAAATAATGGTAATTCATGTTGTGGAAAAGATGTTTTCTTGACAAAGTTTTTATACTGGTCTCTGTGTTATATAAATGTAAATACAAAACAAATGTAAGCACAATTGGTATGACTAGTCCTACATAAGAAAAAACATCCTTAAATTTTAGCTATGATGAACAACCAGGAAACAGCCGCTTAAACACAGCTTCTCAGGCAAGGATCTCCTTTAATCTCTAAGTGGTGCACCTTATATTCTTGCCATCCAAGAATATATTAGATCCTGCCTCTGATTTGTTATTTGGTGCAATCTCAGTGGAACCAATTGTGCCCTCTTATGTTTGCACGATTAAGGTGAAATTTCTCAAATCTTATTGAATAAAAATCATTAGAGTTAAATACTAAATCCTTTAAGGTTGTAAGTGGTTTGTATTTTATTATATATTCTGTATGTGTAATTATTTCAGCCTAATATTTGTTATTTGTGAAAATTATTTGTCATTATGGTGATTTCATCTAGATTACATAAACATGAATAATGTTTTAACCTGCAAATATAATGATAAATTACTTCAAGTACCTTCCAATTCAAAGGTTAAAATATTGTTATAAGGATTAGAACATGGTAGAACATTCTAAAGCAGTAAGCCACGGTCCATATCCCATCACTTCACATAACATGAGCACTGAGCAGTTCTTGGTCACCATTTGTATTATTCTGGCATTTTGATTCATTGAACCCACTGCACAGCCACAGAAAAGGTAACAGGGTACTGTCATTTATCACCAGTTAAGATCACACATTCTCCACATTTCTATTCCATTATACCTATAACTGAAAGGACCTAAAATCACCACTCAGCTTGCTCTCATAATTTACTGAATCTCATTCTCACTATCACCATCAAATCATATCTATTTGAAGACACATTTTCTTGGCCCGTTATTTTTTTTGGACACTCAAAGAGCTCATTTGTGCTATATTTAATATAGTGAACAGAAAAGTTTACTGATAATTTAAAACTATTTTTACATGATTGCTATTTAATTTTTCAGTAAAAATGGTCATTTTAATTTATTAAAGTCATTTGTCATTTTATATTAAAATGATACTGTAGGTATTTCTTCTACCCAATGTCAGATTACTTGTAAATATATAATAAAAGTATTTGCATTAAACAATGTCTCCTTTTTATTTAAATAGCACATATATACATATATATCATTCTACTACCTTTTAGCTTTTCCCTTCACAGAATAGTTACAATCACAAATAATGATTTTTGCACTACCAACTTATTTTACTTTGTCTCATAGGGATCCCAAAATACTATAATTATGTTTAATATTTTAGCATTATGATTTCATATTGTCTTATTTCTTTTAATTCTTTCCTCTTTACTTTCCTATCCCCAAACTCTCTTCATTTGTATGTTTCTTTCAAGCCCTAATACCTTCTTCTATCTTATAATGGTTCGCCATTTCATTTGTATTCTCCAGTAATTTTTGTCTGGTCATTTTTTTCTGTATCTCTGTTACTTTGGTAGCTTCTTGCCTTTTGCTATAGTGCCTCCATCAGATATTTTTGTCTTTTAATTAATTTACTCTGACCAGAAGAGTAAGGTGAAATTAGGAGTCATACGGACATCTTTTTGTTCAGGGAATGTTGTCCTCCATATGTCAATTGCTTCACATTCTGGGAGCCCAAATAAACACATCCTGAACACATTCCTTAGTAAGACCTGGGCCAGCAGAGGTTAACTAACTCCAGTGAAGCTCATTTCTTAGAGAGTCCAGCACCTCTAACTATATGTTCTCTTGTTTATTGTGTTTTGACCACATTTTTCTAGTTGGTAAGAATATATTTGTCGAATAATATCATAACTAACTTACAAAATAGCAAGTAATCAATTGCTTCTTTAGTCAGAAATATAAAGTAAAAGAAAAATATGTATCTGTGAATTTTGATTGCTATATATATATATATATATATATATATATATATATATATATTAGAGGCCGTTTCCTCAGCCTGGCTTGCACCCTCTCGCAGTCCAAGACCTCTTGGGGGATGTCTGACTGCCAGCTTAGGCTCAACCGGGGAGCAGACCTAAGCCAGCAATCGGACATCCCCTGAGGGGTCCTTAGTGCTACCACAGAGGTAGGAGAGGCTCCCACCACCATCACTGCACTCGCCAGCTATGATCCTAGCTTCTGGCTGAGTGGCACTTCCCCTGTGGGAGTGCACTGACCCCCTGGAGGCAGCTCCTGTGTTGAGCATCTGCCCCCTGGTGGCCAGTACACGTCATAGTGACTGGTCACTCTGCTGTTCGGTCAATTTTCATATTAGCCTTTTATTATATAGGATATATATATTCATCATTATTAAAGACTCATGGCAAAGAAACTGGGGTACCAGCTAAAACCAAAACAAGCTTTTTAAACACTTTGATAATGATTTTTTACACATGGTCTTTACCCATATCTAAATATTAATTTCATGAAACATGTATAATATTATAATAAAATATTATAAACAATGTTACTGCCAGAATAGAAACTGAGAATTTGAAGAATGCATTCATACCTATAATAAATGCTTATAAAAAAACTTGAAATTATTTATATAAAACAAAATATCAAATTGCCATATACCTAAATAGAAAAATATGTATAATAATTTGTGCCATAAAATTTGTTCTCATAACGGGTTTAGAAAAAGAAACATAAAGAATTAGTGTTTTACAACCACTCACTTAGGTAAAAAAATTTTTCATAAAGGTTTAATTTTAATTTATTATTATTATTATTTTGTTAATACATGCAAATATGGCTTAATGTGGAAAGAAAATAAAAAATTTGAGATCTTAGAGTCAAAACATGTTCACCAGAAGAGGCTTTCAACCCTAGACATTGCTGTTGATGTTCCCTGTGCCTAAACCTTGATATTCTGTGTAAAGAACTAATATTACAGTAATTGTTATGGCAATAATGAACACTCTGTGCTATGGTGTGTAAATGCACTGAAGTATTGTTGACGAAGAACTGTGAGCTTCAGGTGTGTTTCAAATTGAATACAAATATTTGAATTGAGGATAGTATTACAGTTTTTTCTGTTGTTTTTTAAAATATATTTTTATTGATTTCAGAGAGGGAGAGAGATAGAAACATCAATGATGAGAGAGAATCATTGATCAGCTGCCGCATGCACACCACCTACTGGAGATTGAGCCTACAGTTGCTTTTTAAAGTTCTTGTCAGGCTTTTATTGTAACACTGATTATTCAGAAAATGAGTGCAACCCAATGAATTTAAATATTATACCAATTGTGTGTAAACTACTGAAATGAAAGTTTCCCAAATGCTGAGCAAAATTTGTACACACTAATTCAAATAAATTTCTTAACATTTTAATACAGTCATTATGCTAATTTTTTACAATGAAAGCACACATACGAATACTGACTATCCTATTTGTTCTATATAATTAAGATAAAACTTTTAGTCTAAACCTTACAATGTGTCATCCATTGAAGATCATGACCAAGCCAACAAATTCCCAACATACTTCTGAGTGACAAATAATAGTGAAATTTAGTGACTACTCATTAAGCTCTCTTCACCCTTCTCCTATCCAGCCAATGTTGATGGGACTAAATACCAGTGAAATGGCTAAAGGGTGTGTGAAGCAGAAGGGAGAAGAATGACTCATCCACAATGGATAAATTAAATCTTGAATGAGGTGTCCAATATTAACTAGACACCTCTCATATTCTTTATTTTTCATTTTGCCATTTTAGTATCAGAATATTAGTACTTTTCATTGTTTAGTATTATCCTATCTAATAAAAGAGAAACATGGTAATTGGCGTACGACCGCTACCCTTCCCATTGGCTAATCAGATGATATGCAAATTAACTGCCAGCCAAGATGGCGGCCGGCAGCCAGGCAGCTTGAAATTAACATGAGGCTTGCTTGCTTCAGTGACGGAGGACTCCAACGTTCCCCGCCTGCCTTGCCAGCCTCTGAGCCTGCAGTTTAAGAAACATTGTAACGAATATAGAAGCTAAAGAAAACCCCAGAAACCTGCTTTCAGCGAGCCGGGATCTCAGATCTGGAGTTGATACAGAGTTTCGATTATAGAACCGAAACAAACCAGATACCTGCTTTCAGGAGCGGATGCCTAAGAGCTGGAGCCTCAGAGCTAAAGCTGGCCCAGAATTTTTAAAAAAAAAAAAGAAAAAAAGGAGTGGTTGGGAGCTTCCGTCACCTGCCAGCCTGAAAACAGCCCTCAGCACCTCACCCAGACTGGCCAGGCACCCCAGTGGGGACCCCCACCCTGAAGGGTGTGTGACCAGCTTCAAACAGCCCTCAGCCCCTCACCCAGGCTGGCCAGGCATCCAAGTGGGGACCCCCACCCTGATCCAGGACACTCTTCAGGGCAAGCCAGCCGGCCCCCACACATGCACCAGGCCTCTATCCTATACAGTAAAAGGGTAATATGCCTCCCAGCATTGGGATCAGCGGAGCCGAGAGGCCTCCCGGCACCAGGATCAGCGTGACAGGGGGCAGCGCCCAAACCTCTTGATCGCCCTGCAGCTCTTTGTGTGACAGGGGGTGGGGCCACAACCTACCTATTAGCCCTGCTCTGTTCGTGACATGGGAAGGCGCCCCAACCTCCTGATCAGCCCTGCTCTGTGCCTGATACAGGGGAGCTCCCCAACCCCCTGATCGCCCTGCGGCACTGTGTGTGACAGGGTGCGACGCCGCAAACCGCCCCCCCCCCCCACGGGCCCTGCTCTGTGTGTGATGGGGTAGAGCCATAACCTCCCCATCGGCCCTGCCTTGAGTGTGACAGTGGCAGCGCCCCAACGCCCTGATTGGCCCTGCTCTGTGGGTGATAGAGGGTGGCGCCCCAACCCCCTGATCTGCCCTACTGTGTGTGTGACAGGGGGCGGTGCCCCAACTCCCCTATTTCTCCTACTCTGTGTGTGACAGGGTGGAGCTCCCCAACCCCCTGATCGACCCTGCTCTGTGCGTGGCAGGGTACGGAGCCCCAACCCCCCTAATGGGCCCTGCTCTGTGTGTGACAGGGGGCAGCGCCCCAACCCCCTGATCAGCTCTGCTCCGTGTGTGACAGGGGGTGGCTCCACAACCTCCCTATCGACCCTGCCTTGAGTGTGACAGGGGGCGGTGCCCCAAACCCCCAATCGGCCCTACCCTGAGCATGACTGAGGGTGGCATCGCAACCTCCCAATCGGCCCTGCTCTGAGCCCGACCAGTGGTTGCACCTAGAGATTGGGCCTGCCCTCTGCCACCCGGGAGCAGGCCTAAGCCAGCAGGTCGTTATCTCCCGAGGGGTCCCAGACTGGGAGAGGGCACAGGCCGGGCTGAGGGCCCCCCCTTTCCCCGCTGACTACACAAATTTTTGTGCACCGGGCCTCTAGTGGAATAATAAAATGCAATGGTAATTATTTATATTTTCAGCTTTTCTAAAACTAATCATGCTTTGTTGACAAAACCCAAAGTATTTTTAATGTAACAATGCTATTCCCATCATGTTTAAATTTATAAGCCTATGCTGAAATATAGTTTTCATCATTAAAATTGTCTTTGGGTGTTACTTAAGATTCCAGCTGGTCATAATAAAATAGGGTAATTTTTATAATGGTGACACACTTAAATATTTGCCCAGCTATAAAATTTTCTATATAGGAAAATGAAATGAGTAAAATAGTATATATGCATGGTTTAAATGTAAAATACTTTAATTTTTATCAAATTTATCTCATATTATCACTGCTAAATTGATAATTTAATATGTACTTTGAGGAGTAAAATGGATGTTGTTAGAAATTGCAAAAGTGTGAGACAAAACTACTTAAAATAAAATAATGCATTTAACATTATAGAAATAAAGTTATTTAACCTCTCCTGGAAATATTTTTCTAATACCATTTGAATTCTCATTTGCAATATCATTACAAAAAGCATCACAAATATCATTCAAAGCACTGACCCAGAATGTTTCTTGTGTTGTTATTTTCAGAGAATGAAGTTATATTTGCCCATAATATAAAAATAAGTTAAAACAGTGGAAATAAAAATAAGTCAAACCAATGTTTTGGTATCAGTTAGACAAAACAACCACGAGTTGGAATATGAAAAACACACACATGTAGAAATCTGCATACACACATTTACATACTGCAAATTAAGGTTTTGGTATTTTATATGTAAAGTTCCTGCCTTTTCAGTGGGAAAACCTATAAATTCCTTTTCTTTCAGGTTTTTCAGAACAAATAATAATGGTTGTTTTCCAAACTACAATGTTAATAATTGGATTAGCCATATAAATTGTGCAATTTAAGTTTATTTATTACATTGGTCCTTTCCACCTGGGGTATATAAAGCATATGATAAAACATGTTTTATTATAGAACTATATTTAAATATTAGTTATTTAAACTGTACAGTAGAGTTTTTTGTTTTACATTAAGAAATATTAGGGGTTTTTTTCTTAATGTACATCCAAAGTATGCTAGTGAGCACCCATCAATACCCTGATAAACAAAAATCTTCATGATTCATCAGTTACATGTGGAAACATGAGAATTTTAGCTCAAAACTGAAATGTTCATGAAGTACAGATTGGGTTACCACAGTCTCAGACAAAAAAAGTCTGTGTCCAGTTTCCTTCATTAACTATGTTCTTTCTTTTAGAATTTTGGATATTTGATATTATGTCTACAGAGTTCTCATTTTACAGATGAATGAGTAATAGCATGTAATTTGAAGTACTCTTCTCAAAATCACACCTGAGAGTAATGAGAAAGTCAAGGAGGATGAACTATGGCATTAGGTTCCTGGTGTTAGTCCTACCTCTGCTACCCACTGGCTGTGCTATCTAGCCAACTAATTTAAATTCTTTAAGACTTTGTTTCCTCATCCATAAAAGGAGATTAGCAAAAATTTATTTCATAGAGGTATATATTTTTCAAACGTATAAAAATAAGACCTCTTAATTGTGACCTATTATTTTTATAGTTGGTGCAGTGGTTCTCAACCAGGGGAGATTTTTGCCACTTAAAAGACATATGGCAAAAATGGAGATATTTTGTCTTATCACAACAAAAAGCCAGAGGTGGTGCAGCCATTCCGGTGTTCAGTGGGGAGAGATAAGGGGTGCTGCTGGGTAGTCTGCAATGCATGAGATAGCTCCCACACAGAGAACTGTTCAGCCTAATGTTAACAGGGGCGAGCCTGAGAACTCTGGCTTACTTTAAAAGAAATAAGAATAAACTAAACCTCCTTTATTTCTGTGTTAGCCTGCAGCTAGCAAGTGTGTATTCTGTTTCATAGCCAACAACAGTGATTTTGTTTCAAAGTGAATTTTTACTGGTGTTTTACGTTTTACTGATGATTGTTTTCCATGCCTACTACTACTATTATTATTATTATTATTATTTTAATATTGTATTCTGGTGTCTTGTAGCTTTGATAATCTCTCAGTTTAATGTTTAATAGTTACATCCTAAGAAATATGTTTCTGCCATAATCATGCACTATTTCTTCTTTAGCTGCTTGCCATTTGCTAAATCTCTCATAAGAAATCAAAACATAAAGAGAAAAAGGAACCAAATATATTATTTAAATAAACAATTATTCCCAATACTAATGCATATGGCGCTTACATGCCTATTTATTTAAATTCTATCATCTGATAATTAAGATGTCTTTGAGTTTTCAAAATTATTCAATTTTATATATAATGACTCTATGTCATTGCATCCATTTTCATAAACTTCTCAGACAACATAAAATTAATACATTTACTAAATGCAAAAATATTCTACTTTTAGCATAATGTTCTATAAAATATTTATCTAAGAAATCTAACATGGCAACTTTGTTTAAAAATGTTGAATTGTTCGCGGTCATTTGTCTTATAATTAGTGTTACCACTTGCCAAACATACACAAATCATTATATTTGCCAAATACATACCCTTAAGGGGATAGAATTCCAAAATATCCTAAGAAATAACATTTTAAAACCATGGGCACTGGACTTGAGCTCCACAACATGTTGTTATTTTTGAAATCTAAACATTTGTAACTTTCTTTTGGATACTAAGCTTGTTGAGAAGAAACAGAATGGAAGTACCTTGGTTGAAAAGGCTTTCTGATAGTGTATAATCTTCAGGATGCTCTAAGCGCCAGTAGAACCTAGACATTATTTGGCAAAGATATAAGGTTCTGGCACTTGGATTCCACGTAAAAAATAAAATATTTGGAAGTTTTATAAAAGCAGTATAGTGGTAACTAACTCCTAAAGATATCTGTTGTATAAAATGATTGTACTGACTAAGTCATTTGAAGAGTTTAGTCTTCAATAGCTTAGCTGTGATTTTTTAAAAATCTATTTTATGCTAACTCCTTTTAGCAAAAAAAATGGGCATGTTCATATTGTAGATCCATATTTTCAAAACTGTTCAATGAAATTGTACCCTTTAATTTACATATTCATTGGGAAGCATGTGCAGATTTGTTTTTTTACCACTCTGCGCCACCAACATTATGATGTCTAAAATGGGGCAAATAAATATAGTATCACTCCTCATTGTCAATAGTTTCTGGATGATAAAAAGACATTTGAGGTACATTTTTGGAGCCTGCCTTTGAGAATTGGACCCTGTATGTCTAAATCAAATTAGTTTCTGTAAAATACTTGCCTCCTTGCCAGCGTGAAATATTGAGGTGTGCTACAAACTGAATCAATACATACATCCAATGTGTGCTTTCTTCATGCAGGGATTTGAGACGGCTCGGAGTGACTCTTGTTGGTCACCAGAAGAAGATCATGAGCAGCCTTCAAGAAATGAAGGCGCAGCTGGCAAACGGGATGGTGCCATTGTAACTTCACTTGACTGTCCTTTCATTGAATGAATGTTTCTGCACTTTGTAAACAAGCCCTGAGATTTATTTTAACAAAGAGGGGGGAAAGGAAAACTCGGTGATTTCTAAACCTTTTGGGAGCATTTCTTTCAGCCACAGAATTTGTAATCAGTGTTTTAGCTTCTTCTCAGTGTCATTTTTTAAGAAACTAATATGACCTCCTTGGAATAACAACACAAGGTTAAACATGATCTTATCTTACAACAAAAAACCCTTCCCACCACTTCTACAAAATTTTGTACATGAAATATATAACTGTAAACAGCACCTTTCTAGACTGAATGAAGGCAGCACCTTTCAAAACTTCCAAGAATCTACTTGAAGGGCAAAGTTTTATAGTCATGTGTGGGCTAACACAAGCTGCAAATTACTGAAGTTTACTTCAAGTCTTAATTGTCTACATAAGTGTACTGAAGAGCAATATGGTTAGATAATTTCTTAATAGGTAACTTCTTTTGCGATTTTAAAGTGCTGTTACACAGCGTTAAGTTATAGAAACTAGTGTATAAACATGTTGCTTGATCAAGGACAAGTATAATACAGGGTGTATATTTATTTTTCGGTGTTATAGAATTTACTTTCAGCTGCTCTTCTAGAAACTCGATGGTAATAGATGTGTATATACTGTATCATTTGCTGTATACCCAGGAATCAATTTAAGTTGGAGTTTTGTGTATATGTGCTTGCACCTGTTTGCATTACCATTCTGCTTGCATTTTTAATAGTTTTAATTTTAGCAGCATACAGGAACAAGTGTTCCAGAGTGGAATATGAACAGGAGAAATAGGGAAGCAGTGAAACAAAATTTAACACAAGCTGTGTCTTTTTTCCTCTCGTGTTCCCAAAAGCTACTGAGTCTCTTTATTCACTAACAGGAAATGTCTGTAAGATTAAATCCCCTTTGGCTTTTTAAAAACACTTTTTGATATCTGTGACAATACAGTTCTTCTAGCCATTAATCTTGCACCCCTGTAAGAAATTTCACCTTTCTGAGTCCCAGAAAATATCTTGTCAAGCAACGTTGACACCGAAGGGCACATTTTCAGAAGGATGAAGGATTTAACTGTGCAGACTTCTGTTAATGTTGCTAAATCCAGGCACATAGCACTAAGCATTACCCCTAAGTGTTAATCCTTTGTAACCATTTCCCTGTAGCTCAGCTCTAGAAATTTTGATAACTAAGGCAGCAATGAAATGATGACAAATGTATCTACTTCCTTCATAATTTTCTCTATTTCAAGACTTGGCATGTTTTATTTGTTGATGGTTGTCTATTCATTTGGAAATTTCATCTTCTATTCAGTTATGTCAAATTGAATTTATTTTGATGAACCAATTTAAAGTTTTATTTAATTGGCCTTATTAAGCAATATAAGATATACCCTATGTATACTCTATATACCATACTTGATGAAGACTGATACATTTGTGGTACCAATTGTAAAGTTTATTAGAATATGAACAAAACTGAGGTTCTTACTAAAATAATGAAATTTTTGTATTACTACACTTTATAGAAATCATGGAATGACATGTGATTCAAGGAGAACGGCATTTAAACAAAATAGAGCCTACTTGTGATTACCAAACGGTATAAGGAATAGGCTGGATTAGTGAAATCCATAGGAAATATACCTGCATTATACTAATGGCACCTCCTTTCTCTTTCCCAAGCACCTATTTTAGTTGAATGTTAGCACATAAAATAGTAAACTTTTGAGAAATAACTTCTTTCTACCATGACCACCTTTTAGTTAAGTAGTAATGTAGCATTTTGCTAAAGAACAAGGTGAAAAATAAGGAAAAGAAGAAGTTCTAAACAATTTTCAAAGGACATGTTGATTTATTTCTAATTATGACTATACTTGCTTATTAGGTCTATAGTATACTATGGCTCCAAACAATCTATGCTTCAAATATACTCTGGTTCAGTGAAATTTTGAGAGAAAGTAGAGAGAGGTGGAATTAGCAAGTAAGTAGGCATTGCCATTATTAAAGATGCATTTGTTCATTTCAATAAACATAAAATTAGCTAAATGAATTCCTTTTGTACAAAATAATTGGAGATTGTGTTGCACTGTATTAAATTTTGTAAAACAACCAAATCTAAGTGATAAAGTAACAATTGAACAACTTCAAAGTAATAAGAGAGTTATTGATTTTTTAAAATATATTTTTATTGATTTTTAGAGAGAAAGGGGGGGAGAGAGAGAGAGAGAGAGAGAGAGAGACATTGATGTGAGAACTAAACATTGATCAGCTGCCTCTTGCATGCCTCCTACCCAGGATCCAGCCACAACCCAGTATGTGCCTTGACTGGGAATCAAACTGGCAACCTTTCTATTCACTAGATGACGCCAAACCAACTGAGCCACACAGGCCAGGGCTAAAGTTATTGATTTAAAAGAGAAACAAGCATAAATTTTTAGAGCTGATAGACTAGCCAGAATCAGTTACACATAAGAAAGATAGCTGCTAAATTGTTTTCCAGCTTTATATGTTCAAAGATGATTAGAAGGTCAGGATAGAATACATCTAAGTGATTAGAATTTGAAGTAACAATGTAAGTTTCCTCTTTTCCACCCAAAGAACGTTATGCATTAATTTGGATCAAATTGATTTGCTTCCTTTGCAATCTCGGTGTTCATTTGGAAAGTAAATTGAGATAAATGTTAAATAGACACATAACTTGCATCCATATTTAATTTTGGTTGAAAATTTCTAAGGAATGCCACTATGATTTTAGAAGGAATAAAGAGACTTTCAAATAAGATGTACTTCCCCTAAGAGAGGAAATATTTGTTCGCCTCTGGATATATCACCAACTGGGAAGTGCCAATCTCATCTATAAATGTGAGAAGTGGAACAGGAGAAAGAAACAGCTTTTGTGAAAAGCCGCGAGGCAGTAACCCAGGGCAAGGTTTGACAGATCTTGATTGTGTGATTTCTTATCATTTTGGTTCAATTTGTCACCCACCAGACAACTGAAAACAAAACATAGTTTCAATAATTTTACCACAAAAGATAGATTTGTCAAATGATACATAATGTTTTTGTAACTACCAGTAGCAATATCTTTAGGGCGTGAGTCTTTGTCAGTGTTACTTTGAAAATTAACTATAAGCAGGGAGTAATATTCAACTTGCTGATATCTGTTGGAATCACTTAATTACTACTTTCCCCATCTTGCCATTTGCTCACATGTAAAAATGCCATATAATCTGTTGTTCTTGGCCATTGAAATGTATGAATTATATGTAAAAATGTAAAGATTTTCATCTTCTCATTTAAAAAAAAATAATGTGCATGGTCATTGATTTCTCATATGTTAATCACCAAGTCAGTGTTCTGTAAAAATTATATTCCAATATTCTATATACACTTAAATGTGGCCAGCATAATTAGTCTCAGAGTTGCCAAAAGTTAAGAACATCCTTAAGTCAGTCTGTAAAAGAGTTGTAACCATGTGCAATGGTGAAAAAATAGTTTCATATTTCAGATTTAAAAGAAACATTACTATCATTTGAACACCTATGTGTTTGCATGTCTGCTATTTAATCTCTATGTGAAAGTTCAAGGATTGTTAACACCCTTCCTTCTCCCATTCAAAGTGGGTTCTCAGAAGCACAAGCAGAGATACTTACCTGTGGAAGACTTTTTGGCTGTAACTATGGATTGGACAGCAAATGCTGTTTGAGTCAGATGTTAGAAATTTACTAGATGTACAATGTTGCATAGTAGAGTGAGATTGTTTCTCATTTTTTCTTTCTAAAAATAAGAAAAAAAAAGAAAGCTAAGTATGATAGTAAACAGTCTTTGCTTATGTCCTGCCAGATGTTTAATCTCAAAGTAGATTACAAGTAGGTATAATAAGATGTTGATGATAATGAATAAATAGTCAAAACACTACTTTTATTTGAAATTAATAATTGGAATTGCCATCCTTTTTGAAACTACATAACACAACTAATTACATCAAATATGTTTCTCTATCATACTGTTAATTATATAGTAATGTATCAAATGAAAAGTAGAAAAAATATTTCTTTTCATTTCTTGTTGATTTCTGAGAGTCTTTTGACATATAAATGATTCAATATCTTTGTCCAGAATGACCATATAATTGTTGCTTAGGAGAAGACACCAATTCTTTTTAAAAAGAGAGTCTATTTATAATAATCAAAAGCAAATAGCATGTCTCTTCTAAATGAAAGTGGCAAAATATGTTTATTAAGGCTGAGCTATACTAACAGCAGAGATTTCAATGGTCAACAGACTTTTGAATATTTAGACTGCTATGGTTTGACAATTAATTATTTAAGAATATGTGAGCTTCCTTTATATTAGTCTGAGAATAAAACTTAGACTCACTCATTTGTTAATATGTTTATTAAGATCTCTGAGTTTCAGGCCAAGTGTATCTTATTTTACACCAGGCATCAGGGTATCTCCAGTCCCTGCCTCAACGTTAATTCAAGGACGGATTAGCACTTATGTATTTTCCCTCATCTGAAGCTCTCTGTGCATTTGGTTTGTGTACATGTTTTTGTAGTGTAAGATATGAAATTTTATATTTTTTCAAAAAATAAAAACCCTTTGAACACAGTTAAATCGGATTGTCATGCTTGACCCTTTTCCAGAAGAATTTAAATTACAGCCTCTGTATAATGATTTCAGTTCATTCTAATGAAAATGTTGGAATGTCTTATGCTAAATATTTTAAATTCAATCAGCATCCAATTTTCTCAAAGACCTATTTATGAATCTTTGTATTTGAATGTTTTTTGTAACTAGAGTTTGACACTGAGCTTGTAGGACACCAGCATAATTATGGGAAACCTAATTAGGAATTGATTTGTAACTCTGTAATGTAGCATTACTTGCAAAAAATAGAAAAGTGTGTTTACCCTCTGCAAAACGAGACCTGCTGCTGATGCGCTTTAGGTGGTTCTCTTCCCCTAGACAAGCATCTGCTTATGAAACAGGTGGAAGAACTGCATTCCTACCTTCCTACAAGAGGGGTACCACTGTCCACAAACGCTCCCTTCTCTCCGTATTGTATGATATCAGCCTCCTTTGGTAAAGAGCAGAGCAAACAACTTGCTGTGCAAGGAAATCCATCATATTTGTATTTTGTTGCATTTATATGCTTAGAAAGTGACATCACAGGCCTATGAAAATAATCTATAACTCCTTTGCCTATGCATAAAATCATTATTTCAAGGGACATTATTTGATAGTTTAGTAGATACTCATATAAAGACTCTGAATTCTTTGTTAGCAAGTACACTATTCTTGCCCTTGTTTTGCTACAGAGGTAAATGTTATATGATAAGAGGGATTTTCCCCAATCCTATAGGCATTCTTGATAGAGGGAATGGGTGGCGGTGAAGAAGTTAACATTTCAGAAGCATGCACTATCCTGTATTAGAGTTTTTCACTCTTACTTTTAAGATACATGTTATTGTCTCCACTTCCTCATGAGGAAACCATGACTCAAAGCTGTTAAGAAACTGCCCAAGTCCCGACTGCTCTTCAATGGCAGGATGAAACCCACATTTATTTTAGGACAAACCCATAAAATGGGTTCCCACTACACTACTCTCATTCCACAATGCTGGCCATGCTGCCTAGATAATGGAATTTTTCAGGTCAATCTTCTAATTTAATTGATGTAGGAAATGAAGATAAATGAGAAAAAAATGATCTGCACAGTTTCATAAAGTGTGAAACTTGGGTGGAAACCAGCATATAACATAGTATATTTCTAACATATTTGGTTTTTAGAATAAACCAAACTTTTAGAGTAAAAAATTGCTTTTCTTATTTGTGTTTCTTCCACGGCATAGCAGCACAATCTAATTCAATAGATATTTCTAGCATATGTCATAGTTTTCTCTACTACAAACTCAGGAAATTTCAATAAATACTTACATTTCCAGCTATGATATCTAAACTTTAACTATGGAACTTTGGAGTCTACAGGCAATTCACTACCAAATTGTAAGCAAAAGTAAAGTAAGTTGATATTTATGAAAACCCACAGTAGCCATTCAAATCAAGCAAGAGTTTCAAATTGTATAGCAAATGTAATTTTACTTGAATTTAAAAGGTTAAAAATAATAACTGGAGTAAAGTTAGCAGAAATGCTGGAATATTGATAATTTTTTTCATAGAAAAAGTTGTTAGTTTTTAAATCCTCTCTCTAATTTAAAAAAAAATGTGTTGGGATTATTAATTTCAATTTGAAATTTCTTAGTGATCCCAAGTTTCCAGAAAGTAAAACTCATTCACAACAGTTCTTTAAGTGAGACATTTATTCTGTTTTTCTTTTGCACAAAGGTAGAAATGGAGCTAACTCCATTTCAAGGCTAAGTGACTTTCCTCAGATCACATAGTTCATTATTATATCCCTTCTCTCTTTTAAGTTAATCCTCTCCCTCTGCATTCCAGATGGTGCACTCCTGCTTTGGAATCTGTTCATCAATTGTTTCTGCTCTTGAATATCCTTAGCTATCAGTCTCTGTGGTTCCCTTCACCTCATCCTCTACATTTGCAGAGCATGTTGGTGTCTGGAGTCAGCATGTCAAAGTTTGTTCTGTCAGCAGCTAGTTGTGTGAACACAGGCAAGCCATTTAACCTCTCTTCCTTCAAGTGCCTCATTTATTAAATGAGGGAGTGCTATGGCTATTTTGAGAATCTTTAAAACTACACACATAGAGAATGAAACTAGAGCCCACCCTGTGCCCTGTGGTAATCCTTTAGTAAATGTTATTTATCTTTATAAATACCACTTGACCTGGAATCAAACCCACAACCTTTTGGTATACTGGAAAGGGCTTCAGCCAATTGAGCTACTAGGCAAGGCACCAGGATTGTACCTTAATTCTCACCCCATCCCGTGATATATGCTTTCCTTTGGAAATCCTACCAATCACAAGTCTTCCATTTTAACATATATGGTAATCGCATCCCATACTGAATCTCCAGTGTTCAACTTTTTGCTGAAATATAGCTTCATTTGTATAAATTTTTACTGATGATATCCAATTGTCTATAATGTGGATATATCAAATCAAGTATATCTCAAACGTATCTCCTTACTTACAAAATAACTAACATCTCCTCCCATACTTAGAGTAGAAGATACTACTTTACATGTAGTTAACAAGTAGATATCCAAAATTTGTACTTTAAATTTCCTCTACCCTCAGCTCCATGTAATACTTGTCAAAAAATTGTATTAGTTGCACATTGAATATGTTTCTCAGATATACAGGGGTTAACAAAAGTAGGTTTAGAGTTGTAATACAAATAAATAATACAAAATCTAAAAATAATAATACAAGAATAAACTTTTTTCATATTCACAACTGTAAACCCACTTTTGCCCTCCCCTGTTATTACTAGCAAATGTAGAAAAATAAGAAAACATCAAAGGTAACACAGAGTAGGGAACATATACTAGAAAATTAAAATATCACCCATAACTAAAGAGATATTATTTCTTGATACATTATTTTATGTATTTTTATAATGGGAATTTAATAGTCATTCTACCCCATTTAGAAATCAATTATAAACATTATACAACACATTTTTATTCAAACAATTGCCAACTTGAATAATTTCAGACCACGAAAGTAATAACTAGCATCAGATTGACTGATCATTTACCCAAAAATAGATATATCCCATAAAGAAGGTGCTCAGAATCACATCAGCAAATAAGTTGGCTTGTATTATACTGGGGGGAAAAAATAAGATAATAAAAATTTAGTCATTTGAAAGGATAAGGCTTAAAAGGTTTCCACTCTGGTACAAGGATAAAGTGAAATGATTTATTGAATGTTCCCTAGAGTGATAACAGTTCAAGCTATATTAAATATGGAGGTCAGACCTAAGAACAAATGCTTTCCAATCATCCTTCTATTCTCTACAAATATAAGAAATACAATTATAATGAATATTAATATCAAAGGAAATAGTTCAGAAAAGTGCAGCCTAAGTGTTTTTTCAGGACAAGTATATTGCCGACTTCTCAGTCCTTTGCTTTGTTAATGCTGAGGAAGGGGTAAGGAATTATGATATAATTCCTGAAAGGAAGGCTGGGTCTTTCTGGGGGGGAGATGACTGTTCCCCATGATTCATCATAAACAGTCCTTTCATTCCTGTCAAAGCACATGATCTTGATTTCAGTAATATAGAAGGAAGCTTCCAAAAAACAAGTGCTCCTTGCACTTTATAAGAAAAGGGGCCCGAAGGTCAAAGTCAAATAGATTTTGACGTTGCCTATAGTATCCTCTACTGGGGCTTCACATAACATTCTAAAGTACAAAGGTTCAACTTCGCTTAATTCAATGATTTCCCAAATGTCTGACCATGGTACCCTTTTGGCTCGTAGCGAGTATGAACACAACCACATGGTAGTTGTAAGAGTGGATTGTTACCCATGTAATTAACACTTCTCAAGATAACTGTAAGAAGGTTATATTTTCTCAACCAATGTTACCCTGGGGAAACACTGAAAAGAAAATATCAACTCTGAGTTGTATCTGTATCAGTGCAATGTATCTGAATAATGGTCCATGCCTACTCATGCCTGCCTTGCCTGGGGACCAAGGCAATAGCACAATTACGACACTCCTGGGTGGAGTTGGTAGACAGCAAAACATCAAAAATAACTACTTTAATTCACTACCTTTGAAGTATGGATTGCATTTCATTGTTGTCCGATAGGCCTTAAACTAAAGGGTTACTGAATAAAAGGTTATAACAAAATTTCAATCATGACCTTGGTTTTATTACTCTTATTACTTTAACAAATGTGTCATTTGATATTAAAAATTATTAAAATATTTAAATATTCGAAGCCAAGGGAGGCAATAGTCTTGGGGAACAGAGCTTGTCTGAGAGAAAAGAAATGTGCAACAAGGAGCTGTTCATAGGATGAGCATCTCAGTAGAGATGAGTGCATCATCACAGCACATCAGCCCCGAGGGCTGAAGAAAAGACTGGGACCTGAAGCAAGACTGAAAGTGAAGAAAGCATTAAAAACATACCCATACACTAACAGAAAATTATGTGTGTATATACACAGACATACACACATTTTGTTGAACTTTATGGATATTATGTTTAATATGAAAAGTGTTAAATAGAAGTATGTATATTTAGGACTCAGAAAATCAAGGAATAAATGAAGTAAATAAAGAAATGACATGTGGAAATTTTACATAGATATTTCTCGAAAAATGATACAGAACCAAAGGGCATTATTAACTTTTTTTAATGTCATTTAATGTCCATTGATGTTAGCTTAGGGACTTGGGAAACCATGCAACAATTCAGAATTTTCTAAAACAAATTTTGGAAGGAGAGGACTTATAGTCTACATTAAACCTCAAAGGGCTACCTGACCATAAAATATTAAAAATCATGACTTGAAGTAATCATTGACTATTCTCTAGTCAGTGACATCTTGTACCTGTAAGCAAACAATTTGTAACCGGATTCTCCTACTATTTCCACTTATTTTTCCAAAATGTAATCTAAGTCTTGGGGGGTTATTCTGAGATATTACTCCTAGGAGATTAACTTCATTCTATTTCATGAACAGTATATTAAAGATATTGACAGTCATACCTCAAAATAAAGTGGGACCGAGAGATAACATAATCTGATTTCTACTTTTGATGACTTACTTTAAAATAGTAAGAAGTCACCTAACTGCTAAATTATATGGATGTGAAATCTAATAGGCTCTTTTCACAACAGGATTTTAGCATGTATTATCTTGTTAAACCTAAACTCAAAACTTATCCCAGCTCGTGTCATTATATGCCTATATTACTTCAGCAGCTGTCACTAATACAACTTTTACCTTAAGTAACATTCTTATTATTAGACTAGTATTGGTATTTTGGCTGATCGGATGAACTTTAATGGTCTACATAGATCTCTTTCCAACATTTATTTATTTATCTTACTCATTTAAGCACCAGTTTTGTCAGGCACTCAAATTCCAGACCATGGGCTCTGGAGTCCTATAGACGTGGTTCAAATTCTGCCTCTGTCACTAACCAGCTGTGTGACTTGGCGAAAGTTAGTTTACATATCTGTTGCCTCAGCATCCTCATCTGTAATATAGATAATAATAAATTTACTATGAGCATCTTGCTCAGCCCTTGGTTTCTAAGTTGCTGTCACACAGATATTCAAGCTACTGTCTACCTCAGGATCATTGTATGTGCTGTTTCTAACACTGGCAACTCTCCTCTCCTAGAATTTTGTCTGGTTTTTCATCCTTAAGATCTCTGATTGGAGGTCTGCTGGGGTTATTCACTTGTTTAAATTATCACACCATGCTCCATCTTTTCATCATGGCCCTAAGTTAAGTTCCTTCAAAATGCCTTTCAAATATGTAATTTTTTAGCTGTCTTCCCTCTGGAACATAAGCTCAATAAAAGCAGAGACCAGTTCTATTTTGCTGCTGCTCTATCCCTATCAACTAGCACAGTCCCAAGAACAGCATAGGCATTCAGAACATACTACTTGAATAAAAGACTAAAGTATTCAGCACAGCACAGCACAGCACAGAGTAAGTCCCAAATAAATGCTAGCAATGATTAGACTTGGGGAGCTAGGGTTACCAAGTCTTAATCAGTTCTTCCTTCTAGGTTTTAATCAATTGAGACAAGATAGAAGAAACCATGGGAGTTGAAATATTATTAAATGAAGCTCTTATAAGTCCTAATGTTTGGGGCTCCACAGTACTACTGAATTGAAGTGGCTTAAATTTCAGAGTAAAGTGGAGTTTTATAATGTTCCCTTCCAATCAAGACTTTGGAAGCCACCTGTTGGTAAAATTAGGTCTGCAAAGGTAACTTCAAATATACTTACACACCCCTTATATAGAAGATTTGGCCTACCTCACACACTCAGTTTCTGACGTAGTAGAAGGTAGAAAAGAGTATGAACAGTGTCTGAGTCCCAAGATTTCCTGCAAAAGGCTGTCACAAAGCCTGATCAAGATGTATTTCTTTGTTACCACTTTTTGAGGCAAAGTAACTCCACAATTAATATACGTGATCTGATCCAATGAATGCTAGGTTTTCTGCAAGAACAAAGAACAAGTAAATGGTTGAGTAAAAGAAAAAGGTAACCTTTCAATGACTTTTTCAAGAACATGCAATTATTTGTGGAATCTTTTCTGAAACTAAGGGAGGGACATAGAAGAGATCAGTGTTAATCATCCCTAATTATTGCTGTGGAGGTTATTGTTATTTTTATTGTGATTTTTCAGGTTAAGATCTCTGTCTGCAAGAAGTTACAACTTAACAGGATGAGACATACCAGTAAAGAAATTAAGTACAGTCAAGCATCATGTGTGCATGGTTTGGGGATAAAGTTAGAATAGGAAAGACCTCCTAAGGAAAGACCTCCACATAGAGTTTACATTCCAAAGTTGTACTGTCCAATGTGATAGCCCCTAGCCAAATGTGCCTATTTAGTTTTCAGTTTGAGTGCATTAAAATTAAACATTTATTTTCTCAGTCTCACTAGCTCTATTTCAAATGCTCACATGTGGCTAGTAGCCATCCTATCAGACATGGCAGGTATAGAACATGCCCACCATTGCAGGAAGTTCTATTGGACAACATTTATCTAGAGACTGACAGTCTTATGTGTTATTCTGTGGGGAGGATGTCTTAGTGCAGGTAAGAAGAAAGTCAAGAAAACTAGTTAGTATAGAGGTATAGCAAGTGATATAGGTGAGAAATGCTTCGACCAGGGACATAGTGGTGATGATAGGGCTGACAGGGAGGAAGGAACTCATAAAAAATAAAGCGATAAAATGACTAGAGCACATGAATGGACTGGTGTCACTTGGTTAGGAACGGAGAAGAGTGAGTCCAAAGTTTCTGGCTTTAGTAGCTAAAAAAGAATGTTGTATCCTGTGGATCAGGGTAAGCTTCAACTGATCTAGCCTAGTCATTTTCAAGGTTATTTATCTGATGAAACACAGAGTACAAGCTCTTACATTTTGTCTGCAGGCCACCGAATCTCAGCCACTGCTCAAATATGAAAGCATTCATGTCCACACCAATAAGCATCGGCATGCCGCACAGTGCCGTTACAATCTATTTCTGGGGGAAAGACCATTTCTCTGGAAAAGAGCAACACAATTTTTATTGACAAAGCACTGACTCAAAAAGGCATGAACATCAATCTACATCATCAAAAGAACACTGGGCTTAGAAGTTTAAAATTCCATTACTACCTCAAAGATTTCATCCCTAACGGTGGTTTATTTATTTTCTGTGAATGTCCAGAATTAAAGAGATAATTCTTGAGACTCTCCCAGAATACTAGAATAAAGGAGAAAAAAATATGTTCAAAAAAGGCAAGAAGAGGGCGGATTGAAAAATCTCCATTTTTTTGGAAGACAGAAAAATGCAGCTCTCATATAAAGCTTTTATTTCCCCAGATTCTAAAATCCCATCCACATCTTGGGAGTTTCATTCAAGACGACAATTCACATAATCAAATTACTAGGAATGATTGCCGAAGCGCTGGAGAATGATGGAGGGGCGCAGTGTGAAAGGGAGTAGTGGCGCCAGCGGTGCATTTCTCCCAGCACATCTTAATTTGCATTCCCTGAAAACAGTGGCTGAGGCGATGACTGGGGTGCAAGGGATGTATTTGGGAGATGACTCGAGAAAGCCAAGAGTGAGGAAAGGTCAGGAGCAAAGCCGCAGTGACAAGGCTGTAGAAACCCAAGACTCCATTTCCACCAGGGTCTCTGGGAAGCCCTAAAAGGCCTCTCGGAAATGAGCCCCCAGTGGGTGAAAGGATGTGTGTGCATTTGTCCACCAGCTCCCAACCCACATTGACTGCAAGGTGCTAGCCGACACTTTCACGGCCACAGGCTTTCCCGCTGCATCACACACAGGCTTGAGAGTTCCCTGGCTTCAGCTATGCCCCCCGGAAGCACAGCAGTAGAACCGTGTGCACAACACAGTCATGGCCGTGTTTTCACAAGTCAGAACTATCCCCTTCAGCTGTAGAAAAGATCAGAGTCAAGCCAGGGCGTGTGACGCATGACAGCACACGTGTCCACTGCAGCCCAACTCTTGTACGGCTCAGGTCCATCCAGCCGCATACTAATCCCACTCCTCAGGACGGAGCCATCCTCGTCGGCCTGTGGCCAGTGTAGTCCTGCCAGGCCCATGTTCAGTTAGGCTTCGTGCGTGAAGCTAATGCTTTGGATTCACTGTCTTGAAATTCTTCACATTTTTCTCTTTGAACTTGTGTTTTTGTAAGTGAAATGTGATGGAACAAGTAGGTGTGTGTGTGTGTGTGTGTGTGTGTGTGTGTGTGTGTGTGTGCGCGCGGTTGATAGAGAAGAAGGTACATTGAGCCTCGACTCCGGAACTGCATGCTAATTTCTGAACTGCCCCACCTCTCACCACCTCCATGGGAAAGGTACTAGGCTGCCTGTTCCCCTCCCACTAGCATTCAGGTACCTGGCTCCCCCACTACCACCCATTCTCCCCTCCCCTGCAGAGACCAGGTCACATCAATGGCAAAGGCTATGTACTGCCATCCCCGTTTGACAGTACCAAAGCTGGGTACAGGTGAAAAGAGGGTTGGTGTTGGGCTGCGTTCCTTAGTTTCGCAGTGGGGCCCGACAGTTGCAGTCGTCATCCCATCATGGCAGGCGACTAGTCAGGGACAAACTGCAGCCCACCTGCAAGCAGAGGCCCAGTGCCTCCCAACATGGAGGTTACAGTCACTTGTAGGCCACCCATTCATTGTGGGTTGGGACTATGTGCAGCATCTGGAAAAAGAAAATTGACTCCCTCTTGGCCCCCACCCACAACCTCCTCCTGTCCTGCATGCTGTGTGGGGCCTACAGCTGGCTGAGGGCCAGCCTGTCAGCCCAAAAGCCACTTGAGCACATGCTGAGTTGAGAGGGTACCCCGGGTACCTATGAAGATCTACACTATTCCTGAGGTGAACCCTTTTACTGATGGGAGAATGACATTAAATAGCAAGTTAGAAACACCCTGGCTGATCAAGAGAGAGAGTAGAAGGTAGAAAGGAAATAGCTGTATCAACAGCATTTTCTTTCTCCTTTTCGAACAAGAGGTTCTGCATTTTCATTTTGCATTGAGCCCCACAAATCATGTAGCCAGCCTGGTTACAAGGAAGTGGCTAGTAATAATCTCTCAAAAAGGAGGTAATACAGAAGAAGCAACTGCTGTAATTACAACAAAGTTGTAAATTATATTCATCTTCACTCTCCTCCACCACCCATTCTAATTTCCCCTCTCGCTCAGCCAGCATTGCAGACAGTTGAGTTTGCTTGCCTGATGAGCGTCTTCGCTGTCAACCCTGAGTGATCTGGGTCCCTGAATGCATTGGTCTTTTCACATCCAGTCACTGCAATTACCTAGTCAACAAGCATTAAAGCCTGGGGAAATCCCCCAGTGACTTCTTCAAGTTTGGCATAGTTCTCTTTGTCCCTGTTACGAAAGGACAATCCTAGCTTCTCACAATAATGAGGGTCAGTTGTGCCTGTCAGTGTAATAATTCACTGGGATATTGGCTCAGTGATAAAAACTCAAGTTCAGCAGAGGATGATTTTCTTCCAGTCCCAAACCACAATGTTCAATACAGCAGAGCCCAAGATGCAAACACAGAAGATATAAATTCTACCAGGTGGTTACATATAAGCTTCCTAGTGCTGCTATAACAAAGTATTACAGACTGGGTGACCTAAACAATAAAAATTTCTTTTGAACAATTCAGGAGGCTGAAAGTAGGTTGAAGTTCAAGGTGTCTGCAAGTGTTGTTCCGTCTGAGACCTTTCTTCTTGACTTATAAATAGCCACCTTTTCCTCCTGTGTCTTTAAATGATCTTCCTTCAGTGTGTGTCCTAAATCTCCTCTTATAAGGATGCCAGCTCATATTGACCTAATTTTAACCTAATTCTATCTTTAAATACCCTATCTTCAAGTACCGTCACATTCTGAGATACTGGGCATTAGAACTTCAACATATGAACTCGTGGTGGGGGGTAGGAGTTCAGTCTATAACAGTCACTGAGTTTGATGGTAAATCTTACTTTTAATCTTTGGTTTCTGGACAAAGATATCCTAGCCACTGTTGATAAAAGAGCATTAATTAGTTCCTGAGTTATAATTTTGTGAGGAAGTCAGACATACTATCAGCATTCCTTAATGGTTTTGGCTGAGACACTATAATCAGGGCAGGTAAACCCATACTCCTATAGGTATGGAAGAGCTACAGGGGTCTAATGTGACTTATTTGTAGCCAAGAGATTGGTCTGATATCAGGTGCTCAATGCCAGGAAGGCAGTAGCTCAATTGACCTTGTAATTGTAAGGCTATTGAATCCTGCATAACTTGAATCTCTGTCACCCATGACTTACATTCATGAACCCATTGCACAAGCCCTGGAGAGGCCACAGATAGGGCTGTCAGCTACAGGCAGGCCATCATGTGCATCTGTTTTTTAAGGGTCTCATCTGCTCTCTATGGACATCGATATGAAACAGAAAAAATTCTCTCACTTTGTGCTCATTGCCATAGATCCATCCAATTAGCATGTCACCTTTCTGGATGCCCAAACTTTCCAATTTGCCCCTCCAGGTACCTAAGCAAAGCTACCAGGGTATCCACCACCACCCAGGCTCTAGGTTTAGCATTACCTCAGGCCTCTTCTCAGTCCTTTAAAGTATACATCCATGTGTACTTCCACAGGTCTGCTTGAGGCATAAGTCACCCACTCTATGGTACTTCAACTAGTACCAATGCAACAAGCTAAACAATTTGTCAAACAAACCCCCAGTTTTTCTTGGTCACCAGCTGGTCATGAGGATCCAAGCCACTTGAGTCACATAGGTATGAGCTGAAAGAGAGTTGCCAGTTCAACACAAGCAAGTAACATGGGAGATGGAGACACAACTTCATGCAACTGACTTAGGTCCACTGGCTGTGCTGGAGTTTGATCCAAAATTTACCCTTTCTATTGTAGGATGGATTGTGGCGACACTCACTGACCCTTATGACTTAACAGAACTGGCAACTCCTAGGAGCTTTATTAAGCCATGAAGTTACTTATCATCAGTCTCTACCACTGCCCAGTGGTGCAACAGACGAGGGAAATGCTCCAAGACTTCATAATCCAGTGTTCCCACTTTGCCTGTACCTTATCCCAAATCAGCTCAGATGAGAATATTATTAATTTTGGTGTTGCGGCATGGAATCACGTTACATTCTGATGATGTGAGTTGCAATTATTTCAGAGGTCAGATAATTGAAAGGATTCACTGAACTCCACAGAGCATCTGCACAAATGATTGGTTACGGAATAGAAATAATGTAGAGGTAAACAAAGGGCCCCAGTGAACTGCTATACTGCTAGGCACAGCTCCCCAGGGTCTTTTCTCGATCCCACAGAACGCTCTTTAACTTTGAATTGTGAACGACCAAGCCATATAGGAAGCATCTTGGTTTCAGGGGATCTAGGGCAAAAGTGTCCAGGAGGGTATTTTATGCCCCCCTGGACACATATCCAAGCCAGCTGTTAATTGATTTCACCAGGTGTAAGTCATCAATGTAAGCATCCCTAAACAACATAAGCAAGGTGGCTCTGGGTGCTGCAGGAGTTTCAAACATTAAATAGCTAAACCACTAGCTAACCCACGTACCCTTTGTCTTGGCCTGGAGTCAGAATCCGACTTCCAGGCAGCCCCACCGATAAGACAGATAAGCAGTTTCATTTTGAGAAAGTTTTATCGTCCCTGACCTAGTTTCAGAATCTCATTCTGAATTGTTGCTCACTAGGAACTCCTCTGATTTTAGCTTCTTAATTTTTGAGTGTTTTTTTTTTTTTCTAAAGCATAGCCTGGGTCAAAGTCATGGCTGCAGGTCATTTATTTATGAGATTTCTAGAAATTAGGAGTTAGTGAGCAGGAAAAAGAGGAAAATACAGGGTGGGTGGGTTATTGAGATTTCTGCTATACTCACCAAAAAGCATAAAAAAACTCCCTCTTATCCATAAATGTCGGTCTGGGGTGTTGGCTGCTGGGGTTCCTTTTTAATAGCTCCCCTTCATATTTGTTGCAGGTTGCCTTTGGGTGTTAACTCTTTCATTCTTTCAGGCTGCACTAGTATGTAGGCCACGAGAGCCATCTATTATAGCTCTAAAGAAAGCTATGGCTTTAGTGATCTTCTTGCTGCAGAAATCTTTCAGAAAATTTGAGAGCCTACTGTAAAACACAGCTATCATTAAAATTTCAATCCCATAAATTGATAATTTACTAAAGTATCTAAAAAACAAAAGCAATTAATTCTCAAAACCCATCTTGTCCTAATTGTTTCCTATTATGGGCCCTCTTGTGATTATTTGTCTGTTATCTTTATGATGGAATACTAACATAATGGAATGCTGCTGCATATCTCTTCCCAGAAATGTATTCAGTACATCATGTTGTAACTTGAAATTGGCCATGGTGGGATATTTACACCATGGAAACCAGCAAATGCTATAAATCAGGGTTTGATTCCTGCCTTACCCTCCTAACCATCCAGCCTCAGCTGCCTGTTAAATAATTACTACCCCCCCCCCCCGCCCCTTGCACATCCCAGCAAAGCGAAGAGATGGATGACTCCCAGAGAAAATTTGAGTTGTCCAACCCGTGTGGTTGAAATCCAGACATCAGAAAAGAATATGTGACATTGATAGTTAAGAAAATCTGCTATGCTCTCCAGTCTCCCAGACTCTATTCCAAAGTGGGAGTAATATAGGGAAGTTAGCTTTACTCTAATTTCCATCTGTACCCTAAGCCACTCTACATCAATATTATTGTAAATGGACATATTTGACTTAGTGATTCTGCAGGTGGAGAACTTCAGGGGTGGAAGGCTGGGCCACCATCCCACACAATTAAAGTCAGTGAGGATAAACAAACGTAAGCAAGAAGAAAATGAGACAGGGTAAAACTCTTCAAAAATGAAGGTTTAGTCGTTAAAAAGTTGGGTGAGTAATGAATATCATATTTGAGTCATGCATCTATAAAACAGGAAAGATTTTACATGCAAAGGGGGAGTAATGATCAGCAATGCAGCTATGAAGGAACCTCCATCAGAGTTCTTATGGTAAGACTGTCGCTCCCCACACCCTCCCGCACATCACAACCACACTCATCTCTGTCATGTGTACATACCAACAGCACACTCAAAACTACTTAATAAGAAATCATAAGTCACATTTAAGTGTTTGCTATATGTAATAAAATGTTTTATGCCCTTTGTGTATATCACCTCTAAACTTTCACAGCGATCTGACAATTTAAGAGTATTATCCATTCCCACACTAAAAATGGAGAAACTGAGGCACACAGAACCTAAGTAACTAGGGAACAACACACAAGTTGTAAAGCTGTATACAAACTTTTCTCTGAAAATTTTTTTTTCATCTTTTTAATATAATTTAAATCTGCTGTCACCTCCAGGCATCGCTTACTTTATAGCCCTATCAAGTGATGGATGACACTCCGCCCGAAGGACCTGTAAGCAGAAAGATGCCTTCCATAGGCCTCAGAGCTCTTCAAGGCCATTGCTCTCCTTTTGTCTTTCAGCTAAAATCTCAATCCGTTTGAAGCATATGTCAACAGTACTACCTACTACCCTTTTTGCTTGTGGTCATGTGCTAACCTTTCTGCCAGTCCTCTCATTCATTGAAAATGTTAACACCCTAACCCTTTACTACATGTTTGGTGATTTCAAACCAGGGTCCACTCGCACAAAAAGTGTATATGTTTAAATTATTTTAAAAGGCCTCTTCTGTGTGCATGGATTTCAATAGAGGCTCTATATTTGGGCAGATAACTTTAAAAAGGAGTGCCTTTCCTCAGGCTGAGATTAGCCTCTATTCACATCCCAGAGCTGGAAGCAGAGCCGGGGCAGGTTGAGTCTGTAGACTCTGTAGGTCCCAGATTGTCCCAAGCAAAGATTCCCTCAATTTTTTTACTTCTTCTTTTTTAAAATTTTCATCATTGTCAATGACTTTACCTATTTCCTACATCTACCATCAACTTCCAGGCTTATACCATAACTTCTACTCTGAAGAATAACCTCCAAAATATTACTAAAGAAAGCCCCTTCTCTGACCACAATCACTAATATGTCCAATTCAGTTATCCTACCCATTGTAATAATTCTGCAGTTTCCAATCTTTAACAGTGCCATTTTCACTTCTATTGGCCATCTCAAAATCTCCTTATTCAATTTAGATGTCATGATCCATCACTATATTAATAAAATAACATTTATATATATATATACTCTTAAATCTTTGGCCCCATCTCCGTCTGTCTTTCTCAATTGGCAAAACTGTTACCCTATTTAAATTTATTCTGTGTCTTCTAATTGCCTGCAGAGCTTGAGTAGAGAAAACTAGGCCATTGTCGATGGAATCACTTTCTATTTAGTATTACAAATTCCAAGTGAGCTCCTAGCATTGCCTTGCAATCTTTTTACATTTATATTGTCATTTCTCTATCAGCCCATTTCCTTAATGCTTTTTTTTTTTCCAAAAACGAGCTCCTGTCTCCACATCATCATCGTTATCTTTTCTGTTATGTCATTTTCACAGGAATACAAACATGCAGCAATATTCTCCACGCTGAAATGACCATCCCCTGATTAACTATTTCCGGTTAATACCCCACTTCTCTACATTTTGCAGAAAATTTTTAAAAAATATTTTCTACAATAGCTGCTCCATTTTACCAAATTACATGCTCTCATTAGCCTACTCTAATTATGCTTTTTTCTGTCACGTTTATTAATAGTATTGACTTCCATATTGACAAATGAAATAGTCAATCACAGTCCTCCTGTAACTCAACCTCTGAGATATTACATTATTTTTCCTGAAACACCTCTGATCCCGTAGCCTCTAGAGCAAACTCAAAACTCTTAATGTACCCTACATTTCATTTGTGTTCTTTATCCATGCCCAATCTACATTCAATTTGTCCAGGGACACAACTATAAATAATTTCTATATCACCGATGCCAATATCTCCAAAACATTTTCTTTCAAAACCACCCCTCTTTCAATTACAGACATGTTTTCAATGGTCTCCTGATATATCTATTTGGATGTATAAGGAGCATGATGAATTTGGCAAGTCCAAAACAGAATTCTTACGCCATCCTTGTTCTCTAAAGCCTGCTTCTCTCTTACTCTTTCCCAGTTTCTCATTTGCTCAGGCTGAAATCTTAGAATCCATTACTGTCCTCTGCAATTAAATTTCTTAGCAAGTTCTATGAGCTCTACATTCAAAATATATTTCAGATTTGACCATTTCTCATCACCTCCATGTCTATTGCACAAGATACAACTGAACTAATCTTGTTTCTGTTCTTATTCCCTTTAGTAAGTTCTTCATAAAATGAATATAGTTATTTTTTTTAATTAAATTGCATCATGTTAGCCTGATGTGCATACTCTATAATAGTTTCCTGTTCCAAAAATCCAACACGTCTGACAGAACTTTAATTACAGTGTATCTTACATAATTCTCTGACTCTATTTCCTAAATTGTTGTTGCTGCTGTTTTTTATCTCTTTTCCTTAATTAACTTTAGCCCCATTGGGCTGGTCTTACTGAAGAATCAAATATGCCACATGCCTTTCACCACCTCTGTTTTCTCTTCTTGAACTCCTCTTGCACAGATGTTTTCATGATTCTCCTTTCTTCATCAGATTTCTTCTCAAAACTTCCCTCCCTGCTCACCATGATTATTTTACTTTTTATCCTGTTTTATTTATCACAGAACTCACTACTACTTGAACTTGTGTATGTTTTTCTTTGTGCCTATTCTCTGTTTAAGCTACTAAAATGTAAGCTCGCGACAAAGATTGTGTCTGCTTTGCTTATTGCTATTATTACATTGTCTGGATAAATAACTGACACACAAGTGTTCAACAAGAGAACAAATTGATTAATAAGTCATCATTTGGGAAGGAGAAGCATGATTTAAATGGTGTTGAATTGCATACAGAATGAAACAGATTAAATCTTTATTAAAAATGAGAAGGCACTTTGGTAAGAGGAATGACAGTATTAACCACAATTGCCAGACTATTACCTAAATATCCTGCTAGATGCAATGTCTAGAGGACACCAAATGAAACTTATTCATGTCATTGTATCTCAATTGCAAAACATTATGCCTAAAGGTAGCTGCTCTATAAAAACTTGTTGAATGAATGGATTAAAAATGCCCTGGGACTAAACCAAGTTATGATTTAAGTGCAGTCATTAGAATGTGTACACCCAGGGAAATAAGTCAGAATAGTGTAACTATACAGTTGTCCCTTTAGGCTATTTATTTTTGACTGAGGAAAATAAGTGCTTCTCAAGAAATAGATAAACTTATTTGGGGAAAATTATGTAATTTCCCATACACTCTGAGCATAATGAAGATAAAATTATTTGCAAGTCAATAATAGAACTAAGGAAAAACTAAATAAGGTAGTGAGTGGAAGAGGCTTTTAAAAATCTAAAAATGAGTGTTATCAACATACTTTTAAATGATTTTTATTGCAACAGAAATTAAAATGCTAAAAAGCTAAAATTCATTTTATAAACATCCACTGATATAGTGAGATAAATGCTCTTTATATTACTTATTAGTTTAAGTACATGAATGGCACAGCAGTAAAAATTGATGTATATTGTTTTGGATGCTTATATCTGTGAATGAATGAAACAAGCCTTTCATTTCTTTTTAATTTATCTTTATTGTTGAAAGTATTACAGATGACTCCTTTGTTTTGTTTTGTTTTGTTTTGCCATTGACTTACTCCTCCTCACACTTGCCCCTCCCAAGTCCTCACCACACTATTGTCTGTACATAAATGCATATAACTTTGCCGGTTATTCTCTCCTCCCCGCACACACCCCACACACACCTTCTCTCTGAAATTCATCAGTTTGTCCCATGGTTCTATGTCTCTGGATCTATTTTGTTCCTCAGTTTGTTTTGTTAATTCCACATATGAAGCAGATCATGTGATACTTGTCTTTCTGTGACTGGCTTATTTTGCTTATCATAATACTGTCCAGGTCCACCCATATTGTTCAATTAGAAAAAAAATTTTCAGAAATTCAGTCAAGAGTTATAAATGAAAATGCAGCCACATGTCCTCTATAAGAAGGACAATAGAACAGAGGGAAAATACAGAATACTTACAGCATACAAAGACCTGCCACAGCTTTGTTTTCCTGATCTCCATCTGCCTAAATGATTATTCCCTACTCTCTACTGCTCCCCCAAAACCTTAGTAAAATCCAGCAAAATCTATCATTTTGGCATTCAGTGAATAGTTCAATGAAGCAACATATTTTAAGAATATATTATTTATATCTCTGGTTTTGTAACAGAGTACTCTATATTCATATAACTTTATTTTCCTTTTCATTATATCATTACTTTTTTGTAGCTTCTTCATCCACTTTTCCTCCTCTTCACTTCCCTGCTCTGCATCCGCTTTCTCTCTCTCTCTCTCTCTCTCTCTCTCTCTCTCTCTCTCTCTCTCTCTCTCTCTTCCCCACTTCCCCTGTCTCATCTCCTCTCTATTTCTCTCTTACAAGAATGTTGCCACATGCCCATGTAATGATAACAGATAATATTGACTGGGAAAAGATTTATATAATCAAATAATATTTGTTTCATTCGTGTTGTTAAAAACAAGTAACCATAAAAATACATTAGCTTAAATAAAAGCATTTAAAAAATGTAAAAAATCTTAAAAACATTGTTCAAATTGCAATTGTTTATATATTGAAATGTGCATACTTGGAACACAGACAAATGTCTGATTAATTTTGTGTAATGTACTATATTTTACCTGTCATTTTTTTGGTAATTTGTATAACATTTTAGAACTGTTCATAGTTTGAGTGTCTTCAGTTTTACAACATGCTTAATATTTTATCAGAAAGTTATTGCCTTTGCTTTGAAATTGTTTTATTCTTTGAAAGTTATTGTCACTTTGAGTTAATTTGGAAAATTTGCAATGCAGGAAGTGTATTTCATCTAGGAAATCTAATTTTTAATAATAAAATATCCTCTGGCTATTAGAGTAAAAGTGGTGGAAAAAAATAATTGCTTATATGAAGTCTGTTAAACCTGGTTTTGATAGTCTATAACTATTCCTTTATCTATAGACTACTCAAACTTAATAATACAAAATGAAAAACAGTGTTTTTCATCATCATTCTATACATTTATAAAGATACATTTTTCAAAGGAATTCTGTTTGTAGTAAAGGGTAAGTAAATATCTTTTTTTAATGACTTCTTTATATTTTAAAAAAGAAAAGTAGACTGATTTTTATATTTTTAAAAAAGAATATGATTCCAACCAATTTTATATTGCTAAATAATCAGGGCCCCAAACTTAAAAGAGGCCTTTGATAATTCCTTATGTCCACTAACCCCTAACCCCCCAAAAAGAGAGTAAAAGAATATGAATCTGGAATGGAAATGTTATAATGAAGAGATAATTTATAATGATGTTTTCAAAACAGACAATTCGAGTTTCTGCCTATTATATAGTGAAGAAATTGTGATGTTGTGTGATAAATAGCATAAAATGCAAGTCAGAGAGATTAAACTTGGATGAGATATAAAGAGCAGGGAAACCCTAGCTGGTTTGGCTCAGTGGATAGGGTGTCCACCTGCAAACTAAAGGATCTCAGGTTCTATTCCGGGTCAAGGTCACCTACCTCGGTTGCAGGCTTGATCCCCGGTCAAGCACGTGTAAGAGGCAACCAACTGAGGTGTCTCTCACATCCATGTTTCTATCTCTGTGTCTCTCCCCCTCCCTTCTTTTTATTTTATTTTTAAAATATATTTTTATTAATTTCAGAGAGAGGAAAGGAGAAGGAGAGAGAGCAATATCAATTATGAGAAAAAAGCATTGATTGGATGCCTCCTTCATGGCCCCCTACTGGGGATTGACCCCACAACCCAGGCATGTGCCCTGACTGGGAATCGGACCATGACCTCCTGGTTAATAGGTTTTCTCTCAACTGCTGAGCCACACAGGCCGGGCTCCCTACTAGTCTCTCTAAAAATCAATGGAAAAATATCCTCAGGTGAGGATTAGCAAAAAATAAAAATGAAAAAGAGCAGGCAAAAGAAAAAGAGTATAGCAATAGAGATTTTGCATGGTTCAGTGGCAAATACAGTTATCTCTTCCTTTTTTCATGCACACCTCATCTTTTATTGATAAAACTGAACAAAATTTTTTAAATTTTGGACATATAAACTATAATTGGTTACTATAGCTTGTAATTAATACATGTTTTTATACATTTTTTACAACAGGAAACATAAATTAATATTAGGTAGGGGTAGTTAGATGAATTTCTACAAGTCAGACTTAAACACAAAACTTTCTAAGGAAATGCCATTATTATTGTAAGTTTTAGAGTTATTAATACAAAGTAATTAAAAGATGTTTAAGCTGGACACATGAAATAATTACTCAATTGTCTTAATGGGGGGGAAAAATAAAACATCTTCCCAAATAGCAAAGTTTATATTATTACTCATAAACCATAACAACATATATGCCTAAGAAGTTAATATTATTCTTATTTTTAGTATGTTTTTATTGATTTTAGAGAGAGAGGAAGGGAGAGGGATAGAGTGACAGAAACATCGATGAGAAACATCAGTTGGCTGCCTCCTGCATGCCCCCTGCTGGAGATCAAACCTGCAACCCAGGCATGTGCCCTGACCAAGAATTGAATCAGCAACTTCTTGATTCATGAGTCGATGCTTAACCACTGAGCAACACTGGCCAGGCAATATTATTCTTATTTTTAATACCATTGAGGTTGATACATTTAAATAAAGAAAACTTCATCTGGTTATCTATCTTCAATGATACAGAGCCCAAGTTTTTAAAAAGTTGACCAAATAGCAAACAATTCAAAAAGTCTATAGGTATAGTCTGTAACACTTTACTAATTTTTTGTACACACAGCTCTCTGCCCAAGCGACAACACAGAGGGGAAAAATAACAAATAATATGAATATTTGGGGGGAGAGCCAGTCTTTCAGGTTAGGGGCATGCCTTTCCGGTGACCTTCAATCTCTAGCCTCATAGAAAATTTTCTAAGCAGAAAAGAAGTAAAACCACTTTATAAGATGATGTGACTTCTAATGCATTTGGAAAATAAAGTTTTGGCTGTGATTTTAGGGAATTTTGTCACTTTGATAATGTTGAAAGGGAAAAATGGTAAAACATTCCAGGAAAACTATGACTGAATTTTATTTTTCAGTATAGACTGAAATGTGGATTCAATATACTGAATCCAGGTATATTGAATCCACATTTCATATTTTATAGCTGAAATGTATCCACAAAGGAAAGCTGACCATTTACTTTTCATAGTGGGATGTTCAATTTATTCTACCTCATTAAAATACCATAGAAATCAAGATCTAAAGAGGGAAAGCTGGCCCTGGTCAGGGCGGCTCAGTTGGTTCAGTGTTGTCCTATGCACTGAGAGGTCACCTGTTCGATTCCAGGTCAGGGCATATGCCTGGGTTGCAGGTTTGATCCCTAGTAGGGGACATGCAGAGGCAGCCGATCAATGTTTCTCATCTCTCATCAATGTTTCTCTCTCCCTCTTCCTTTCTCTCTCTCTAAAAATCAATAACTATAAATAAATAAATTAAATTAAAAAGGAAAACTATCTTTTCTCATATTTACTTAGATACTCACAAATAACGTTAAGAAAAGGACCACTATTCAATAAAGCATTTTCTTTAGAATAATTCATTTATGAGGATCTTAGAAGCACAATAGTTTTACTTAGGCTTTAAATATGGCTGCTTTTATTTATTTATTTTCTTTAAATGTGTTTAATATACTATACACTAATGGTAGAAAACATCAAAAATTTAGGTCAGATTTAACATGCTATGTTAATTTTAGGCCAATTTTACAGAGCTCTTACTATTTATATAATAGTAACTCTAAGGCCTTATCAAATAAGCTGTTTTAGATCTTCTAATATTATATGTCTATTTTGTCATAAAGTGAGATAGCTTATGTCAGTGATGACGAACCTTTGAGCTCGGCGTGTCAGCATTTTGAAAAACCCTAATTTAACTCTGGTGCCGTGTCACATATAGAAATTATTTGATATTTGAAACCATAGTAAAACAAAGACTTACATTTTTGATATTTATTTTATATATTTAAATGCCATTTAACAAAGAAAAATCAACCAAGAAAATGAGTTCGAGTGTCACCTCTGAAACGCGTGTTATAGGTTCGCCATCACTGGCTTATGTCCTTAAATATGGAACAGTTACTTAATGAGGTAATTATGTTTTAGCCTGTATCATTTTTTAACTTCAAATTTCTGGCATATAGAGAAGTTGTGTAGCCATCACATACCAAGAATACACCAGGATGAACTGTACTAAGAGGGACCAGCACAGACTTCCTTTCCTTAAATCCAAAGTTGATTTTCAGTCATCTGTTTAGTTATGGTTCAGCACTTTTAACACCTTGAAATATTCCCTCTCTTGAAAGAGTACTTTTTCTGTAATTTGATTGTTCTACTTTTTTCAGCTACTTTTCCTGGCTCCTTTACCAGTTCATGCTCTTCAATCCAGAAAAGAAATGTTAAAGTTTCTCAAATCTATTCTAGATCAGTGATCTAGAAATAAGTCATCAGAACAGCAGCATCAGCATCGACTTGGAACTTGTGAGAAAAACAATTCAGAGGTCCCATATCAGGTACATTGAATCCACAAACTCAGAGTGGAGGCCAGAAATCTGTTTTAACAAGTGATCCAAATTACTCTGATGCACACTAAAGTTTGAAAACTACTCTTTTTTTTTATTATTGTTTCTCCTTTATTCTGTAAATTGTCGTCTCAATCTGCTCACATAAAACCATATTCTTTCCTTAAAAGCAGGGGTCAATGATGTTTTTCGGTAATGCCTGAGATATCTTTTATCCTTGGTGGATAATACTGTCTCTGTCACAAAAGCTCAACTCTGTGTCCACAACAGTTCGTAATGAATGAGTGTGGCTGTGCTCCAATATAACTTTATTTAGGTGCATTGACATTTGAGTTTTATATAATTTTATCTGGCATTGAAGTACTATTCTTCTTTAGACTTTTTCAACCATTGGAAAAATGTAAAAGCCGTACTTAGCTTGTGAGATGCACAGAAGGAGACAAAAAGCTGGCCTAATTTGGCCTAGAGGCCATAGTTTGCCCATGTCTGTTTTAAGGCCTTGCTACTTGTGATGATTAATTTCATGTGTCTGCTTGTCCATGACATGGTGCCTATTTGCTTGGTCAAACACCTACCTATTTAGATGCTTCTGTGAAGGTACTTTTAGATGTGATTAACATTTAAATCAGTATTCTTTGAATAAAGTCAGTTATTCTCCATAGTGTTAGTAGGCCTTGTTCAATCAGTTGAACGCCTTAGAGAAAAGATAGAGGTTCCCCCAAAAAAGAAGGAATTTAGACTCCAGTCTTCTTTTGAACTTAAGACCACAGCATTGACTGCTTCTGGAATTGCCAGCTTACCCTATGAATTTTGGACTTGCTAGCTCTCACAATTGCAAAAACCAATTCCTTAAAATCATATATATTTTAAGGAAATACACACACACACACACACACACACACACACACACACACACACAAACTAGGGGCCCAGTGCATGAAATTCCTGCACTGGATGGGGGGGGGGCAGTTCCCTCAGCCCAGCCTGCCCCCTCTCACAGACTGGGAGCCCTCAGGAATGTCCTACTGACAGCTTAGGCCCAGAGGCGACCAGGCTGATCAGGGGAAGGCACCAGCCCCATCACACCGCTGCTGCAGCCACTGCCAGCCACCACAGCCACCAAGGTGTTTTTATCAACACGGACTCTAGTCCCTTCACCATGAAAAAATGACAACTTTCTTTAGGCATTTTCAAGATGTGTCTTTCATAGGATATGACATTTCTTTCTTTCTTTTTTTTATCCTCACCTGAGGATATGTTTCCATTGATTTTTAGAGAGTGTGGAAGAGAGAGGGAGAGACAGAGAGAAACATCAGTGTGAGAGGGACACTTTGATTGGTTGCCTCCTGCATGAGTCCTGACCTGGGCCCCGGCCAGGGAGGAGCCTGCAGCCTAGGAACATGTCCTTGATCATAATTGAACCCTTGATTGAACTGGGACCCTTCAGTCAGCAGGCCGAGGCTCTATCCACTGAACCAAACCGGCTTGTGCAGGATATGACACTTCTTAGACCCTCCAGCAGAGGACCTTTGGTTTTTCCTCCAGGAGTGTGGTGGAAAAACCCTAGATCACCTTCTTGGATTCTTATAACCCAAGTTACCAAAAACACTGCAAGTGGCAGCGTACAGGCAGCTTAGCCAATGAGCGGTCAGAAAAGGTGTTTACGCTGGAACTGGTTTGGCTCAGTGAATAGAGCATTGGCCTGCAGACTGAAGGGTCCCTGGTTTGATTCCTATTAAGGGCATGTACCTTGGTTGGGGGCACATCCCCCGTGGGGAGTGTGCAGGAGGCAGCTGATCGATGTTTCTCTCTCATCGATGTTTCCGACTGTCTATCCCTCTCCCCTCTTCTCTGTTAAAAAATCAATAAAATATATTTTAAAAAAAAGAAAGAAAAGAAAAGGTGTTTCCTCTGCAGCTCATGCGCAGAGGACCCCCTGTGTTATGTCCACTGGGCTAGGGGCATGTCCCCACCACCGGGGGTGGGGGGGGCATGCCCCTGAGGCCAGCAGCCAGCCCCATGTGTTGTGGGCACTGGGCTTGGGGGCATGCAGAGACCCTGGGCTGCATGTGCGGTGGCCACTGGGTCTCCGCATGCCCCCAAGGCCAGTAGCCAGCTCTGTGCGTTGTGAGCACTGGGCTGTTGGGCTTGGCACCGGCGCACACACAAGAGGCCACAGGCTGGGAACATCTGCTTGGTGCCTGTGCCCGTAGGCCACTCAGGACCTATGCGCAGGCCTACAGGCTAGGAGCAGCCTGGGTCCTGATGATGTTCCCAGAACCCAGGCCACTCAGCACCTGTGTACGCAAATTAACCCGCCACCTTTGTTGGGTTAATTTGCATACCCACTCCTGATTGGCTGCTGAGCATAGTGGAGGGATGGTCAATTTACATGTTTCTTTTTTATTATTTAGGATATCATATTGGTTCTGTTTATCTGGAGAACTTTGAATAAAACACTGCTCAAATGTGGTTGACGAACTAGCAGCATCAATTTCACCAGAAAGCTTGATTAAAATGCAAAATTTTGAGCTTCATTCTGGACCTACTGACACAGAATTTATATTTTAATAAATTTCATGGTGATTTGTTTGCACAGTACAATTTCTGAATGACTGAATTAGGGTACTGTCCTAAGTTTAAAAGTATACATTTATTGTGTGATTTATTAGGTTGATAGGTCTCTATTTTACTGTTTAAATTCCATGAGCATAGAATTATGTTAGATGACTATCTTAGTTATATCTTAATAATAGCATAATACTGTATCTTAGGCTTGATCTCTACTACATCTGAGATGAGTAGCCTAGTTTTTGACAAAAAATTATTGAAGTTCCCAACCCTGAAAATTAAATGCCAATGTGAAGAAAATCATAGTTAATATTAGGTAGCGAAAGGTATGAGACAAATTTAAATTCCTATTACACTTCTTTTACCATAACTAATATTTCACATTTCTTAATTATATTTTCTATAAGGAATTAATTTTGTACTTACCTGGAAATTAGTAGATTATTAAAATGGTCAAAATAGGATGAAAATAAAAGTATCATTTAGAGGACACCAACACTGTGCAATTTATATTAACAAATAATATATAGGTATCAGTAATCATTTGTATTTGATTGTTAATTCTAAAGGAAAAAATTATTAGCCACAAAAATATTGGCCATTGACTTTTTTATCTCTCTTTTCCAATCGCCATAAAATATTCTATAAAAGCAGAATATTAGTCCCATAATTTTGCTTCATCTCAATTTCTTGCTGTAACTCATTGTTTTTTAATAATGAAGAACATATTTATCAGATTTTCTTATATTAATCATGATGATCTTATAATCTGTCCTTTTTTAGTATATTGTTTACTTTGGGTTATTAGGGGCCCCAGTAAGATGCTGTATGCACTTCGACCAATAGTTAATCTTCTTTCTATAGTATTCCCTCATATTTGTTTTTGAAAAGGTTTTCTTTTAAGCTATAGCAAGACAAAATATGTTCTTTTTCCTTAACATCATATAACCTCATAAAAGAATTTAATAGAATCAAAACAGATTACAGGATTTCTGGGCAATTTCTGGATAATATATGGCCTAATGTCATCATGTGTATCTTAAAAACTGGGCTTTTCAAGCAAGCACATAGTTACTCTGTACTGACACAATCAAATCACTTTGATACTTAGACCATCATGTTAAGATTTTCTACCATAGACAAGAGTAAGACATAAAAATTAATGTAATCAAGATTTTTTTAGATTAGCCCACATTCTTCTAATTGCCATCATCTTTTTGTCTAATAATGCTGAAAAGAGAAAACTAAATCAAAAGGTATATCCTCTAGAGGAGGATCCATAATAAAATCTATTTTTCTGTCTCTACACCGAAAAAAAAATAAGTCATAGAAGATGAGATATTTGAGTCTACTTACTGGAAAGCAGTAATAGGATAAGCATGGAAACCAGATTTAAAAAGCTTTTAAAACTCTACTCATTTTTCTTCATCATTTTTAATGAAATTCTAAAAAAATATATTCGTTTTTGCAATGGAGAATTACTGAATCTAAGGAAGTTAAAGTTCTTCCCTTGATAATGGATGTATTCTCTTTTCAGCAAAGTGAGTCCACCTGCCTTGCCATTTCTCCAGCTACTACACCAACCTATGGAGAACAGATGGGCAGCTTAACGATTCCCACTACTCCTTCTTCATTCTACAGGTGTCTCTTTTTGTGCTGTTTGTGTTTTGTCTCTATGGCAAATTCAATCATTTTCATAAAATGGTGCTCTGGAAAAAGGTATACTTGTGAAAAGTACTATGACATGCAATGATTTTCTTTTTAATCTTCACCCAAGGATAGGCTTATTGATTTATAGAGAGGGAGGGGGAGAGAAACATCAATGATGAGAGAGAATCATCAATCGATGCCTCCTACATGCCCCACACTGGAGATCAAGCCTGCAGCCGGGCATGTGCCCTGGCCAGGAATCGAATGTGACCTTCTGGTTCACAGGTCAATGCTCAACCCCTGAGCAACACTGGCCAGGCTCCATTTTTACTTTTATTTATCTTTAAAATGGCTTTTTATCTTCTGACATATCCTAAAGTATCCAAACGTCCTAGAAAGAATTCTTGTAGAGAAACTTAATAATGTGAATACCACACATTACTGAAGCCTAAATCTTAAATGCTTAAGCTAGTTATAAACATGATTTTCAAATAAACCTGATTACTTACGTATACATTTATAAATTCTATTTTAAATGTCTTTAAATTTTGACATAGCGAGAAAGGCTGGCAGGCGCACCTGTCCCCCGTGTCCTCTCAAAACGGTGGACTCTTGCAGGACTGTCACAGGCCAGTACAGGGTGACCTCAGGGATATGAAAGTGAAGACACTTCAGAGTCTGTCTTAGAATTGGTCTCAGCACACTTGAATTGGCGCACAGAAGGAGGCCTATGACAAGTGCTTTGAAAAATAACTCCAGAGAAGTGGCTATACATTTACAGAGAAAACTATTTTTGCTATACACCAATGCAGTACATCAGTCCTTGAGTACAAACCATGAATCTTGGCACAGGTAATGTTTCCTTAACCTCTGAGTCTCAGAAGCCTCCAAGTGAAACATAAAAAAGACTTTGTAAAAACAAAAACAAAAGCAATTTTTCCTCACTCACTATAAGTAACCTATCACAAGTTGTGTCTACTTAGTTTAGTTTTTAATATCTTTTGTTTAATTTTTTCCTACATATAAAATAAAAAGATGATGATTGGTAAGGTTCTTACTAGATAGAAAATATAGCTTTATATATATATTATTATTAACACTAGACAGCTTATAGTCTCCTAAAAATTTTGTATGTATTTCCACCTGCCCATATTGCTCTCTTTGCTTCTGATTATCATCTTCTTATTTCTAAAACTGGAATAATAATGGCTCAGTCTCATTTGATTACCTTATCTCATACGGCATAGAGAAAATAGCTGCAAATGTTTAATGACTAACCACTACTGTGTTTGCCAATCTCTCTCTCTCTCTCTCTCTCTCTCTCTCTCTCTCTCTCTCTCTCTCTCTATATATATATATATATATATATATATATATATATATATATATTTCCATCTGGGTCATTACATACGATATTTAGCCTCCTATCCAATCCAAACCCCATCCCTTTCCAACATGCTTTAGAGCCCATTCTATTTTACATTCTCAAGGTCTTTGCATTTGAGTTATCGTCTTTCTGGTGTGAATCATGAATTACTCCCTGTTGACTACATCATTACATCAGCTTAAAATGTAATCTATTTATGGCACATAGGTGACAAGACTCTGCATCTAGTTTGGCCTATGTTCTGTGCTTCTCAAATAATAGATTACATTTTCTAAATTCTTTTATTTATTTATATTAATGATGCAAATGATGGTTTCTGTTCATTGTAAAGAAAACTAAAATATAGACAACATGTTTTAAAATTGGAGGGGGCTATTCACACAGAGTAAGTGGACAGTTATGTGGAATGGTAAACAAAAAATGCTAAAATATATTATTAAAATGTAAATAGTGACAGAATTTTCTGAACATGACAAGATGTAGGCTTTGCTGTGTAGTGTGAAAGCATGAGATTTTTGCAATTTGTCAAATGGACTTTCCCATATACCTTGTTTTTAGAGTTATTTTACTTAATAATTCAATGACTTTCAAAGTAAAAGAAATTTCTTCCCCTGCCTAAAATTCTCAGGTCAATCTGACAATACACATGACCCTGAATACCTCACTGAGTATAGTATAGTCTCCCCAGACATCACATTTTAAACTTTTGAACAATCAGCCATGCCTAAAGATAAGAAGTTCTATCTTTTTATCAACCAGTGGAAAAGGCAAGATTTTTTTTAAAAAAAAAATAACATTATGACTCACATCTAAATAAAAAGTAATCATGTGTCAAAGCTCTAACCTGACTCAGTAATTGATAAGAGAACCAGTAAGGTGTTAAAACCAGTTCAAGAGATTTCTAAGAATGGACACTCAAATAAGACATCAGAAATACTAAAATAAATTTACTAATATAAGCAAAATTAGTCAATATCAACAGAAAATAAAATGTAACATTTAAATTCTTTGAATTGATTTTAGACAGAGAAAAGGGGAGAGATAGAATATCAATGAGAGGGAAACATGGATCAGCTGCCTCCTGCACGCCCCCCACTGGGGATTGAGTCCGCAACCTGGGTATGGGCCCTGACTGGTAATCGAACTGGTGACCTCTTGGTGCATGGAACAACGCTCAATCCACTGAGCCACACTGGCTGAGTTAAATGAAATATTTAGAATGATCTATTTCACCCTAGTGAGTTGAGATGGGGAAAACCGATTGCATCTCTACCAGACATAATTAATTATCCTCTCTGTGAAGAGGAACAAACTGCATTTCCCTCAGTCTCCCACAGTTAACCTCTATCTATACAAAGTTGCTTAATAGTCCAGATTCCACCTTGTTTTCCAAGGATTTTCTTTTCAAGTCAAAGATAAATCTTTCATTCTGCTTCCCCCATGCCTTTCTAGTAATGTGAACCCTTTCATTGGGCATTAACCTCCCGGAAACCATTAAGTCCTTTGTATTATTTCCCACTGAAAAAAGTTAAGCAGGTTCACTGGTGAAAAGGTCCATATTTGCATTCCATTGTTTTTCCATCAGGATTATTAATACTATAAAAAATTGTTCACAAAGGTATTCTCCTCCTTACTGCTTTTTAATAAGCTGCTTATGCTAATCAGATGTCTACACTTGTGCTGTTAAGAGGGGTATACACATCTATCCAAGGGATAAACAGGTGACTCTGCTTCAGCTGAGTCATTTGCATGTCTCTATAAAATATGTATGACCAAATTTACATATCAATGTAAGTAGCAATAGTTAGATGTTTCCTTTGACTTGTCTTGAGAGATAAAAGTAAGGAAGATACTAGGGATTTAGAAAGATTATCCTGAAATTCTCATTAAAGTTATACAATAGAGGTGAGAAAGTAAAATGCACACAAATTAAAAAATATTCTAAGCATTTTGAATTCTAAAACCACTCAAAATTTCTCATGGGAGAACACATTTAAAGTATTTGAACTCTAAGTCATCACCATGGGAAAAATTTAGACAGAAATTAGTTGAAATTTTTGAAATTAACATAAAATTGGTAGCACTGTTAGATGTATTCAATTAGATTCAGGATTGCTCTTCTTTTTTTATCATACAGAATATTTACTGTGTTCTTAGCATGAGAAGCACCAAAAACTCCCTCTGGAATTGGAGAAGAGTGATTTCAGCCAGTGACTGGGCTTTCTGACTTGGATGTACAACGAACAATATATTCTTATTCAAAACATTCAGCTGGAGCTTCTGAGAAACTCAGGGTCTCCAGGTATTGGCCAGACCGGTAGAATCATGATTGACATTTAACAACATGTCCGGATCATCCACATGCACATTTAACTTTGAGAATCACTGCTTTAAATGTCTTCTGCTTTTGTGTTCCTTCAACCTATTTTCCATGAGATGAGTTTCAGCTGTGAGACACTGCAACATTACCAAAATATATTCTAATATGAAAATGATTCCCATGCAAAAACCACACACACACAATTGAAAACCATACTACCACCAAAGTGACATTACTAAAGATAAGCTAGGTGATCTTGCTGCTTGAATAGGTATAATAGTTTCCACTAGGTCTATTAAAGTAAGACCCATTTCCCTGGCATACATACAAGCCTATGATGCGTGGGCACAATCCAATCACATCACAATCACATACAAATTTGGTTTTCTAGATATTTTGAACACTTGCAATTTTTGAAACTCTTATTATCTTTCTCACCTATGCACTCTTTATATCCTCATTCTTCTGGTTGGAATGTCCCTCTTCTTCAATATCAATGATAAACCTTCTATCAAGTGTATGCCCTGTGAAATTCTAATTTCAAACTCTACTTACTCCAACATTTTACTTTTTACGTACCTGAGACCCTCCTTTGAAACTTCAATAGACATATTTATATACATGCATATGTTCGACTCTGACTCACACTGTAGACCCTGAGAACATAAAGGTAGAAGAGTTGTTCCATTCATCTTTGTATCCCTATGAACTAGATATAATAGAGTCTAAGTATATGTGAGAGAATGGATGAAAGAATAAGAGTATCCAAATGGTTTCCAGGTTTTTATATTCATGTTTAGTCTTAGAAAAGCATGTCATAACAATTAGAAGGTCATGTATAGTATTTATTCCATTGATAGAAAATTTGAATATTATTTTGAAAGAGTCAACTATTTCTGCTTTCCCATTCTTATAGCCTTAAAAAGAGAAAGAAACAAAATAATCTTGTTTATAGCATGCATCTCTTATCTGTATAAGAATTTGGAGGTCTATCATAACAGAATATCTAATCCTAGCCCATTGCTGCTATCTCTGCTGTTATAAAGTACATATTACCAAAGGGGTAACCTAAGTCTACTTCCTGATGAATGTAGTAAAATGAGTGGCTAAAATATTTTTAAAGACTCTTTCCACCTTGGTATTATAACATTCTCTAAAGCAATTTAGACAAATGATTTGTTTTGTATAAACAGAATAAATACAGAAAGAATAAAAAGGGGAGAAATGGTTAGGGCACAAACAAGTAAACCCATTTATTTCTATAATATTCCAGAAACATCTGCATATTTTGCCACACCTGCATAGATATAGTTTTCAGTGTTTCATGATAAACTAATAATTATAATTGAGAACTCTATGCAAAATAAATTTTTTAGCATAAGGATAATAGGGTGAGCAAAGGAAAGTGAGTTAAATCTGAAGTACAGAGTTTATGTACAACAAAAATGGCAGTGGAGCCTGGATAAGAACAGTGATAGTAGACGACACTTTTGCAATTGGTAATCTATGCAGCTCTGCCTTTCTCGCACCACTAAGGAGTGATGCTTGATGGTGTCAGGCTTATCCCTCTCTGTAACCCTGGTATAAAGAAAGGTTCCAGTAGTGAATCTGAGGAATACTTTTATTCTTCAATTCTGAGAAAGTAACAGCTCTTATTTCATCCAACATTGATTTTCTTTATTGCCTTTATTTAAATTTCATATTAAATGAATCCGGAACTTCTCAGTCTATTTTCCATACCCCATAATTTTTAAGTGGAATCATTTAATTGTGGTAATTTTTTCCTTAAATATGATAATGCTTAAAATTCATCTTCCAGCATCCTCATTTTTCCTTTGTGTTTTGTATGTCCATTAGAAATGATACATTCCTTTCCAAGGTCTACATATAACATAATTTTTTGCAGTTTTTTCTTGCTTTTTTTTTTATAAATGCAACTTTTATCTTTATCTCAGAGATTCACCCACATTTTTATTTGAGATATTATCTGATTTAATCATCTCCTTAAGTTACATTTTTCTCTTTGTTGATTTTTTTGTGTTTATTTTCAGGAGTCTATTTTTTATAGTTGTGGTTCATGTTCTGGATAACAATTATCCCATCTTCTTCTTGGAATGTGTTTGCAATGCTTCCAGGCCTGGTTACATTGGCTCCTAAGTTACAACATTAGTAGCAAAGCATCTAGTTGGAATCAGTTGGGAGTAATAGCTGAGGTTTTCACAAGTAATAAGCATTGTAGTATCTTTTCTGCTTCTTTCTTTAGAGCTCTGTTCTGAATTCAATATTGTATTTATAAAATTCTTCTGTTTTCTCCAAGTTTCTTTAGGAATGTTCAGTACTCGACTAGAAGTACAGCTTTAAGCACAAAGTGTTGTAGCCAGAGTCTTAAGACTGGGTCTACCGGACATCTTCTGGACAAAGCCACGGTGGTGGGGGCAGAGGTAGAGGCAGTTAGGGTCGATCAGGCTGGCAGGCAGAGGAGTTAGGGGTGATCAGGCAGGCAGGCAGGTGAGCAGTTAGGAACCAGTGGCCCTGGATTGTGAGAGGGATGTCTAACTGCTGGTTTAGGCCTGGTCCCACATTGAGCCTAAACCAGTAGTTGGAATTCCCCCGAGGGGTCCAGGATTGGAGAGGGTGCCTGCTGGGCTGAGGGACCCCCCCGCTCCAGTGCATGAATTTTGTGCACTGGGCCTCTAAAATATATATAATCTCCAACAATTTAAATATTAATCTCATAAAAAAACACCTTTACAGAAACATCCAGAATAATGTTTCACCAAATAAAAATATATGGACACCACTCCTGAACCAAGTTAACACATAAATTAAGTATAACACACCCACCTTTGACAACTTTGTACTTTATCCTAGAAAGGATCTGTAGTGCTGCAGCTGTCTACCCTCAGGTGGTGCCTGCAGCTCATGCAGAACCATGTGTGGACCTGAGTCTTCTTGTCCCATGTCATGGAGTCTCCCCATGAGGCCACAGGTGAGGGTTGGGAGAGAGAAGGCAGTGCAGCAGGAGTGGATACCATGGTTTCTGGACCATTTATTCATGTAACTTACTTGTGTCCTCAAGCCCTGGATACCATACATGCTAATTCTATTTGATGATGAAGGGCTGCTATACATGCCCAAGTTTATGGTTCATGGATCAGATAATGCCCAGTTCACAATGGGCAGTTCAGATTGCATAGGAATGACGGCCCCTGGGTAAGTGTTCAATCTCTACTAAAAGTCAGTGGCAGACCAAAGCTGATTCTCAGACAGACTGCAGTTATCCAGAGGGTGGCAAGGCTTGGTTCCCAAGTCCTAAGTCTGCACTGTGATTCATTTATACAGGCTTCAGACAGAGTCCGCAACTTCTCCGGTAGATACTGGAGCAATTATTTCTCAAGAAAATATTCTATCACAAAAAATACAAAATATGTCTATGAAATATACATGGGTCGGAGATACCTATACCCACTTGGTACACATTCACAAATCTTGGAAATTGGAAGTAGAAAAAAGAGACAACTGGAGTGTGAGAGGTTTCCTGCTCTGGGAGGTGAGAGAAACTAAAGTATATAATTTTTACTGCAATTGTTTTTCAGAGAGATGAGCATATTCTTCTTGTCTTCAAACCACAGTGTATGAAAATACAGGCTACATTGTTTTGAAAAGGACCACTTGAAATTTTTAAATAAGCTAAGTAATAAATAACGGGAAAAAATAACTCCATGGAAGTAATGGTGAACACATTCATTTGTACTTCAAAACCTAATTAACTAGTAATTCATAAAAATGTAAAACTTCTCTCAAACAACAACAATGCCTATCACTTTTAAACAATATTTAGAAGAAAATCACAAGGAAAAATTTGCCCCACATCTGACAGATAAATTTTATGTTTTAAAGTCTTATAAAGCTACAATATACGTATGTAAAGGTGCTTGCAAGCATCAGTAACTTTTTAAAAAGGCAAGTTAAGTAAAGAGATACCATTTCTCTTATTGGGACTTTAGCACACTTTAACTGGTGAGGTTGTGTAGAAATAGTGACTATTATATCCTATTGACCAGTGTAGACATTTGTTCGACCTTTCTGTAAGGCAATAAGCATAAAATTTACAAATGTGCTTATGCTTTAACCTAGCAATTTCACCTCTAGTGATTTATGTAAAGAAATGTAATTGATAAAAATACAAAAATGTACAAAGAAAATACTTTTCACAGTATTATTTATGCTATCAAAAAAGCAACATCAACTAAAATGTCAATTAGGAAGGGTTTGGTTAAATAAATTATAATACCTCAACATAATATAAAGTTATGTAATCATTGTAGGATAATAACAATTTTTATTAACCTATGAAATATTCACCATATACTATTAAATTATAAAATATTATGGAAGCTCTACCACTTTTTTTGAGGGGGAGAGAGATTCTCACACCCATATCTATAAGCAGATGTAAGTCTGGGAGATTATGTAAAAAATTACTAAAAGTAATTAATTTTAGGTAGTTAGTTTCTGGACAACTTTTTCTTTAACAAGTTATTTTCTGTGTGTGTGTTTTTTTAAATCTGAGAATACGTTATATTTTTATTTTAAAAAGTATAATTTTTTATACTTTTAATTCTATCAAATGCAGTACTCACAAATGTCCAAATGTGAGTAATTGTAATAAACTCAATTATCTGTTCATATTTGTTCTGTTTGTTTGATCAGATGAAAGAAAAAAACATGAATATTTAAAGTATCCTTTCAGAAAATTTACATAATAGTAATTAATATTACATTACCATTTTTAAGGGTAGTCTCTGCCAAATCATCAATATCAAAATATGTCCAGAGACATGTTTTCTTCTCAATAACACAAGACATCATCTGTAAAAGCTAATGAAATCCCAGTGTGTTAATATTTAATCTGAAGTAACTATATTAATTATATATTTTTGTTAGAGACTCAAAAGTAAGAGTTTTCAATATTTTTGCAGCAAAAATCAATTTAAAATCAATTGGAATAGAAAAAGCCTAAAGGATAACTTCATGAGATCGCAGATATTAAATTTAAGCCTCTGCACAATAACAAAAATGTCTAAGTTCTCCGACATATAAACTTAATGGAAAGTGTCAGATTTCAAATTTATTTTAGATTTATTGAGCTTTCTGAATCTTTTGGGTCCACTGAGCAACATTTCCTTAAATTATTTGCTAAGCATCTTTGGTGCTGTTTTTTAAAATGCTATTTTTGAAAATAGATGGAGTTCAGCTGAACAAAGAATAACATTTTGAAATTTAAGCAGCAGAAGGGGAAAAACTTAGCCATCATGAATGCTGTTCTCTACTGTTCCTGCAAAGCCTCTGAGTAATTCTAATTAGTAAACATGTGTGTTTCCAAGTGTGCATTTTTAATAACACATCTAATGCCAGAGGTCAGCCAATATTTACATAAAAAGGGGAATGGAGATGGCAATGTAGAATCAGATGTTAGTACAAAAGGCAAAATGTTAATAAGAGCAGCTCCTGGAACAAAAGACATTATCCTAGTCCATTGTGTTCTTTTGATTATTCATATGTAGATTCAAATCATAATTAAAATAAACAGCTATCTGGCCCTACAAACATCGGGGAGTAATGATGCTCAAGTCTTGAGAGTCTTTACTTGGAGGGAGGAGGTTAGAGAAATTAGACACATTGAGTACGAAACCTGTAATCTAGAAGCCACTGAAAATGAACCAACTAGCTGTAGGTTGGTGACACAAAGTAAGATTATGGAGTTAAAGTGTCTACATATGTTAATTGTAAATTGGAAGCATACAATAAAGTTCAGTAAATGTATAAACTGAAAAGTTCATCCATGACTTATGTAGTTTTCATAAAATTAAGATTCTCTTAGAACTTCAATTTTAATGAGTTCCTGGCAATTGTACTGTTACAAAAGACTTACTTTTCCTGGCAAAGGCTCTAGCTTTGGGGAGGAAAATACATATAGGAAGTGACTCCACACCATTTTTCAAATGAACTACTTATATATTTTTCTTCTTTATTTTGTACTGTGATGATCTCTGACAACTGTACAATCTCAACCCCCTCAAAATGATCATGATCTAATTCATTTCTATTTGACAATTTAAACTGATTACATGAGTTTCATGAACGTAACTTTACTAATTCAGATAATATGTCTGATATTTTATTAAAATTCTATTAAGTTCTACCACCAGTTCTATGTTCAAACTGGTAGGTTTATTATTATTATTAATTACTAGAAGCCCGTTGCATGAAGATTTGCGCAACAGGCCTTCCTTCCCCTGGCTGCCAGCACCGGTTTTCCTCCGGCACCTGGGAACCAGGCCTTTGGTCTGGCCACAGCGGAGAAGCCAAAACTCTTCAGTCTTCGCTCTGTGCCTGCGTATGCAAATTAACCACCATCTTTGTTGGGTTAGTTTGCATAGTCACTCTGATTAGCTGGTGGGTGTAGCTAATTTGCATGTTTCTCTTTATTAGTGTAGATTATTATTATAAAAATTCCTCTTCAGCCTTGACTCATTGCTATGTTCTTCAACAATTATTTAATCCAAATTTGTAATGATTTCAAGAAACTATTGACAGCATGTATTGAGCAGTTAGTATGGGCCAATCTCTTAAGAGCATTACATTACATTTCTTATTTATACCTTATCACAACACCAAGTTTTTGGTACTATTAGTATTTTCATTTCAAAGATGAGAACTCTGAAACTTAGAGAGCTTGTCCAGCAGAGATAGGACTTCAATGCAGAAAATTCAGTTTTGTATTTTGAACACATCGCCATTTTACTCTATTACTTTTAAATGTAAATTTTAAAATTATGAAAGAATGTACTCATTAAATAATAAATCAATTTATGATTTAGATTACTAATGCATTAATTTAATGTAATTTTTGAAATTACATTTTTAAATATATTTTAATTAGGAATTTTTTTCTTTACTAATTATTCCTTGTATATTTGAGAATTAATATGATTGTATAATGTTTTCTTTCATGTTGATAGGGTTGATACAGTGGCTACAAGGTGAGATTGCATTCTGGCTATATTAGTAACTGCCTGTGCGAACGTGGCACTTAATTTTTATGCATCGGTTTCTTTAGTCAAAAAAACGAGAATGATAACATCATATACTTTGTACAGTTTTGTGTGAGATAACAAATAATTAATTCATATAATGTAAAGAGTGCTAAACACAAATTTCATTTATTATGATGTTATTTAAGTATTAAATAGAATTCTGTATTTGGATTTGTCAAACAAATTTTGGAACTAAACATATATAAACTACTATATAAAGCATAATACATTGAAGAGAGGGGTCAAGAGCTCCATATGCTTCTCAAGGAGTTTGCTATCTCAATTCTTCACCTCCCACTTCAACATTCACAGCTACCCCATCAGAGTTTATCAAGACCATTACGCCTACTCTCATCATATACTTGTCTCTGTTTGAAAAGGCTACATGGAATCTCAGGATTCTTCGGTCATCCCTCATAACAGGGACTCTCAGCCACTTTGAGGTCCCTGCTTCTCTAACCTGCCTGACCCATCTCCCATCCTTCCAGATTCATCCCCTAGACTTCTCCACTTCTAGACTTCATTCATCCCCTAGACTTCTCCACTTCTAGACTTCATTCATCCCCTAGACTTCTCCACTTCTAGACTTCATTCATCCCCTAGACTTCTCCACTTCTAGACTTCATTCATCCCCTAGACTTCTCCACTTCTAGACTTCATTCATCCCCTAGACTTCTCCACTTCTAGACTTCATTCATCCCCTAGACTTCTCCAGGAGGCTGACCAACATGGACTACATGAACATTGTTCTTGTACTTTGTCTTCTGATTGGATTCAGCTCATAGGAATCACTTGCAGAAGATTAGAGAGAGTAAAAAGTGAGGTTGGTATATTTATCCCTCAGGCTCCGCCCCTGTGGGGTCACTATAGGTTGGTATTTTCTACACCAAAGACCTTTACTTTTGTTAGGTGGCCTCTCCACTCAATTCTTTCTCATTCCCTTGGTCCCTCTTCTTGCCCCTTAAGGGACGGTGGCAGAAATACTATCCTGCCGTCACTCTGCTATATGGTTCACCCTCTGTTCTCCCCCGACATTTATAAATAGTCTCTGTTAAATGATCCTCTTCCCAAACGCAGATGGCCCCAACTGCACGGGCCACCTGTTTCTTGTCAATGCCATGACTGCACATTCCTCTGGTCCCCATTTCCTCTAGAACCTACAGTCTGATCTCAGAAACATCCCAATGTCCTCATCTTCTGAACTCTTCCTTCTGAACCTGACTGCTTTGACGGAGGGTAGGCTCTCTTGAGGACGCTGCTCCCTCTGTGGCCCTCTCATAATGTACTGACCATTTACTTTACCAGGCTCAGTATTTATTGTCACCTGAAGGTATTGTCTCTTCCTCCATTCTAAAAATTCCAGTTTTAAGATTATGCCAGAGAACTAACCCACTTTATACTCCACCTTGCTGCTATCTTAATTACAACACCCACCCCATCAGTCCTCACCTGAAAACAAAACAAAACAAAACAAAACAAAACAAAAAAACAAAACAAAAAAACAAGTCTGGTTAAATCCAACTGGTGCAGCTTGGCAAGGAAAAGATGACAGAGCCATGATGGCTGATCTTCATTTTTGGGTCACCAGCATTATTTGAGCCCAGAACACTTCTGAGAAGTCTTACGATATTAACTGAAATCATTGTCTCTCTTATTCAGAGATATTCTCTCTCTTTCAACTTCTAATGCATCTCTATTCTCACATATAGAAAATGTAACTAACTTTGCTCCCATCTCACCAGCCAACCTGCACCTTCACTCGTTTCCTCTGCCATTATACTTGTTACTACTGATGAGTGATGCTCAAGCACCAGTCCCACTGCCTCCTAGAAATTCCTGGATTTATTTTCATATACAAAATAACTAGAAAGAGGGGGGACACTAGAGTTAAATGGCAGAGACCAAGATTCCTATAAAAACGGCAACAAATGGGATAGTATGCCCTCAAAAAAGTGTTTTCCTATGTGCCTTATAACTTTTGAATGTCTTGCCATGCATACATGTATGTCAAAATCTAGAACATTTAGAAAGCAAAGACAAACTTACCTATCTTCAATACATACTGAATTTATAGTTAATTTCACTAAGTATATAATCTTGAGAGAAGATTTTACTTTAATTTATTCATAAATTTAACAATAGCTATTCATCCCTTTGGAAAATTAAGTTACCTGACCCAACAACAGAGCTCATTGTATTTCAGATGTTTAAGTGTAAATATAATGCAAATGTGTGATTCCATATGTGTTTGTTCTATTAACATGGATTCTCCTTGTCAAGTAGTCATTTAACCATTGCAGGCTTTCCAGTGCAATTAGATTCTAGAAATTAAATTAAATAATTATTATTTTGTTATAAATTATTTTATTTCTCATTTTGATTTCAGTTATGACATTCAGTTGATATTCTTTCAATGAAATGTGAAGGTGATATATTTTATAGGAGCATAATTTTTATGTAGTAAAATATTTATAAGGTACCAAATATTTGATATAAACAGAAGTAGTGGGCCTGCTGGCATCGAGACCCTCCACCCAATCCTGCACTCTGAACTCATGTTCACGCTCCCTTTCCTTCTCAAAGGCAGTACTCCAACAATTGGCCTCAACTCTGTTGCACCATTAATTTATTTCAAAATGGGCTAGATTATTCTCCAAAGCATAGAAGCATGCTACAGTAGCTTTCATAAAAAATAAGCTTTTCTTGAGAATATCTGGCTCTTACCACATTTTTTTTGCTCCATTTTGCAACAAAATTTCACGATAGTTTTTTATTATCACTGTTTCTTAATTCTCTCATACTTTTCTCTCTCGAATCTAGTTCATTTGGGCCTTCCCCCCACTACTGTGCCTAAATATCTCTTGTTCAAGAACTACCTCCTCACTGCTAAATCCAGGGTCTCTCTCTTTCTTTTTGTTGTTTATTGTTGTTGTTGCTGTTTTTCTATTTTCTTTATACTGGCCTATCATATAATTGAACTCAATTGGGTTTTGTTCATTTGTTGTTACTTGGATTTTGTTTTTTTGGATGCTGCACATATTGTAGTCCCCTAGGGATCATTGCTCAGACTTCCTGTCTTCCCCTAGTAATTTTGTTCCCTCTCATGATTTATCTATACCCAGATGATATTTATTCCTCCATCCTAGACCTGTGTCTTTAACATGCTGTCCAACTTATTATTAGATATCTGCACTTGCAGCCTAATAGAGTACCTCCAACACAAACATGCCCCCAAGTCAGAACTTTTCATTCATCCCCCAAATATGTTCCTCATGTGGTTTTCCTTCAACTTCCCTAATAGAGGTAGGAGGGAACTTACCTCACATGGTTGTTGTGAGAATTAAAATATTTAGTGTACATAAAGTGCTTACATGTAAGAGAGAAAAAAGTTTTCTTCCACTCTCTTGGGACCTCTGGCTGGGCTGAAAATTAAACATAGAAAAACAGATTAAAAGTAGAAAAGCCTGCCGAAACTGGTTTGGCTCAGTGGATAGAGCGTGCGGACTGAGGGGTCCCAGGTTCGATTCCGGTCAAGGGCATGTACCTGGGTTGCGGGCATATCCCCAGTAGGGAGTGTGCAGGAGGCAGCTGATCGATGTTTCTCTCTCATCGATGTTTCTAACTCTCTATCCCTCTCCCTTCCTCTCTGTAAAAAAATTCATAAAATATATTTAAAAAAACACACAGTATATGATGATGAAAAATACATTTATTTTTTAATGTATACATGTACACTGATAGTCCGACAGAAAGCTTTATGACTCCATTTGATATTATCAGTGGGACTTTTGCTGCTGCTTCAATGATGACAGAGATTTTACATCAGGTTTATATTTCATGACCTTCAGAGATATGCACGAGCTACTACTTTCATCCATCAGGCTACGCCTATTACGAGACTTAACAAAATTCATCACTGAGAACAAAGATTCACAAGCGTATGTGGATGAAACCAAAACACTGGTTGGATCTAGGAAGGCAGGGAGAGTTAAGGCAGAGGCATAGAAATTGCTCTTCCCTTCTCTCGTCCATCCATGTCTATGGTCTTTAAGATAACTTGTTATGTAAAATTATTTATTTATCTAAGATGCACCTACACTGAATTTATCTAAAAAACAAAAAAGACGATATTAAGAAAAAAATTGTAAATGGAAGATTATAAGAGAGGGTTTCGCGTGCCAGCAAAAGACACTGGCGTGCCATGTTGGGCACACGTGCCAGGAGTTGCCCAACCCTGGTATAGGGCTATGTGGTCCTTATCTTTTTTCAGGTTAGTTTAACAAGGTTGTTTGCAGATTCCTCTGGTACTATCTCTGGGCTGGTAGGAGTCTGTCTCCAGTAAAAGGAAAACTTACTTCCTACCTTACATAGAACAGGGGGCACTTTTTCTGCATTTACTGCTTCCTAATTGCCTTCAAGTACAAATAATTTCATGTCAAAGGGAAATATTTTGGAGTGGTGTATTCCAGTTTCCTTCATCTAATATATGTGCGTAGATATATTAGCTTTTATTGCATTCACCATCTTAAACTGGAATTCTTCAAGTTATCTTAAATTCACTTGTAATATTGTGAAAGATTAGAAGTGAAATTTAAATGTTTTTGTCTAAATTATTATTAGTTTTTTAATTTAAGGGAAATAAAATCTATAAGTTTTAAATATATTTGAGTTAAGTATTTTATTTCTGGAACTGGTTAATATGCTAGAGTTCTCTAAATATTTGGATTTTGTGAAAGACCATCCCCCCCACCCCAGAAATGAAGCATGTATAATACAGAAAAGCAACACCCCTTAACAATGGTGGCTCTCATTAAAATACTCAAAGATCAGGCCTCCAAGCAAGCTACTGCATTTATTCCTGTACTGGCGCCCATTGTAGTTAGCTTTCAAAAAAATGTAAGTAAATCACTAGACAAAATGTACCTCATTATTTGAGAAACTCCATCCCCAGAGATGGGTCTAACATTCCTACTGTCTGCTGGATGAAAGACCTGAGACATGGAGAGTGAGTCCAGGCTGAGATGGAATCTGACAGTAAACACTGTTCCTGTCAGTTAGGCTCAATCAGCCAGTGGGGCTTCAGCGATTTTTGATATAATTAAGCTTCATGTTTAGCATAAGCGATGGATTTAACCATCCATATGATTCACATTATATGTCAAATGATCAAAAGTTGACACGCTGCATAAGAATGTCTCTTCTCATTCTGAGGATGATCCTTTATATGGCATAAAATAACAAAAAATATCATTTGTAAGGCATGTATTCCTTTTATCTTCCCATATCTTTCTAGGTTCTCCCTGTTTTCAAACTAAATATTTCCACATATTCTAACACAAGTGACTCCTAGCTGTGAAAATTTCTCATGGGGGTTAAATAGCATATTAACACTTGTTTGGGTAAAGGTTTCTTAATTAGCTGATCAAGGCTGTCAGGCCATGAGAGGAAGCAAACCACCATGATATTCTTAACACTTAACAAGTTCCTCCCTCCTCATCTTCCCCTCCTCCCTGCTAATTCTATGTGATTAGCTCAGAGGCCCTGAAATGAGTTTAGCGTTTGTAAGGAAGCTTTTGTGAGTTGCAATCTTTCTTTTCTAAACACGTTTGTTGTCAGCAAGCCAAAAGGACATGTAAAATCTTCTGCAAGCTTCATCTAAGAACGATCAAGGTTTATAATAAGAAGGCTATTTGCATATAAATTATGCCTAGAATGTACCAGGAAGTGGAGGCTGAGAAATGCTATTATTTAGATAGAAAATAGAGGACAATCTCTGATATAAAACCATTTTTAAAAGTTCTGTGAAATTGGATGGTTTGTATTTCTTGTGGCACACCAGCTGCAAGTTCAGGGGGGGAATGTTGGCAGTCTGCAGTACTCCCAGGCATGAGCTTGTGTGACATTTAATTGGAGATCAACATTCTGTGCGAGTGTTTACAAAGGGATCTGTGTGATATCGGAAAGTAAAGTTCTCAGCCTATTCTGAATAACAGAAATTTAAAACATCCAGGTGCTATTTATGTGTATCTGGAGACTTACATACAATTAAAAATAGCAAAACTAATGAAGCACTAACATAACAAATAGTCCATTCACTTAAAACAAATTCTCCTTCACAAATATATTTTTTTTCACTACTGTCCTAAATCTGTGAAAAAGTTATATGCATGGGGACAGAATATTTCTGACTAGAAAGTTGGCTTTAAATAATCAGCAGTAGTTTGCTCCCATGGTCATGTTTGAAACGAACTATACATCCGACATTTTAAAATCATTTTGGTGAAAAGTTGCAACTGAAAAGAGAAAATCTTCTACTTGCACTGAGAGGCCAACATTCCTAGAAATATAATAACATAATTTATATGGAACACTATCCATGATGGATTTCAGCAACCCTTCTGCCCCCTTGTCCTCATGTTACAAATCACAAGAAAACTCAGAATTGACTGATGCATGATGCAGCTGTATCACAAGAAGACCAGTTGAGTAATTTGTTTCTAATAGGAAAAAAAAGAATGAAGACAGCTTCCCTTCTAGGCATAAAGACACCTAGCTAATGAGATAACACCTGGCTAAATTAAAAACCTCACCTAGCCTGAAGTCATTTAGATTTGTTCTTTGTTCATTTCTCTTTGTTCCCTTCTTCTTCTTGCTAATCTCTCACTGACTTTCACATACTTAAACCCTGATGCATTGGTTATTATATTTTAGTATAATGGTGAGACTTCACCAATCATATGAGATGCAAAGCGCTGCTAGTTATTGAGCTTTGTCTTAATATAAAAGAAAGCTTTAGAAAATAGATATCTACGTAGAAAGCTATTTCCTGAGGGGTCGGTTCTTCTAGGACAGTGGTTCTCAACCTTGGCTGCACATTAGAATCACCTGGGAATCTTTTTAAAATCCTGATTTCTGGGCCTAATCCTCTGGAAATTGTGTTTCTTTGTTACTAATGTTGTGGCCTCACCCCATAACAAAGAAACAGAATTTCCGGAGGATGAGGCCCAGAAATCAGGATTTTAAAAAGATTCCCAGGTGATTCTAATGTGCAGCCAAGGTTGAGAACCACTGTTCTAGGAGCATCTTTCATTACATACCTACAACCTCATTGACTGACTCTAAAAGAGCAAACATGTGAGATCCTCACTCCTGATTTTAGTTCATGAGAAGTAGATTCAAAAATGCTCCACGGTGAGCCAAAGACAACTGCAGTTTTCGGGCTGTGAATGTAATCAGGCTAGATCAACAGGAGAGGAGATAATTGATAGGTTTAGGATTCACTTCTAAAGGAGAATCAGATATTTCAAGTGCTTTAGTGATGGTGGAATTTGTGGACTTCACATCATTTCTTCTTTCACTTGAGGAGATGTTATTACAATAACCTGAATATCTGAGAGGATAATAATAGTTCACAAGTCAGTGAATTATAGTAACTAGTACAAGCTGTTTATAACTTTACTAGGCCCTCAAAGTTCCATAGTAGAACTGAGGCATGTGTCCTCTGTTCAAGTTTTCTTTTTTTGATTGTACCTCACTTAGATGCAATATAGCAACTGTCTATTAGTTATGTACTGTGAACAAAGCTGGATACTCAATATGATAAAAGGTACGGAAAACATAATATTAAAAATCTTCCATTAGGCTAACTTATTTATTATAGCACACAAGGCCTTTATCTGATGTTTTATTAATTTCAATGTTTCCCCTCCCAAACTCCATGTTGTTTTGATAACCAAATAGAGTTAATCCTTTAAAGAAACAATCTCCACTTTACCTCTTCACTGATTTACTAAGGTTCTTGACTCCCTCTGCAAATCACACAGACAGACCCAGCGACTTCTGCCCCTGTCTAGTGAGTTTGATCCTTGCCAAAAGTATGTTACATTTGCTTCCAAATCATTTTTATGTAGGAATCATGTTGTTGTTATTACAATTTAATTAACCTTTGAGCAAACCAATAAAACTGGCATGAGAAAAAGACCATGAAAATTAAATTAAATATTTTAAAAAGAATGAAGCCATGTTAATAAAGTAAGTGAAATGGATAACTATAACGGAGAAACCTTAATTTATATTTCTTTACAAATGTCTTTACATTTTAGCTCCATTCAAAAGAAAAGCACAATTAGAAAGTATAGATCATGAATTATGAGTATGACTTACGAAAAAAATTTACATGGAATTACAACTTGTGGCCCCTATAGTCTAAAAAATATCTTTAACAAGTTTGCATATATTTGAAATTAAAATGCAATGTTCAATATATGTATGTGTACCATTTCTTCCTATAATGGATTGTTAGAATTAACTAACCAAGAAGAGATTCAATAGCTTGGGGTAAAGAATGCTCCTTGCTTTTTTATCTTGATGTCTTTATGCAAGCTGTTCTGTTAGCTTAAAACAATCAACCTTTCTCTTTTTCTCCACTTAATTTACTACTTTCCCATTCTCCTTCTTATCTTTTTCTCTTCTAAGCACAGTTAATTCATACATTTTGGGGTATCTAACACATCCTATATAATAAAAAGGTAATATGCAAATTGACCCTAATGGTGGAACAACTGAAAATGACCGTTCACTATGATGCACACTGAACACCAGGGGGCAGATGCTCAATGCAGGAGCAGCTGCTCCTGGTGGTCAGTGTGCTCCCACAGGGGGAGCTCCGCTCAGCCACAAGCCAGGATGATGGCTGCGAACACAGTGGTGGTGGCAGGAGCCTCTCCCTCCTCCTTGGCAGCACTAAGGATGTCTGACTGACGGCTTAGGTCTGCTCCCCATAGGGAGCATCCCCTGAGGGCTCACAGGCTGCCAGAGGGATGTCTGACTGCCAGCTTAGGCCTGATTCCCCAGCAGTCAGACATCCCCCAAGGGGTCCTGGACTGCAAGAGTGTGCAGGCCGGGCTGAGGGACCCCCTGAGTGAACGAATTTTCATGCAAAGGGCCTTTAGTATAACATAGTAAGTGATAGCCTGTTGAGAATGCATATATGTGTTCATATATCCTATGTACAGAAAATGTTACTCAGATATTTCTTTTTATATAAAAATAAATTTCATTTTATTAATTCCAGTAATTAAACTCAAAGTCTATTTTTCTTTTAAAACCTCACCTGAGGACAAGTTTTTTTCTTGATTTTTAGAGAGAGAGGGGAAGGGAGAGAGACAGAGAGAAAGAGAAAGATCCATGCGAGAGTGAAACATTGATCTAATGCCTCTGGCATGTGCCCTGATCAGGGATGGAACCCACAACCTGAGTATGTGCCCTGACCAGGAATCCAACCCGTGACCTTTAGGTGTATGGGACATTACTCCAACCAACTGAGCAACACCGGCCAGGGCTCTATATATTTTTCTTAAATGTTTATTTACACCTTATAAATATTACTCCTCTATTTATAAAATTAGCAAAATATAACAATTACTTTAAATGGTCCTTGATTAATAACCATTCTAATCTACAAACTTAGAATAATTCAGTAAAATCTTAAACTGCATTTACATATTTAATACATTTGGTTTTCTTGTTAAGTACTCCAATAAATCTTTTCAAGTACTTAAATAATATTTATGAACCTGATAAATTAAACTTATAAATGTTTTTACTCTTAAGTTCAAGTGTTCCAGTGAAGTTTATAACCTGAGTAAAATTTCAACTGATAATAATAATTGCACATATTATATTATCATAAAATATTTGGGGAAGAACTGTTACTCAATTAAGCCAAATTCTCTCAAGCATTATACAATGCTTATAATACCAAATATGTACAGGAGATATTCTTTAGTATAAAAGCAGTTTTTATGTGTTTATTTAATTATTTCTACACCAAATTCTAAATATTCCTGTGGGTTAAATACACTAACCCACCTCTGTTAGGCAGAATAAACCCCCCTTCTTCCAGATGGCCACACCCTAATCTCTGGAAACTGAAGGTGGCAAAAGTGTTTTTGCAGAGAAATGAAGGGTATGGACCTGGCATGGAGAGATAGTCCTGGATTTTCTACTTTAGTTCAATATAATCACATAAATTTTTAAAAGGAAGAGTCTTTCCTGGCCTGGCCTTGAGAAATAAGACAATGGGAGAAGGGAAGAGAGATGTGACATGAGAAGGACTCAAAGCACTAATGCAGGCTGTGAAGCTAGAAGAAGGGAAATGGGAACCGAAGAATGTGGGTAGCTTATAGAAGTTGGGAATGTACCTTAGCTGATAATCAGTCTGAAAATCACTGCAATCAGAGGTCTACCAAAAACCTGAATGCATTAGAAAACTGAGTCTCCTTTAAAGTCTCCAGAAAGAAATGTAGCGTTAGTTAATACTTTTATTTGAGCTTTGTTAAAATTGTGTGGGAGTTATAACCTGCAAAATTATGACAATAAATTTGTGTTCTTTAAGTGGTTAACTTTGTGATGTTACTAAACTAATATGAAACTAATACAAGCCCCAAGCAAATTCTGGTGATAGCATCTCAGAATATTTGCATCATTGCCAGAAATTTAAGCCAGTTTTCCCAGGCTCAAACTGGTATATTGAGCCTTCATCTACTATGTCTACAAAAATACCATCATAATTCAAGTTTCACTACCCAAGACTAAAACTTCCTATAGCTAAACAACTTAACTGGATTCAGCTAATGTATTTATTATTCTAGTTTATGATGCATCACTTTAATATCATTTTTATAATTTTATATACATTTAAATGACAGCTGATTGGATTCAAAATATGTTTGGAAATTCTTGGGTCACAATTTCTAAAATCATTGTAGTAACAGGAAGCCCTTTGTGATTGACATCTCCCCTCTTCCACCCACCAAGTACACATCAGTGCTAGTGCCCCTTATATTTAACTAGGGGCCCAGTGCACAAAATTCGAGCACTGGGTGTGTGTGGGGCGGGGGGGAGTGTCCCTCAGCCCAGCCTGCCCCCTCTCACATACTGGGAGCCCTCGGGCGTTGACCCCCATCACCCTCCAATCGCCTGATCGGCCCCTTGCCCAGGCCTGAGGCTTCAGCCAGAGGTGTCAGGCTTGAACAGGGGAACCCCCATCTCCCCCTGATCACTGGCTCTGACTCCCTCCAAGGCCTGAGGCCTCTGGCCCAGGAATCATGCCTGGGCAGGGGACCCCCATCTCCCTCTGATCGCTTGCTCCACCCGCCGCCCAAGCCTGATGCCTCTGACCCAGGCTTCAGGCCTGGGCAAGGGGACCATCATATCCCCCCAGTCCCCGGCTCCGCCCCCAACCAGGCCTGATGCCTCGGCCAGAGGAGTTGACCCTCATCACCCTCCGATCACCAATCACCGGATCGGCCCCTTGACCAGGCCTGAGGCCTTCGGCAGAGGTGTCAGGCCTGGGCAGGGGACCCCCAGCTCCCCACGGTTGCAGGCTCTGCCCCGGCCCAAGCCTAACACCTCTGGCCGAGGCGTTAGGCCTGGGCAAGGGACCCCCAGCTCCCTGCGGTTGCAGGCTCTGCCCCTGCCCAGGTCTAATGCCTCTGGCCTAGGCGTCCGGCCCGGGCAGCGGGGACCCGCAGCTGCAGCGGCTCCGCGATCGTGGGCTCCGCTTTAGGCCCAGGCAAGGGACCCCTAGCTCCCGGGATTGCCAGCTTTGACCGTGCCCAGCTCCCATCGCTGGCTCCACCCCTACTTCCTGCTATCACTGGCCAGGGCGGCAAAGGCGCCTGATTCTCTGATCATGGCTGGGGGGCAGGGCAAAGGCGGCCCCGGGGCCGCCTTTGCCCTGCCCCCCACCTCTTAACTCCCCCCTGGGTTTCTGATCAGTCAGTGGCAGGGGGCTTCTTCCTGCTTTCCCTTTCGCCTCCCTGCATTGTGCCTACATATGCAAATTAGCCGCCATCTTTGTTGGCAGTTAACTGCCATCTTAGTTGGCAGTTAATTTGCATATAGCCCTGATTAGCCAATGAAAAGGGTAGCGCCGTCCGCCAATTACCATTTTTCTCTTTTATTAGTGTAGATTCTAGAGCAAACACTATATTCTATACTTCTGCTGTAATACTGATCAATCTGTATGGAATTTAGCAAAATTTACCTGTGCCCTATACAATATAATAAACTTATTGAATAAATAATGATATATATACATAATCTAGTAATCAACTTAATAAGGTTAATATTAATCAAAATGAACTAACAAATGTGATTTTTATTTTATTTAAAAAGAACCATGTTTATGCCGAAACCGGTTTGGCTCAGTGGATAGAGCATTGGCCTGTGGACTGAAGGGTCCCGGGTTCGATTCCGGTCAAGGGCATGTACCTGGGTTGCAAGCACATCCCCAGTAGGAGGTGTGCAGGAGGCGGCTGATCGATGTTTCTCTCTCATCAATGTTTCTAACTCTCTATCTCTCTCCCTTCCTCTCTGTAAAAAATCAATAAAATATATTAAAAAAAAAAAGAACCATGTTTATTTTAAAAAAGAAACAACACAGCAAAACAAAACAAAAAGAATACTCCCTTGATTTTCAATCTATTTGTCCTATTATTTTTAAATGAGGTATATACTAGTATGTATACAATAAAATTCATCATTTTTATTGTCTTACAGTAGCAAGAACAAGGAATAGCCTGAAATCTGAAGTTTTACCCTAATTGCAAGCTAATAAGTTAGCCTGGCAGAAGAGACTCTTAAATCAGAAACAATGAACTTTATTACTCACAATAGTAATATTTGCTCCAGTTTTCTAAACCACAACCCCCACAGCACAATGAAAAGAGGGCCAGAGGGCACATATTACAAGAAAGGACTGCCAGCTTAAGGAACCTGAATATTTTATGATGGTTGTCAACCCTTTCCCATAGAGAGACTTTATCTTTATTATGCTAGATAGTTAAAAAAAAAAAAAATCTGCCCTCTATTCTGGAGGGAGATACCATCTCCAACTCTTAAGACTATTTTTTTATAAATACTCTTAAAAAAAATATTAGAATAAAAGACAGTAAATGCCTCTGCTTGTAAAATGTTTAGAGACAGGAGAGACCCTTGGAGAAATGTATATCAGTATCCACTCTGTGTTGCTACATCATTTGTCTTCCATGTCTTTCACATGGATAGATTTGGTAGGCCACTCTGATGAATCTGAACAACAGAGGCTGGAATCAAATATGCTCAATATTAGTATATCTAGTCAGTATTTAATTAAAACTATTATAAACAAAACTAGAGGCCTGGTGCATAAAATTTGTGCACGGGTAGGGTCCCTAGGCCTGGCTGGTGATTAGGGCCAATCAAGGCCTTCTGGCTGCCGGCCAGGGCCTCCCTTCCCTAACTGCCAACTGCCAGCCACTGAGGCCTCCCTTCCCAGGCTGCCAGTTGCTGGTCAGGGCCTTCCTTTGTTCTGCGCTGTCTCCTGGTGGTCAGCACATGTCATAGCAAGCAATCAAACTCCCAGTCTCCTGGTCAAACTCCCAAGGGGACACTTTGCATATTATCCTTTTATATATATACTAGAGGCCCAGTGCACAAAAATGTGTGCACTTGCGGGGGAGGGGGGGGGGGGGTTCCTCAGCCCAGCCTGTGCCCTCTCACAGTCTGGGACCCCTCGGGGGATGACCACCTGCTGGCTTAGGCCTGCTCCCCAGGGGATTGGGACTAAGCTGGCAATCAGACATACCTCTGGCAGCCCGGGAGCCCTCGGGGGATGTCCACTTGCCAGTGGGGAGCAGTCCTAAGCTGCAGTCGGACATCCTTAGCACTGCTGAGGAGGCAGGAGAGGCTCCCACCACCACCGCTGTGCTGGCAGCCATCAGCCTGGCTTGTGGCTGAGCAGAGCTCCCCCATGTGGGAGTGCACTGACCACCAGGGGGCAGCTCCTGCATTGAGCATCTGGCCCCTGGTGATCAGTGTGTGTCATAGTGACCAGTCATTCCCAGTCTTTCTGCTGTTAGGGTCAGTTTGCATATTACCCTTTTATTATATAGGATAGAGGACTGGTGCATGGGTGGGGACCGGCTAGTTTGCCCTGAAGGATGTCCCAGATCAGGGTGGGAGTCCTGCCAGGGTACCTGGCCAGCCTGAGTGAGGGGCTGATAGGTGTTTGCAGCTGGTCACATCCCCTTCAGGGTGGGGGTCCCCACTGAGGTGCCTGGCCAGTCTGGGTGAGGGGCTGAGGGCCATTTTCAGGCTGGCCAAGCCCCCCGGTGACAGAAGCTCCCAGCCTCTCTCTTTTTTTTTTATTCCGGGATTTATTTACCTTCTATAATTGAAACTTTGTTGCCTTCAGTGAAGCTGAGAGCTGGCTCCTGCTGGCTCCAGCTCCGTGGCTGCCGTGCACCATCTTGGTTGGGTTAATTTGCATACAGTCGCTCTGATTGGCTGGTGGGCATGCCTTGAGGCATAGTGAAGGTAGGGTCAATTTGCATGTTTGTGTTTTATTAGATTAGATATAGATTCCAAGCAGAATGATGGGGTTAGCTTGCCATATTGACTTTAACAAGGTACTCTAGAGTCCTAAATAAAAGCTGAGAAATAAACACATACACCAAACCATTGTGTCCCTTAGAAAGTCAGGTGGCTTTCTTCTTAGGTTTATGAATTGACTTTCCTCTTGGCAGAAGGTATTACTCCAAGAGAAGCAAGATGTATCAGCAACTGTACAGCCACTGCCTTGGTTCACAGAGAGGCAATTAGAGCCATTCTGTCATTTATAACAACCTTCACCAGTGAATTGAGAATGACCTGTCTCCAAGGGCCAGGGCTGTGTAATTGATTACTGATTTTATATATTTTTGTAATTAAATAACTCCCTTCTTTGAGATGACTGTCTATAAGAACCACAAAATTAATCTCATCCTCTGGAAAACTTTCTCAAATGTATTTGTTTTCTATGCTCACTATAACAATCTACCATAAATTTGGTCACCTAAAGCAACAGAAATGTATCCTTTTACAATCTTGGAGGCCATAAATTGACAAAAAAAATCATGGTTTTGGCAGGGTAGTGTTTTCTCTTCAGGCTCCAAAGAAGACTCTGTTTCTTGCCTCTTCCAGCTTTTGGTGGTTCTGGACTTTCCTTACTTTGTGGCTAAATCACTCCAATCTCTGCCTCTGGGGACACATTGCTTTTATCCACCCCTGCCTGTCAAACCTCCCTCTGCTTTTCTCTTATGGACACACTTGTCATTAGAGCTAAGGCCACCTGGACAAGCCAGGATAATCTCTTCGTCACAATATTCTTAACCAAATTGCAGCTCTAAAGACCTTGTTCCCAAATAAGGAAAATTTCACAGGTTCTGAGGATTAGGATGTGGATATCTCTTGGAGGTCACTATTCAGCTAAGTATAACAAATAACCATATAGAGCTCCACATTTTAGATTATCTCCACAGAGAGTTGAGGGCTACATAATCTATTATGGTCTTTCCTTAACAATTGAAGGTCTGTCAGAAACACCACCATGTAAGATGCAATCACCATGTTTCCAGGATGGAGACAAGTTAATTCCTTGCTTCCCACAAGAAGTACAGTTCTGGGGGATATGTGATGCCCCTGAACTGAAAGTATCGATAATTGTTGATCTGCAGATCTGACCTATATCTCTCAGGGAGTGCAAATAGGTGGTACCTTCAACATGGCCTCTGGCTGGCTAGAGAGCTTAGAGTTTCCAATTCAGTTAGAATAATCACATTCAGTTTATAATTTTTTTTTGGGGGGGGGGGAACTACCTAAAGGCAGTCGATGCAACCTGTCTTGTTTGTCTGTTCACTAACTGGATGCTATTTGTCCATACATGGAATAGCTACCAGTAAGTGATAGCTATGGGAATAGGGTGGGGCAGACACTGGAGGGTTCTAGCATTTGCATGGGAGAAACAGGAAATTGGGCCATACCTTGCTGTTTCTGGAGGAAGCCTCCAGGGGTGTTTCTGAAAGAAAATAATTATTAATGTCTCTCCTCATAATTATACCTCTCTGGGTTGAAGTTCCTTTTTTCTCCACGTGCCATAATTTTTGCTCTCCACAAAATTGATGTGTTACTCCAGCCATAACTTCACCTTTTCTCTAATCGTCTCCTACTCACACTCAGACCTTTCATCCAGAAAGATTAAGGGCAAGAAGGACAAGGGTATTTTTATAAAATGCACAGAAACTGATTACTGACATTATTTGGCCCACATTCGGTGAGCAGTGTACTCAGCCAAAGATCCACTACCTTTATGATTCAGAATTATGTCAGTCCAACAAGAGAGTACAAGTGGCTGAATCAGAATTAAGTTTATATCCCTTAGACTGCATGTATGAATCAGGTCAGCCTGCTTTGCCACTGGAGGGTGGGGAGTGAGAAAACATGGCCAGGAATGGTCAAAGGAGAGTCCTGAATTTTCAAATAGGTTAATATAATTTTTCACCCCTTACGTACTGATAGTTGCTCAAAAATAGAAAAGAGAAGATCCTTTTCTAAAGATAGCCATATTTAATGACCGAAAACTTTACTGAGGTGTATGGTTCAGGAACAAGTAAAGGAAGAAAGGTCAGAAATATTTTGAGTGAATGTTTGAAGAGGCTGTTCCAACACTCAACAATACCAGATTACTGTGGTTGGTAGAAAGCACTGGTAGCATTAAATGATCAATTTTCAGCACATTGTTGAGTGGCTTTTGTGATAATAGCAATACCATTACCAGACTGAAAAGTGTCCAGAAAGCCAAAAACTTAACACAGGTTACTTTTAAGAGTCAAAACAGTTGGTGTAGTATTCAGTGTAATGTTTCTCTTAAAATGCCCATGCCCTAAGAATATGTTATGCCCCAAGAACATATGAATATGTTATCTTATATGGCAAAAGGGATTTCACAGATAATATTAGGTAAATACTTTTGAGATGAGGAGACTACCCTGAATTATCCAAGTGGGCCCAATGATACAATCACAGCATCCTTATAAGAGTGAGGCGAGTGAGGCTGAGGGAGCTACTATAGCAGATTAGGAGTAGACAATGTGACAATGGAAGCAGAGATTATAGTGATGCAACCATAAGCCAATAGGTCAAGGAGTGCTGGCAGTTTCCAGAGAATGGAAGAGACAAGGACAAATTCTTCCTGAAGCGCCACAAGAAACTAGCCATGTTGACACCTTGATTTTGCCTCTTAAGGCCTATTTTTTTTTTTTTCCCCAGAACGTTTTACCTCTGGAGCTCAAAGAGGTTTAATTTGTGTGGTTTTAGGCCACTAAGTTGTTGGTAATTTGTTATAGCAGCAATAAGATACGGCTTCAGTGTGGCTGGGGTGAGCTTATAAGTTTGGAATAATGACAGCTTCATCTGAAAATATGGCAGCAGCAGAGAAATCCTACTAGTAGCCCAGAGAGGTGGTGGTGGTAATGAAGGGTCCAATATAATAAACCTGCCAGGGGCAATTAGAAGCCACATCCCATGAAATGTCTCCTTTTCTTATGAAGACACTGAAGAGTCAACTTCTGACAGGAGTCATATGACTGGCATACAGTGATGTGTGCATCATACACAGATTTCTTTCTGCCGAGTTTGTGATGGTAAATGTGTTGCCTTGTTTGGAGTGATGATTCCAGGAAGCAAAGATGGTAATCTGGGGAGTGAAGACTTCAAGCTTTGATTTCAGTCAGGTCTGTCAGATAATTGGCCTTTCCATGGCATCTACATGAGTCACCTGGACAGTTCAACTGGCAACCGTGGTTTGTTTCCATACTTCACAGTCCTAGGGATATTTTTAATATGTCAGCCTGTAGTCATCAGTTGCCAAAAAATGGCTACATCATTGGAAACAGCCTAAGTGTCAGTAAAAAAAAAATATAACAAGGTTAATCATTTAGAGTATCAGCCAATACTATGAGAACATTTTTGAGTCCCATCCATGGACTGGATAGCATGGCAATTTGGAGGTCTCAATCTGAAAAACTATAAAGGTTTGAACCTGTCTCTTTATTTAAGGAAACTTCCTATCAAATTTTACTAATTATTCTGCCAAATAGTACTTGTCACCATTTATGAGCCAGGAACTGTGGTGAGCAATGGGAACATTAAAGAAAAAAATTCTGGACAATCCCTGCCCTGAAGGAACTTAGAACTGACTATAGTTCAGTTGTTGTTTTTTATATCAATTTAGGTAACATACTCCATTTCTATATTAATTTGATCATTCTTATTTTTCCACTAGTCCATTTTTATCTATAGACCAATTTTAGAAATTTTGATTAATGGGATGATTAATATCTGAAGTTTTTCTCAGTATTTGCTTCACATTGTTAAGTTGTCTCTGTATCAAATGTACTATTTTGAGTTAGTCAAAGCAAAAGTCCAAGTTTAAATGAAAGCAATAAATTCTAAAGACCACAAAAATATATATATATATATATATATATATATATATATATATATATATATATATATATATATTTTATATGAACAGATGATTTCACCTTTTCTAAGCCATTTTCCTTATGATATCTTTTGCTAATCTAACAAAAATAAATTAGAGTACATTATGAATTTATTTATGTATTTACTTATTTAAAAAACTGTTTTAAAGATTTTTTTATTGATTTCAGAGAGGAAGGGAGAGGGAGAGAGAGATAGAAACATCAATGATGAGAGAGAATCATTGATCAGCTGCCTCCTGCATGCCCCCTACTGGAATCAAGCTCATAACCTGGGCATGTGCCCTTCACTGGAATTGAACCTGGGACCCTTCAGTCCACAGGCTGACGCTCTATCCACTGAGACAAACCGGCTAGGGCCATAGTACATTTCTTAATTGGATTGTTTGTCTTCCTTTTGTTGAGTTGTATGAGTACTTTATACATTTTGGAGATTAACCTATTATCAGATATATCATTGGAAAATATGTTCTACCATACAGTGGTTCCCTTTTCATTTTGATGCCAATCTCCTTTGCTGTGCAGAAGCCTTTTAGTTTGCTGTAGTGCCATTTGTTTATTTTTTTCCTTTGTTTCTCTGGCCATAGGAAATGTATCTGTGAAAATTCCACTACGTGCGATGTCTATGTATTCTTCTAGGATGTTTATGGTTTCATGACTTACATTTAAGTATTTTATCAATTTTGAGTTTATTCTTGTATATTATGTAAGATTGGTGGCCTGGTTTCATTTTTTTGCAAGTATCTGTCCAATTTTCCCAGCACCATTTATTGAAGAGACTGTCTTTACTCCATTGTATTTTCTTATCTCCAATGTCAAATATTAATTAAGCATAATAGTTTGGGTCAATTTCTAGGTTCTCTGTTCTGTTCCATTGGTAGTATCCTATCTAATAATAGACAAACATGGTAATTGGCCATACCTTCATGACACCTCCCATTGGCTAATCAGAGAGATATGCAAGTTAACCCAACCAAGATGGCAGTCGGCAACCATGCAGCTGAAGTGAGCAGGAGGCTTGCTTGCTCCCGTGATGGAGGAAGCCAAGGTTCCCCGCCTGCTGTGGCTGGGCTCTGAGCTCCAAAAGCAACAAAGTTTCAATTATAGAAGCTAATCAAACCCCAGATACCTGCTTTCAGCAGGCCGTGGCCACAGTGGTGAAGCAAGCAGGAGCCTGGCTCTCAGCTCCAATGACGGCAACAAAGTTTCTATTATAGAAGGTAAATAAATCCCAGAATAAAAAAAAAAAGAAAAAAAAAAGGAGAGGCTGGGAGCTTCAGTCACCGGCCAGCCTGAAAACAGCCCTCAGTCCCTCACCCAGACTGGCCAGGCACCCCAGTGGGGACCCCCACCCTAAAGGGGGTGTGGCCAGCCTGAAAACAGCCATCAGCCCCTCACCCAGGTTGGTCAGGCACCCCAGTGGTGACCCCCACCCTGAAGGGGGTGTGACCAGCTGCAAACATCCATCAGCCCCTCACTGAGGCTGGCCAGGCATCCCAGCGGGACCCCCACCCTGATCCGGGACACCCTTCAGGGCAAACCTGCTGGCCCTCACCCGTGCACCAGGCCTCTATCCTATATAGTAAAAGGGTAATGCAAACTGACCCTAACAGCAGAAAGACTGGGAATGACTGGTCACTATGACACACACTGATCACCAGGGGCCAGATGCTCAATGCAGGAGCTGCCCCCTGGTGGTCAGTGTGCTCCCACAGGGTGAGCTCTGCTCAGCCACAAGCCAGGCTGATGGCTGCCAGTACAGTGGTGGTGGTGGGAGCCTCTCCTGCCTCCTCAGCAGTGCTAAGGATGTCCGACTGCAGCTTAGGTCTGCTCCCTGCTGGCAAGTCAACATCCCCATAGGGCTGCCGGGCTGCCAGAGGGATGTCTGATAGCCAGCTTAGGCCAAATCCCCCGGGGAGCAGGCCTAAGCCATCAGGTGATCATCCCCCAAGGGGTCCCAGACTGCGAGAGGGTACAGGCCGGGCTGAGGGAACCTCCCCACCGAGTGCACAAATTTTTGTGCACTGGGCCTCTAGTATGTATATAAAATTAGGTCACTACATTAGATTTTTGCATTAATAGAGCATAAGATATTTTTAATCTGTTTGAAAATAAAATAATTTGAACCAATCAGTGTAATTTGATATTTAGATTTCTAGAGCAACCTTTTTTGGATGGTATTGAATTTTTTTTTTTCGTAGACTAAACTGTGTTCCTTAAAACTCTCATCTTGAATCCCTAACACCTAGTGTAACTGCATTTGTAGGTAGGGTCTTGAAAGGGGTGGTTAAAGTTAAAAAAAACGTTAGGAGGCTGGAACCTGAATTCAATAGAACTGATGTTTTCATAAAAAGAAGAAAAGACACGAGAGACTTTCCTCTCCAAAGGTGCACAGAGAGGAAAAGGCCTGTGAGGAATCAGGGAGAAGGTGCTGCCTGCAAGCTGAGGGGAGAGATCTCCCAGGAACTGACGGTGCCGGCTCCCTGTCTCAGACTTCCAGCATCCAACACACTTCTGTTGTCTAAGCCTCCCAGTTGCTGGTGTTTGGTGATGGCAGCCTGAGAAGACTAATACACTTTTCAATTAATGTGTAGTTATGCTCATATTTAGAAGCAGGTTTGTCACTGGAGCCAGAATTCCTGAGCTCAAGTCTTGCTTTTATACTTATTAGCTGTTGGAACTTGAGCAAGTGAGTTGGCATTTTTATCTTTATTTCCTCATCTGTACAATGAGAATAATTATAATTCATATCTCATAGCATTTTGCTGGAGATTAAATAACATGTTATAGCTAAAGACCTTGGAACAGTCCCAAGAAATAAAATAATTAGTCATGATGAAGATGGTAGTGATGGTAGTTATCCAGACTTGCTAGAAAATGAAAAAAAAAAAAACTCTAAAAATTAATTTTAGGCAGGTTAATTGTGTTCCTCATAAAAAGTTCCTCAGACCATAACATAGTTACAACAGCACGTGTTTGTATTTGGGACAGGGTTACTGGCAAAGTCGGCTTCATCTGCCTATCCTCAGAGGCACCCAAGGTTCCCTTGTGGAAACCAAGTGTTGACATCCATAAAATATAGTTAATACATAGCATACATCTGCTGTTTAGACAGGTGCTCCCGATTTTGAGATGACTTCAGGAGCTACAGAAGTACAGCAGCAAATGAAAATGGTTTAAGTTAGTAGAATAATTTCACATAAATATTGCAGCTGAAAACTTGGCATACACATTTCTCAATATCTTTTTCTCTGAACTTAAGTTGTTTTGAGCTCTACCATCCTGTTTTGGGCTTGTGTTAAGATACTGGTAACCTTAAATTACACCCAGCTTTGCTCTTATCTCTTACACTTCTGCAGCATTCCAAGTTTACAAACTGCAAAAGACAAACAACAAAAATGACATTTCACCAATCTGACCCATTTCTTCAAAATAGACCATGAAAGTCAACTGCAGGTTTATCGAAAGAAACAATTCCCTGAATTGTTTCCCTCTTGAGCCATGGACTGACATTTCTTTGTTGTTGGAAAAGACTGAAGTCAGACAACAGTATTATTTAACTGAAAAGAAAAAAACACATCTTGCTGGATGTGTTTACCCCTGTCCTCCCCCCCCCCCCCAACATAAACACACACATGCTATACAACAACAAAAAAGGAAAACAATAATTCATGTGTTTCCAAGTGATAAAATAATTAGAAAATAAACCATTACAAATGTATCTAACACATCACTTTGGTTCGTAATATAAGACTTGTATGGCTTAACTAAAATATGTAAATAATAAACAAATAAGCAGACAAATAGACACAGGGCCAACAATCTAATAATTAAGAAAAAACATTTGAATTGCTTGATTTTCAAGAACTTTGAAACACACATACACAAATCCAAAATAATGACACTGACCAACAGTGAGTGTATTTTATAAGGCTCTACATAAATTAGAAGAAATACCATATTAGTGACCACATGAGAATAGGTCATCTGACATTTCTTATTTTTCTTGTAATAAAAGATATATTTACCAAAAGGAAATTGAAATGCTATTGATTTTTTTGAAGTGCAATACATTTCAAGGTTGACATTTAAACATAGAACCCAGGTTTAATAATGTTCTTAAACCAAAACGTAGTTTTTGCACACAGACAAAATTGCTGTGGTATTGGAATAAAGATGCCTCATGTGAGTGAATAAACTTACAGGAAAAAAAAAGTTTCTAATAGTGGATTAAAAGGGAAAATACTGTAGGGACTCAAGCTATCATTAGTTTAATTAATTAATTTTATTTTTATCTTTCTAGCAGCAAATATCACAGGTCATTGACTTCATTTGGAACACCAAGAAGAGATCTCAAGTATTCTAATATCAATAAAATCTCGCATGAAATATTTACATGCTTAAGTTGTAAATGTTGACAAAAGTAAATGACATTCCTTTCAGGGTTGGCCTGCTCAGTGGCTTGTGCCCAAGACTGATATCAGAGAAAAGATTAAAGGCCTGAATCAACCATGGACTTTACACAGTACATTATTTTGTTTAAAATAGTAATTATGTTTGTTTCCTTGATATACCAGTGGAAAATGAATGAGACAGATTAGAAAATAGAAAGATACAGATAATTATATATTAACTTGAATAGTATTTCTCATATATGTACATCTATATGTACATGTGTTTGTATATATATTTATACACACACATACATAAGACTGTCCTGTGGCACTTATATTCCAAAAGGGAGGGGAAGAAAGAGGAGGTGGCTTTGTGGTAAGTGTACTCTAGTCATACATAAATAAGGCCTGGAATTGGGAATCTATCTTTTTTAGAAATGAAAGTGTGACCACTGAGAAGCTGGGTTACCTTGGACAAGTTATTTAATCTCTTAAAATCATAAGTTTTGTTTTTAGAGGTAAGGACAAACATATTGTTTTAAGAGAATTTTGGCCAATATTATGAAAAAAACACACACACACAATTTGCAAAAAGTTTCTATTAATATTGGTTTCTTTGGCCAATTGGGAACTCTTGAGATATCAGAAAAGCTGAGATGCAGGTCAGAAGCAATTTTTTTTTAAAACCAAGGTGGATGTTTTCTGCCCCTACCAAAGCTAACAGGGAGTAATAAATACAACCATTGGCCCTTGCTTCATTGTCTTCTGATGAAGTCTTTTGTCATACAGTTCCAAGGTTAGTGACCTTAGATTCCAAACCCTATATTTGAGGAAGGGTGGACAAAGAGTTTGTGTTTCCATGGATACAAATTGAACACACTACTTCTCCCCCATGAGATAACCCTCTCTCATTTATGCCTAACATGACTGACTGTCCTGACATCTAATTACAACTTTTTCACTCTCATTTGCATCACTAAGGGGCTGGCTTCTCTATTCACCATCAGAGATATCAAAACGTGGTATGCTTGAAAGAATTTCTCATGACATAATGTGGGAAACCAAAACAAAGAAACACTGTGTGCTTTCATTCCATTTCCTTACTATAGCTTACTTAAATTGCCTCATGGGAATGGAATGGTTTATGCCTGGTACTATCAAGATTCTTTGTGACAGTTTACCAATTCCTAGTGTTTATAGATGACAAAGCATTATCACATGGAAAAAGCCTGAAACCCCCTAGCCCCGTGGTCTATAAACTGCGGCTCGCGAGCCACATGCGGCTCTTTGGCCCCTTGAGTGTGGCTCTTCCTAAGCCTTAGGAGTTAACCCTAATTAAGTTAATAACAATGTACCTACCTATATAGTTTAAGTTTAAAAAATTTGGCTCTCAAAAGAAATTTCAATCATTGTACTGTTGATATTTGGCTTTGTTGACTAACGAGTTTGCCGACCACTGTCCTAGCCCACTAGAGGCTGGATTGTTCAAAGATCATTGGCTACATCTATCTCTCTATCTCCATCTTTATTGCTATTTCTTCCATCATATACACACACATAAACATGTGTACACATTCATATATACACATATACAATAAATATATATACAGGTCCCAGGTTTTGAGTATATATGAATGAGAGAACAGGCGCATTAGTATTCTTCAGTGAAAAGAACTAATAGGATGTGACTATATAGAGAAACATACTTATTATAAAGAATTGACTCATGTGATTAGTAAACGGCTAGTATAAAACCTGCAGTGTGGGTTGACAGGTTGCAGACCCAGGAGAATTGACTTTCCAGTTCCAGGCCAAAGGCCAGCAGACTGGAGGCCTCAGAGAGGTGACCATGCAGATGAAGTCCAAAGCCTTCTGCTAGAGAATTCCCTCTTGCTCAGGGAGTGTGTCTTTTGCCCTGAGCAAAGGAGAGCCCATGACTCAAAGAGCAAAGTTAAGTTTAGCAAAATTTTTCCATCACTATTATCACCTTTGTCTACATCATCAGAATTTACGAATGCATATGTGGATTGTTCTATTTTATTTTTTTAAAATTTTCAATGAAAAAGTTTACCTCCCTTGAAGATTGCATATAAAAACAAACACTAAAGCATGAAAGAAAGTTAAATGCATATTACTAAGTGAAAGAAGCCAATCTGCAAAGGCTACCTACTGAATGATTCCAACTATATGTCCTTCTGAAAAAGGAAAAACTATGGAGACAGTAAAAAGATCAGTAGTTACCAGAGGGTGGGGCAGGGCGTTGAGAAGGATGACTAGGCAAAGCAAACAGGATTTTTAGGGCAGTGACTCTGTGATACTATAATGATGGATACATGTCATATGCTTGTTGAGGCCCATAGAATGTATGCCAAGAGTGAACCCTAATGTAAACTAAGGACTTTGAATGATTATGATGTTTCAATGTAACTTCATCAATTGTAATAAATGTTTCCTTCTGTTGGGAGAATTTTAATAATGGGGGGTGCTATGCATGGAAGGGGTCACTGAGTGTGTGAAGTCTCTGTACTTTCCTCATAATTATGCTGTAAATCTAAATTACTCTAAAAATTTGTCTTAAACGATATACTGTAGTACTTCTATTAAGACCACAATCATTCTCATAGCCTTTCAGACTCATAGGAAAGTTTCTGATTTTCATGTGATATATCTAGTTTTATTTCTAGCACGTGCAGATATTCTTTATCCAAATTTTTTGAGTTAGGAAAAAATTCAGAATCCCTCAATTTAAATAGTATTTAGTAAATGGAATAAGAAATGGCAGTTATGTACTGATAAGATTTATTATTTAAGATTCAACTAATTAAAAAAATAAATATTATTCACTCCATGATAGCAAGCATTATGTTTTTGCCCAAATCTGTGTGTGGTTCTCAGGCTTATGCTAATATTGGGTATAGTCCTTTCAAATATTTGACACTATTGGGAACATACCAGAAAATATATCAAGTCAAATGGGGAAATGTTATTTATTACCTTTGGGAACTATGTAAGTAAACATTTACTGTACTTTTTCATTATAAAATTTAAGAGATTATTAGGCACATAAGCCCTCACTAAGTATTTGTTAAATTATTTACCTCTAGCTCTTCTTGATTCTTGTTGGTTGGCAAGGTTTATAGTGAGGAGGATAAAAACACAGACCTAAAATGTATTTCGTCCTTTGATATTAAAATGGGTTGAAGTACTTTCTCTTTGTCACATCATTCTTACAAAAACATATTACAACTTGGGTATTATGATAGAATCACCTCATAGTACCCGAGTTGTAATAAAAAACATTAACACTAATGAAAAAGAAAAAAAAATCACGGCAGTGGGGGGAAGATTTACTCTCAAAGTATATAACAGTTGGTGGACCAAATGGGTATTTTTACAGTGAAATAGAGTGCTATGTTAGAAAATCAGTAATTCACATTCTATGTTTATTATTGATTTGTAATTAGTTTAAAAGCTATACATGAAGTTAAACATTTTGAGTTGCTTTCTGTCAGGAAAATTTTTTAGGATTGCTTTTCTTCTACAGTCTCAGAAATTGAAATCTTTACAAATAGTCTAATTAACTAACTCAAATGAAATTCTATAGGTGAAACTAAAGAAAATGGTTGCAAAAAAAAAACACCTTGTAAACATTCAGTTCAATGTCTTCCTTGTCTTACTCAGTGTTGCACAGATTTCACTGGTCTGAAGATGTCTGAATTTTACTACCACTTCCTAAAAGTCATGCGATGCAGTTAGCACAAATATTCTACGTATTAAGAACATAGGTTTGTTAAAAAATATTTCAGATGGTTCTTTCACAATTTAAAAAAAAATCTTTAAAATAAAGGATTGAAAAAAGAAGAATTCAAGGGAGATTATTTAATATACCTTTGATTATAACCTTTGGAGAAAATGAGATTTGGGACTTTAACCCTCTTTTATGGGTTACATAAAACATTTTTTCTGACATATTTCACAAAATAAGTTGTTAGCCAATTTACAAAGTCAACACAAATTCACATATCCATTTCCTATGAATTGTATGTAGTTTTACAAGTGGCTTTAATATCTTTTACACAATGGATTTTCTATATAGCAAACCAAATTAATTGATTTACAAACTAAGTGGTCATTCTAAACCATCTACACTAATAAAAAACAAAGATGTTAATTGACCATACCTTTGCTATGCCCAAGCTACGCCCACCAGCCAATCAGAGCGGCTATATGCAAATTAACCCAGAAACGATGGTGTCCGGCAGCTACGGAGCTGGAGCAAGCTGGAGGCTTGGTTACGCCGGTGATGGAGGAAGCCAAGCTTCCCGCTGCCCTGGCCGACTGTGGCCTCTGCAAAAGGCAACAAATTTTGAATTATAGAAGCTAAATAAATCCCAGATACCTGCTTCCAGCAAGCCTCCACTGGGAGTTTGGGTGGCTGAGGGCTGTGAAAAGCCTGCAAACAGCCATCAGCTCCTCACCCAGGATGGCCACACCCTCATGGGGTGAGGGTCTCTGGTGGGGGGCTTGGCCAGCCTGCAAACAGCCATCAGCCCCTCACTGGGCTGGTCAGGCACCCCAGTGGGGACCCCCACCCTGAAGGGACTGTGGCCAGTCTGCAAACAGCCATTAGTCCCTCACCCAGTCTGGCCAGGCACCCCAGGGGGGACCCTCACCCTGAAGGGGCTGTGGACAGCCTGCAAACAGCCATCAGCCCCTCACCCTTGCTGGCCACACCCTCAAGGGTAAGGGTCCCCGCTAGAGGGCTTGGCCAGCCTGAAAACAGCCATCAGCCCTTCACCCTGGCTGTCCAGGCACCTCAGCAGGGACCCCCACCCTGAAGAGGCTGTGGCTTCCCTGAAAACAGCCATCAGCCACTCACCCAGGCTGGCCAGGCACCCCAGGGGGACCCCCACCTTGATCCGGGACACCCTTCAGGGCAAACCAGCTGGACCCCACCCATGCACCAGGCCTCTATCCTATATAATAAAAGGGTAATATGAAATTGACCCTAACAGCAGAACGACTGGGAATGACTGGTCACTATGACACACACTGATCACCAGGGGGCAGATGCTCAATGCAGGACCTGCCCCCTGGTGGTCAGTGCGCTCTCACAGCGGGGAGCTCTGCTCAGCCACAAGCCGGGCTGATGGCTGTCAGTACAGAGGTGGTGGTGGGAGCCTCTCCCACTTCCTCAGCAGTGCTAAGGATGTCCAGCTGCAGCTAGGCCTGCTCCCCACTGGCAAGTGGACATCCCCCGAGGGCTCCCGGGCTGCCAGAGGGATGTCTGACTGCCAGCTTAGTCCCAATCCCCCAGGGAGCGGGCTTAAGCCAGCAGGTGGTCATCCCCCAAGGGGTCCCAGACTGTGAGAGGGCACAGGCCAGGCTGTGGGACCCTCCCAAGTGCACAAATTTTTGTGCATTGGGCCTCCAGTAATTTCATAAAAAGTTTTGCTGTGATCCAGAAGTAAATCACACTGAAATGAATTCGTTAACTAACCAACATATTTGTGATAAAACTCCAATCTGTTAGGCCCACAAAATTGTATGGAATTGGATTTTGTTGCTGTTAGAACCATATGCATTTTTTTCTCCTAAAGCACATTTGGAAGACTTGCTGTAGCTTTTCATTTGATAACTTCCATTTTTAAAATAAATTTCTTTCAAAATACTTATTTGACTGTCCATCCAAATCAGTACAATTAAATGCTTGAACAAAATGAATTAAGTTGTTGTCAAATGTTGTGAGTTGAAATCTGTAAGAACTGTGTCTATGCAGATAATATTTGCTAGGCACCTCTATACATAGAGCATTTTACTAGTCACTGAAAGGATATGTAAATGTAAGAAAATGTTATTTCAAAGAATTTTGTTTAGCAGCTTCCACCAAGCTAGAGAGTTGAGAGAATAATGATTAAGTTAAATAAAAAGACTAAAAATCCACATGTAATTAAATAATCAACTATATAATAAAGAAAATATATTCAATAGTGTTATTATTGTGACAAATGAGTTTTGGTAAAGGATGACAGAGCAAGTGGGAATTGAATTTGCCTTTGAGAATATTAATTCTTTAATATAGACAGCAGAGGAAGAATTAATCTCCTTGCCGTGTATATAGGCATTGGGCAACCATGGGAAGAGTTTAATCTAAGGTATTAAAACATTTTAAAACAAGAAACCTGGTATTTTACCTAACTTTTTGTTAAATTTATTGGGGTGACATTGCTTAATAATATATGGGTTTCAAGTGTACATGTCTATGATACATGATCTGCATATTGCATTTTGTGCCCACCACTCAAAGTCAGATCATATTCTGTCACCATATATTTGGCCTGGAACCTGGCATTTTAGAAATAAATACTCAAGGTTAAGGTGATGAATATATGAATAGTTCATTGTTAAATTAAAATAAATAAGAACAAATAGATGTAAAAATAGAAATGCCCAAGGGTTATTTGAAAAAAAAGTGTGGGTAGAAGATGACCAAGTTGATTGATGAAAAGAATAGTTTGAAAATAACATAGCTATGTTATTTAGTAGAGAAAACCCATTGTGGATGGTGTAAGATAGGGGTGACTCAAGTAAGAAGAGGTGGCGAGTTAAGTTAGAGAGCTATTTCAGTTTGAGGTACTGATGAGGGTTTATTTACCTGACCACTGAAAGGCCAGAAAAGCTGTCATTTTAATGAGATGTAATGAGTATTCTTACTAGTAACAAGCAGGAGTCCCAGGGCATAACCTCTACCTTCTTTTAATGTCTATAGACTCATTTTATTAGTTCTTTTGAGAGACTCAGGATGTTTCTAATGTATTTGTTTATTTATTAAACTTTTCCCTAGAAATATTTAATGTGGATTGCCTCATCAAATGTACAAATCAAAGTAGACAAATATAGAAAAATAAAGGGTAGTCAATCAAATAATATTGGGTATTTATAAATTTATACATACCATGGTTTCCTAATTATTTGCTGCTGGTGGACCCATGTGACTCTATACTTTCTAGCAAATTCCCAAAAGAAAGAAACAATCTCATAATTCTCGTATTTCCTTCAGGTGCAGTTTTTGAGATTCACTCTTTCTACAGCTTTGGTCTGCTTTTGTACACTATAAAGAGTACTTGAAAGTTTAATCCAATGTTTGTAATTATTATCTGAAAGCAGTTTAATGTGACCATGCCACCCGTAGGCCATGGCTAGAAGTGGGTCCTTCATTGTTAATTTTTCCATTGTCATTTTCACAAGGAGACCGGTGCTTTATTAAATCAATCACAATTTGTTTGTTTGTTGCTTTTGGTTTTGGGAAATGTATTTTTTACAACCATGTGTAAGTTGGTACCAATAGTCTCTTTGACACTAATGAGATCCAAGAATCTTTTTTTAATTATAATAGCACTTCATGCATTTTTATTATTTCTAACTTACAATGTTATTTTACTGCCCATTAGTTTTCTAATCATATATTAGTGAAATACTTCAGGAAACATTGTTTCATGACAACTCCAACAACTCAGTCTTCATTTTTCCACTGCTATACTTGAAATATTTTTCTTTTTTACTTTGCTCTGTTTGACAGCTCTGCAAATTTCTTTATTAATAGAATTAAGTTTCATTATTTGTTGTAAATAACATTTTTAAGAAATGAAATTTCTTAACAAGTGACTCCCCATCACTTTATTTTCTTCAAACAATTTCAAGTAAAGAGGGAATATTTTTTAGAGAATTTCATAATAAATTAATATTCACTTTTAAATTACAATGTTTTCAAACAAATGTCTTTATTTGACATTTTCTGTTTATTTTTTACTTATTTTAAATAGAAATTCTGTATTTAGTTAGTTCTTCTCTACCAAGAATTTGTTTTGGGGATTACAAAAGTCTTTATGATAACAATAATTTAAATTCATCATGCACCCAAATACAAAAATTTCATATGAAATTATGAGGTAAATTGAACTTTAGTTTTCAAAGTAAATTTATGGTTGGTATCATGTAGCACTTTCCTTTTGTGATTTTTCAAAGTACACGCTAGATTTATGACATAGTAAAAGATTATAATAAAAATTCAACTCTTTTTTAAAAGATAATAAGATACTTTTATTTCAATATTTCTATTGATTCACATTCAACATGAAAACAGAAGCTCTACCAGGTATTTCAACAGAACATATTCAGGATAGAGAATTTGTTATGATGTTGATGGAAAGCTGTATGAGCAAAGAGCGAACACAGAAATAATCCAGATATAATAATTGCAAATTTTTTTTTAATGTATGATACTACTGATCTAAAACATAAATCATGGAGAAAGAAATGAAATGTGTCTGTGGCTGGTCCCACTGAAGAATGATGAGACATGTTCTAAGATCATCAAAAGAAGTTTGAGAATATTGGCCTGTAATTTTCTTTCTTAGCAGTGTCTTTATCTGTAAACAGTATGGCATTTCCTCAAAAAATTAAAAATGGAACTTCTGTTTGACCCAGTAATCCCACTTCTAGGGATATATCCCAAGAAAACAGAAACACCAATCAGGAAGGATATATACACCCCTATGTTCATAGCAGCACAATTTACCATAGCGAAGATTTGGAAACAGCCTAAGTGCCCATCAGCAGATGAATGGATTAGAAAACTATGGTACATACACAATGGAATACTACACTGCTATAAAAAAGAAGGAAATCTTACCATTTGCCACAGCATGGATGGAACTGGAGAGCATTATGCTAAGCGAAATAAGCCAGTCTGAGAAAGATAAATATCACATGATCTCACTCATTTGTGGAGTATAATGAACAACATAAACTGATGAACAAAAATAGAACCAGAGTCATGGAAGCATCAAACAGACTGCCCAACCTATGAGGGAAGGGGAGTGAAGGGATAAGAGAGCAACTAAAGGACTTGTATGCATAACCAATGGACACAGAGAGTGGGGGAGCTGAGGGCATGTGCTGGGGCATGGGGGTGGCCCGGGAGAGATCAATGGGGGAAAAAGGAGACATATGTAATACTTTAAACAATAAAGAATTTAAATAATAAAAAAAAGAAATGAGGAAAGCCACCTACAGCTACTGGGAGAAATAGCTACCACTGGACAATGCTATTAGGGACAGCAAACAAAGACGTAGAAGAGTGTCCTTTTCCTGCATTCCAATTTTATTCTATCATCTTCTATTTGGCACTGAAAGAAAATTGGTAAATAACCAATACATTCTTCAGCTACTTCATATTGGAATGCATTATTCTACAACTATGTTCAATTGATATGACAAATACAAACAATATACTTATTTTTTTACTTATTAAATTTATTGGTGTGACATTGGTCAACATGAACATATAGGTTTCATGTATGGTTTCTATGTTATAAGATATATATATTGCACTGTGTGCCCACCACCCAAAGTCAAATCTTCTCCTGTCACAAAACAATATACTTCTGCCTAACAAAATGCAACTCTCCTTGGAACAGATTATGTTTCTGGCACTCTCTTTGCAAAGAGTATAAATTCCCAAAAGGCATGATATCCATCTCATGGTCTCTGTCATAGTGCTCATGTTCTTCCTTCACTTGTTTATGTGGAATCCCACCTGAATATCATGCAACTAAAGGCAACATTATAAAATTAACCAATAATCCTTATATAAACTTTAAAGGAAATGGAGGAAAGAAAGAAAATATATTGGAATCAAGAACAAAAGATAAATAATTAGCCCAACATTATTTTCTAACAAATGCTGATTTAAAATAGAGCCATAAAAGATCATGACTAAGGTAATGAATGACTGAAGGTAAGAAAGTGATATACTGAAATTTAGGATTGGGTTCTATTTTTTATAATAAATTCTAATTTGGTTTTGAATTTGAAAATAAGTTTTCATTTTTGTAAAATAAAGACATAATTTACTATCAGAATTCCCTTGCTGTTATTATTTTATATGTTTCCTACTAATATGTATTTTCCTTTGCAGAAATTTGGAGGAATACATGTAATCTCCCACCCATGACATGATATGCTTTTTATGACTAGTACCTTGTTTTTCTATCTTATAATTAAATTCTTGGAAGGTCCCTAAAAAATATTCTTTTTACTCATCATTTATTTATGATAAAGATGTTTCTATGTTCCCTGTTATTTTTATTTCTTATTCTATATAAACTAACCATAATAGCTACCTTTCATAGTTTATAATATGTTTAGGAAGTTTTCATGCACATCTTTGGCAGCATAAATATATGATATAACCAAAAACTAAAGGTCAAACTATATAGGTTAACATCATAATAATTTCTGTATTGCCGAAACCGGTTTGGCTCAGTGGATAGAGCGTCAGCCTGCGGCCTGAGAGGTCCCGGGTTCGATTCCGGTCAAGGGCATGTACATGGGTTGCGGGCACATCCCCGGTGGGGGATGTGCAAGAGGCAGCTGATCGATCTCATCGATGTTTCTAACTCTCTCTATCTCTCTCCCTTCCTCTCTGTGAAAAATCAATAAAATATATTTAAAAAAATAATAATAATTTCTGTATTAATTTTATGTACTCTTGAGTAGTATAACAATATAAGGCATTATTAATAACCACTGCCATTTGTTTACTTATTAATAATGAATTACACTGCATAGTAATCCAAATATCCCATTGGTATGGTCCTTTCAGATTTTCCCCCAGGAGAATAATAGTAAAGAGAATTATTTCACACTTTTCACAGTTTAATTTCAAACCACACAACCATGAACTCCTCTATCTCAGGTAGTGACGATCACAGAGGGAGCGCATCCTTTCATCACAGAGTTGAAGAATTATTTTTCTTTGTGCAGTTCTACTGGGTACATTGTGACAGATCTTCAATTTCCATTTATTTTCTAATCAAAAGAGTTATTTCCTTGGCTCTGGCACTGGTCTGAGTGGCTGAGGAGGAAGAAACAGAATCAGCAGGGGCAAAGTGTATGGCATTTGAAATACCATTCCCTGTATATTTTGTTGAAATTTTAAAATGAAAATTTATCTATTAGCAGATTCAAAGCCATTTATGTATAAAAAATAAGTTTGTGCCTAACCAGGTGGATATTTTGGGACTTTGAAGCTTTTTAGTTGCAACTAGCAATATTCATGAGCAAAGCTGGCAAGTCGCTGTTACATACTGGGTGTGAAGAAACAGAAAGTGAAAAGCAGAAATGAAATGTGAATAGAAGGAAAAATACAAGAAGTAAAGAAAAGCTTTCATTTAGTGAAAAGTAACTTATTCTAAATTCAGAATGTCACATATAGTTCATGTTTGGGATTATCCTGTATCTAAGGCTATTTTACCTTTCTTTTTCATATTGTGAGAGTTCAACCTGGAAGGTAATGGTGTTGGTAACCACTCTTATCCATGTTTATCTTCCCCCTTTCATCTTTGCTAGTGATTGATTTGCATTCAGTAGATGTAGAATAGAGTCTTGCAGCCCTTAGTTCTCAGGAATTAAATATATTCTATTTACAATAATGTTTACAATTATTTACAATAATGTTTGTGCTGTTACTAGGTCCATGCAAAGAAAATGATAAAACTTATTTCTTGTAATCCTTATAACACGTGAAATAACTGCCATTATAACCATTTTAGATATCTGAGGGCTAATGAAGTTAAGTAATTAATCAAATCAAATCTGTCTTTAACCCCCTGAATTAGAAAAAAATGTGTCCCCTCTAAACAGCCACAGTCCTTTCCATGTGTTAGTAAGGAGTCCTCTGGCTGTTGGTCACAGTAACGTACTCCTTTCACCAGAGATCATGGTACAGTGAACACTCTGCAGACTCTGCATGGTATACTTGCAAGGTCATGTACCCTTGCATTGGTGGAAATGAGATTCGGTTACCCCAAAGTTTGTGTTTGTCACTACTACACTCTTAAGATTTGCAAGTAGCTCTCATCAATACTTCAAACTCAGATGTGTTGTCTCCCCTTCTTCCAGATCCCTTCTCTATTTGCCCTACTCTGAAGAGGGTGCCTCTCCCATGAGCCTCCATCACATCTTACAAATATTTCCAACATGATGTTATCATCTAGACTGAGTTTGCTAACTTGTATATTTTCCTCAGTGAACTGTAAACATTTCTATAGCGGGGACTCTTTCACAACCCAGCACAAAGAATGTCACATATTAAAATTTCAATAAAAGTATATTGCATTAATAAAGTGAGTCATATAACGAGTGGAAATCTGGTAAATATATATCAGGAGCTCCCAGAGCCAGAATCTGAATTCATCTGAATTCTAAATCAGGAAGTGACGATAGCATGAAGAAAATAAAGAACCTATGAACAAACAATCTTTCCACCAGTGTATCCCCTTGGAATGTACATGGAGAATTGAGACTGGAGCTTCAGTGGTCAGAGCATCAGAACTGGAGGCAGTAAGTGCTCTCTTTTCTTTCACGCCACCTCTTTAGATCTTTCTCATTCATGCTCTAGTTCAACTTATTTGCTATGTGTGTAACTGAAATAAGATATGTTATCACAATAATAAGACCAAAATACATATGTACTTCAATTTATAAAATCTTTAGTCTGAAAACAACTCAAAACACCTTCTGGCCCACATCTATATTGCTGTTTGGTAGGATATTTTTTAAAAAGATAAGAAAATGGAGTGTCAATTTTTTGTTACTGCTCAGTTGGCATTTCTAAATAGCACAGGGTTATAATAATATTAGATAGATATAACTCGATTAATCATCTTACATTTGACCTTAGTTGGTGAGTGTATTTGTAATCACATATGATCAAATCCTACTACTTATCAGTTTTAAAATGCCACTAGATAATAACATCTCCATGAGAAATTAGTTGCTCTAGTATCATGATTATATATGCTATGTAAAATTATATATATAATTTGGCCTGTTGTTTCTAGTGTCGACCCATTATACATGAAGTGGTTAAAATGTAGGAAATATGGGCCATCCTATGTTGTGTTTTGAATATTTAAATATGTTTGATCTCATTATATTTGTGAATTAACCAAACAGTTAAAATAAATGATTAAAATTTCCAATATCTCATTGATATTTTTACCCTTGGGAATATACATAAATTAGTATGTGTGATTCCTACATAATTAGAAGACAATCTAAACTCTAAGAGGTATTACACAAAGCCAGAGCTATAAGCAACCCATAGTAATTTGTGCTATATTCCAGTATTTTTTAAGTCCTTAAGTTTTTTTAAATATATATTTTATTGATTTCAGAGAGGAAAAGAGAGTGAGAGAGATATAGAAACATCAGTAATGAGAGAAAACATTGATCACACTTCCCACTGGAGATCGAGTCTTCAACCTGGGCATGTGCTCTGATCAGGAATGGAGCTGTGACTTCCTGGTTCATAGATCAACACTTAACCACTGAGCCACACTGGCTGGGCTGTACTCCAGTTTTAACTGGCTTCTTCACAATGTATGGGTGAATAGATTTAATAAGTAGCTGTTTTTTGGTTTTGTTTTTTTTTTACTATACTTCTGATACTTAGGGAACAAACTCTCTGTGCTCCCCATAGAATTACAAAAAAAGATGAATAATAATTGTCCAATAATTGGCAAAGGCCAAATAGCATAAACAATGGTAACATACTATGCACATTTTATATAACCTATGCACTAGCATATGTTTAGCACATGCTAGACATTATTGAGGTGCTTTATGCACTTTAATTAATTTAACTCCCATATCAACCCTAAAAATAAGTTCTATTTTTATCCCTATTTTGTACATAACTAAACTCAGCTACAAAAGAAGGTAACCTGCCTAAAGTTACAAGATAAGTAAAGGTCTGAATTCATACCCAGGCAATCTTTCTGCAAAATCATATGCTTCCTGCCTAGCATTTCACAAAAACAAGAAAATCCTATATAATAAAAGCCTAATATGCTAAGTGTCTGGTCATCTGTTCATCTATTCAACCAATCAAAGCGTAATATGCTAATGATATGCTTGCTATGATGTGCACTGACCACCAGAGGGCAGACAGTTGGCCGGTAGACCAGTTGCTATGACATGCATGATCACCATGAGGCAGACGCTCAGACTGGTAGGTTAGCTTGCTGCTGGGGTCCAACTGATTGGGACTGAGTGAGATGGGCCAGACATGCCCTGGAGCCCTCCTGAGGTCCCTCCCCAGCTGATCAACCTCCCATGTCCCTCCCCGGCCCCATTTGTGCACCTGTGGGGTCCCTCAGCCTAGACTGCACCCTCTCGTAATCCAGGACACCTCAGGAGATGTCAGAGAGCCAGTTTCAGCCTGATCCTGCAGGCCAGGCTGAGGGACTCCACTGGTGCACAAATTCGTGCACTGGGCATCTAGTGTGATATAAGAGGAATGTTTAGAAGTACAAGGAATGATTATACATATACAACTGAGCAACTTCCTCAGCTTTGAGGCAAAAGGATAAGCACTGAGAAACGCAGTAAATTTCCTATGACTGAAGTCTTTCAAGAACATGATGTCCAGTAGAGGGCTGTGGTTTCAGACAAATCTGGAGTATATGGTGAACTGTAGATCAGGATTGCAAGGTATTTATTTTCATGAGATACTGAATTACTTTCCATGAGGAAAGAGGCAGCCTGCCTCAGTGGAGCAGTAAGAACGCAGGGTTGGAGCCAGTATTACTGGGTTTGAAGCCTGAACCTTCCTTTTATTAATTGTGTGACCTTGAGCAAATAACCTTTTGCTGCTGTGTTTTTCCTATCTGTGAAATGAGTCTAATAACAGTACTTGATTCTTATACAGTGGGGCCTTGACTTACGAGTTTAATTCGTTCCGTGACAGAGCTAGTAACTCAAATTACTCGTATGTCAAATCAAAAAGTGAACGAGTGAGACATGTGATGCTGGGCTGATGTTGTGGCATTCACTGTGACGTTCGCTGTGCCAACTAGCAGTGGGGTATCTGAAGCTGGCTCGTAACCTGAATTTTAGCTCACAACTCAAAGCAAAAAATCGGCCGAGAGATGGCTCGTATCTCAAAAAACTCGTTAGTCGGGACATTCGTAAGTCAAGGCCCCACTGTAATTGCAGTGAGAATTAAGTGGGTTAATGTTAATGAAGTATTTGAAACATGCTTTGCACAAATTAAGTGCTTTATAAATGCTTTTAAGTAAAGATGGATCTAATGGGATGAAATATGACTTTATAAGAGAGTGGTTTGTCACTCCAAACCCACCTCATGGATAGTTATAATGAAAACAAATGCAATCTGTCATTTAACTCTGCAACAGTTGTTTCATTAAAATCTTGGTAGAAATGGGATTAAGATTAAAGTTAACTTTATCAAAGTATAGAAGAAAAGATAACTAATCATTAGCTTCTGACCTCAATGTACCAAACATGTCTCTAGCACGTTGAGGAATGAAGCACCCTGCAAGGTCACAAGTGGAGATAGTTGAAGTGTTGGGGCATGACAGAGGCGGCATTGTATGAATAGTAGCAGCAGCTGCAGCAGTGCCCCGGGGCCAGGAGTGCATTTATCAGATAACAGTGGCTCTTCCCTGAAACAGTGGGAGTGGTCATGGGTCAAGGGAAGTAGTAACTCTCCAGTGCAAGTACCACTTGGAAGAGGTTGGACTTCATGTGCCTTTCTCAAAAAAGAAGCCTAGCAGAGAAACACTAAAACACTTGGACATTAACTCCGCTGTTTCTACTTTGGAAGATAATAAATAAACACACATGACCAACAAGGTTCTCCCTTAATTTAGCTTCCATCTGTACCCATAGGTATGCATAACGACCATGTAGTATTTTCATCTAGGATCATTGTCACCACACTCATTCCCATCAGGTTAAATTTAATATTAAAAACCCATTTCTAAGTGACTTCAGTGTTGTCACGAAAGTACTGGATGCTGATATATTAAAGGCTTAATTATGTCGTTCAGTTTATCTGAGTTTGTAGAATCTATTTCAATGTATTTCCTAACATTTAAGTAGAATAATGTTGGAAGAGAGTTGTGGTGAAAAAATAAAATGTCTTTAAAAAATACGGGTTTTTTTTAAGCTCAAAGAGAAGAAATAAGGAGGTGAAAAAGAGATAGTAAATGTAAGAATGTGAGCTTTGTTCCAAAGACTTTAGAAAGTGGAAAAAAAAATATTTCACAAAAACCCCACTCCCAAAAAATCATTAAATATTAATTGAAAAACATACACTTTCATCCGTGGATTCTCGGATTAAAATCTACTACACTGCAATAAATATTCTTTATATTCATTTACTAAGTGTAAATGTTCTTTGTGTCTGTCTAACACTTTTTTCATATATTAAGGTTGATAGTTTGATGACACTCATAGTCTCAACTAAAATAACAGTGGATCTTTTCTGGGTTTGAGAGAAACCCAAACTTGTTTTACTATTTCTAGGTATTTTAAATTATTTCTGTGGCTGATATTTAGTATGCATTCATTTTAAATCTATTTCACTTTATTTTTTTCTGTTGACCAAAGAATTTGAAAAGTAAAGAAAATTTAATAAAAAAGTGAAATGAAACTGAAATGTTACCCATAATTCCACCATTCACAGGCAAAAATGCCTTCTATTTTGACATATTTGCCTCTAGTTTATTACTTTTAAGATGACAAATAATAGTCAGGTCTCTCACTTAGAAACAAAATATAATGAAGACAATTGGAATTCAGGTGCTAGAATTCAAGGCCAAAGGCCAGCAATGATAGCTGCATATTTGAATCATGGGTCATATATGTAACAGAGAAATACTTGAAGCAAACTAAAGCATTCAGAAACCAGAGGCAGGCAGGTAGGAATAATTAGGGGCTTGAGAGCTATTCCTCCTACTAGTTTATCATCTACACTTCAGTGATTTTTATGAAAATGACCAATAAGTCAGACTGCTACAAATAAGTCCACCAAGGTAATTCTTAATACCCATTCTTATCAAATTGAATCCCCATGGAACTAATCTTCTGCAAATTATTTCAGAGTTGACATTTTATGTGCACATTAAAGCTTCCTAGAAAGGGACCATCAATCTGGAGAGGGGCACAGTGATTCTTATCAGGTTTCAACTTGGTATTTATGAAGCTAAGTCTGTGTGTATCCTTTAGCACTGAGTGAAACATGACCATCCTTAACTGACTCAAAGGAGAAGCAGTAGGAGAAAACAAAGCAGCCAGGAAAGAAGGGAAAATACAATTGGGTTTTTAAAAGAATTGGAACAAATAAACATATTTAATAATAGTTTGTCAACATTGTGACTTCAGATAAATGTGTAGATGAGAGTGATTCAACATGGCTTATAGGACACAACTATCAATACTAACTGGTTTGCTTTGTAACTATTTCAATTAATTACAATTTTTTAAAAATATATTTTATTTTATCGATTTTAGAGAAGGGAGAGGGAGAGAAAGATAGAAGCATCAATGATGAGAGAGAATCATTGATCGGCTGCTTCCTGCATGCCCCACACTGGGGACTGAGCCTGAAACCCAAGCATTTGCCCTGATGGGGAATCTAACCATGACCTCCTGGTTCATAGTGATACCAAATTTTTGGACTGGAACCCGAATTCTTTGTCCACCAAAATCAAAGAATGAATCCACGAACAGAAAGTGGTATAGCAAAGGTGGAGATTTATTGAAGAATAAGTACAGACTCCCACGTGGGAAGCGGGAAAGAGTCCCACAGAGCTGACTCCCATGTAGGGAGGGGGAGGAGTCCCGCTGAGTCCCTTTTCTCTATGGTTTATAAAGGCTGCAGATCTCTGTGCCTTGATAACCCCTGTGATTGGTCAGTGTCCCCTTCTGATGTGGTCACTATAGCAACCCCTGAGCTCAAAGGTCAAACCTCACATGGGACATGTGAGGTTCTCCTCCCTCATTATTCTCCTACTAGAGGTCCGGTGCACGACATTTGTGCACTGGGAGGTGTGGGGCTTCCTCAGTCCGCCCTGCACCCTCTCCAATCTGGGAGTTTCTGTCTGTCTTTGCAATCATATGAAAGAATTGTCGGAGACCCCAACTCAGTATGTTTGTTGCTCACAGAATAATAGAGGCTTTTTTTTTTCTTTGCTTCTTTGGTGGAGATTTCCTGGAAGTTTTAGGATATCTTCCTTTAATTTTTCCTAGACACTCTGATTTTACTTATGTTTCTCACCTTTGCTTTCCCTCCATCCCTCACCACAACATAGTAACTTGCTCCAGGCTCACTTTACTCAAATGTCTAGGAGACCCGTCTGCCACCAGAACCATGATTCACAGCATTCCCAGTGCTCATCACGATCTTGGTTTTCCCTTCCTGCTCTGTCTCTGTCCCATGGCCTCCCACTTTGCCAATTCCTCCAAGCTTCCAGCTCTCCCTCTCTGCTTTCCGTCTGGCAGCTTGGGGAGCCAAGCTCCCCAAGCGCTCCACTCTCCGCCAGCTCTCCTGCTCTGTTCTCTGCCCAGCACCTGTGTATGCAAATTAATCCACCATATTTGTTGGGTTAATTTGCATACTCAGTCCTGATTGACTGGTAAGCATAGTGGAGGGATGGCCAATTTGCATGTTTCTCTTTTATTATATAGGACTAGAGGCCCAGTGCACAAAAATCTGTGCACTCGGGGGAGTCCCTCAGCCCGGCCTGTGCCCTCTCACAGTCTGGGACCCCTCGGGGGATGTCCACCTGCTGGCTTAGGTCTGCTCCCTGAGGGATTGGGCCTAAGCTGGCAGTGAGACATCCTTCTGGCAGCCTGAGAGCCCTCGGGGGATGTCCACTTGCCAGCGGGGAGCAGGCCTAAGCTGCAGTCGGATATCCTTAGCATTGCTGAGGAGGCAGGGGAACCTCCCACCACCACCACTGTGCTGGAAGCTGGCAGCCTGGCTTGTGGCTGAGCAGAGCTCCCCCTGTGGGAGTGCACTGACCACCAGGGGAGAGCTCCTGCATTGAACGTTTGCCCCCTGGTGGTCAGTGTGTGTCGTAGTGACCAGTCATTCCCAGTCATTTTGCTGTTAGGGTCAATTTGCATATTACCCTTTTATTATATAGGATAGAGGCCTGGTGCATGGGTGGAGGCATGCTGGATTGCCCTGAAGGGTGTCCCGGATCAGGGTGGGGGTCCCACTGGGGTGCCTGGCCAGCCTGGGTGAGGGGCTGATGGCTGTTTGCAGGCTGGGAAAGCCCCCCAGCGTAGACCCTCACCCCATGGGTGTGTGGCCAGCCTGGGTGAGGGGCTGAGGGCCGTTTTCAGATTGGCCATACCTGCTGGCAACCCAAGCTCCCAGCCTCTCCTTTTTTTCTTTTTTTTTGAGGGGCGGGCTGGAAGCAGGTATCTGGGATTTATTTATCTTCTATAATTGAAACTTTGTAACTTTGAGCGGAGCCGAGGGCTGGCCAGGTCAGGCGGGAAGCTTGGCTTCCTCCATCGCCTGGGGCAACCTAAGCCTCCTGCTTACTCCAGCTCCGTGGCTACCGCCATCTTAGTTGGGTTAATTTGCATACTCGGTCATGATTGGCTGGTGGGCGTGGCTTTTGGGTGTAGCAGAGTGGTGGAATGACGGAGTGATGGCTAATTTGCATCTCTCTCTTTTATTAGTGTAGATTCCTTCTGAGCTTTCTTCCTCCTTCTTTATTTTGTAAATATAGACCTTTCTTGGCTACTTCCAGTTCCCTTGTCTTATGGAAATATACCTGTTGCCTCTTTGTCTTATGAAAATGTAACTGCACCAGCCTTCCTTGTGTGATGGAAATGTACCTTCTCCCAGTCTTCAGCCCTGTGCTTTTCCATGGACCCCAATTCTAAAAAATCCCTAAGCCTGCTATGTTCCCCCAAAATTTCTGCTTCAATAGGTCAACTATAAACCACTAAGCCATGCCAACCAAGCTAATTATGGTTTTAAAAAGCCATTGGAAGAAATAAATTTTGTGTGAACACAATGACACATGGCAGTACTGAAGTAGAAGCTTTTTAGATATGTCTAAATATGGAATAGACAATAAATTTATCTAACACATATTTTTTGAGATTTAAATAACACATTTTTGAGACCACACTATGTAAAAATTCTTGTCTTGTGTATCTAAGAAGACACACTGTGGGATTAATGTTTTTATCCCCTTCCTGTGCTGTATAAAATTATGTGCCTGGAATACTTGAGAATTTTCAATTTCAAGGAGTAAACATATTAGAAGGACCCTCATCTGTTTGATGAGATGAAAAATTTTGCCATTAAAATTATATAGTAAATGCATTAATTATCTGAGCCCAATTTTATATTAATATACTCAAACACTTTTGGTGTATTTAGTTTTCATCCTCATGTCTCTACCGTTTCAGAATCAGTAGTTAACTATGATCACTGTGTCATCAATCCTGGTTTTCTCCTACCACATAGATAACATCTGTGAATTTCCTTTGCCAGTTTGTCTGTTTCTCTCAAATCTCTTAGTTCCTCAAGGGGCTTCCACACTGTTTTCCCCTATATTTCTTCGACCGGCAATTTTATCATTAATCACAGCTTTAATTGTCAACTATATACAAATGACTTCTAAATGTAAATCTCTATCAAGGCCTCACCTCTGGGCAACATATCTATGTATTTGCCTGATATGCTGATAGTTCCTCTTGGATGTTTGAAAGACACCAAGGTGAACTCAGTACTTTCAGGGTTGAACTCATTATCTCTCCCCATTACCCCGTTATTCTGACCCAGACTTCTCTATCTAAGAGTAACCCCACCTAGCTAATTATAAAAACTAGAAACCTCATCTCATCTATACACCTCTTATTTGATCCCTCACCAAATCTTCTCTTTTTATCAATGAAATATCCTCCTATATAATAAAAGCCTAGGTGGCATCACGTGTGACCTCATCACAAGATGGCCAGCACAAGATGGTCAGCACAGGATGGCCAGCAGGGGAGGGCAGTTGTGGACAATCAGGCTGACAGGGGAGGGAAGCTGGGGGCAAACAGGCCTGCAGGGGAGGGCAGTTGGGGGCGATCAGGCCAGCAGGGGAGAAGTTAGAAATCGATCAGGCTGGCAGGGGAATGGTTAGGGAGTAATCAGGCTGCCAGGCAGAAGCAGTTAAACACAATCAGGCAGGCAGGCAGGCGAGCGCATCGGGCCTAAACCGGCAGTCAGACATCCCCCAAGGGGTCCCAGATTGGAGAGGGTCAAGGCCTGGCTGAAGGACACCGCACCCCAATTTCATTCACCAGGCCGCTAGTGTTTTAAATAGTTTTCTGTCTCCCCATCCATCACAGCTACATAGTCCATATTTGGCTTGCTGCAAGAACTTTCTAAAATGTCTAGAATTTTGACTTGTCCACTTCCCTGAAACTATGTCATCTAGAATGTAATTAGGATTATCTTTTCAAAATGAAAGTGTGATTAATGTGATTATGGCACAACTTGCCTTGATTAAAACATTAAGTGACTTTCTACTTCTCGTACATTAGAAAACAAAATTTATTTTTTAAAATTTATTTTATTGAATTTATTGGAGTGACATTGGCTAATAAAATAATTTATGTTTCAGGTGTACAATTCTATAATACATCATCTGTATATTGTTTTGTGGGATAGAAAACAACAGTGTTAACATGACCTGCAGGGCCCTCTCCTGCCTTTCTCTCCTAGTCTCCAACTTCCCTTTCAGGCACAATGGACTTCGTTGACTTTCTCAGATGCACCATAATGCATCCTACTTGAGAACATTGACTTTTTTTTCTGCATGATTGCTCTTTATTTTCTTTGTCTTATCCCTCCTCCTAGCGATCCTTAATATTTTTACTCATTTAACAGTTCTTCAAGGAAGATATCCCCAAGTTCCTTAGCCTTATGGTTTTATGAAACCATCTACCTTTCTATTGTAGCATATTTGATGGTTAAACTTTTATGTTTTTTCAATATTAATCTCTGTTTTTCCCACTAGTCTATCCATAAAAATAGGGTCCCTATTTATCTGTTTGCTCACCATTGTGCCACCAATGCCTAGCATAGTTCCTAGCCAATTACAGGTAGCCAATATATTTATTTTTCAATTCTTACCTGAGGATATTTTTTTTTTGTTAGTTTGTATTTTTAGAGAGAGAGGAAGAGAGAAAGAGAGAGAGATACATTGATTTGAGAGAGAAACATTGATTGTTGCCTCTTGTATGGACCTTGACCTGGGATGGAACTAGCAACCTGGGTATGTGCCCTGACCAGAAATCAAACCCATGACCTTTTGGTGTACTAAGTGATGCTCCAACCAACTGACCAACACTGACTATGGCTCCAAATTTTTTTGAATGAATGAATATATGGAAAATATACACATTCACTTATGCTCAATTTTGGTATACTAAACGATGTACCCCAGAGTCTCCATTCTACACAAATTAATTTATATGTTTGTACCAATTTGACTAAAGTTCTGATTTGGTAACGTTTATTGCTAGAGTTTTGGCTTGTTTTTGTTCTCTATTAATCATCAGGTATGTCTCTTTTCTATATTCTTATATTTTTAACTTTTACTAGAAATACTTAATATCAACTGATGGTGAAAAGAAATGGATATTTTTGTTGTGTAAAACTGTCAAATGCCAAACTCTGCATACTGAAAGAAAAAAAAAAGCAGAAAGGTGAATTTATTTCAAGCATGGGGGATTGGCTGGTGTTCTGCTAATTTATGGAAACAGCTGTAAATTCCTGTAAATTTAATTATGTGCATAATTTAACCATTTCCATTTTGTCTTTGAAATAAGTGACTGTATTTTAGTTTGTTTCTATAGAACAGTTTCACTGAAATTCAACTGTATTTGGTTTTTTACTTAAATTAGTTTATTTAGATAATAAAATCTATATTAATAAAAGGGTAATATGCTAATTAGACTGCATAGACTGGACATCTTCCGGACGTCCTTCTGGACAAAGTCACGGTGGCAGTGGCCAAAGGCAGAGGTGGTTAGGGGCAATCAGGCAGGCAGGTGAGAACAGTTAGGGGCCATCAGGCCAGCAGGGGAGAGCAGTTAAGGGCGATCAGGCCAGCAGGCAGAGGTATTTATGAGAGATCAGGCAGGCAGGCAGAGAGGTTAGGGGTGATCAGAAAGTCAGGCAGAGGTGGTTAGGGGCTATCAGGCAGATAGGCAGAGGTGATTAGGGGCAATCAGACAGGCAGGAGAGCAGTTAGGGGCATCAGGCAGGCAGGCAGACATACCCCGAGGGGTCCCGAATTGGAGTCAAATTTCATGCACCAGGCCTCTAGTTGATTAATAAAACAGCTTCATAGCCCTGACTGGTTTGGCTCAGTGGATAGAGCGTCAGCCTGCGGACTGAAGGGTCCCAGGTTCAATTCCAGTCTAGGGCATGTACCTGGGTTGCGGGCACATCCCCAGTAGGGGGTGTGCAGGAGTCAGCCGATCGATGTTTCTCTCTCATCGATGTTTCTAACTCTCTATTCCTCTCCCTTCCTCTCTGTAAAGAATCAATAAAAAATATTTTTTTAAAAATAGCTTTATAAAAAAGAGCCTGACTTGGTTTACTAATTTTGATATGGTATATATTAATATTGCCAGAGTGATTTTTTAATAACTTCCAAGGATATAATTAAAACCCTAATTATCTATATATATAAAAGGCTAAGTGACCAACCATACATCCACCTGACCATCCGACCAACCAACAGGTACATATGATGCGCACTGGCAATTTAAAAAGAAACGTTGACTCATGCATGTGCGATATTTGTCCCCATCTGACACTGGCCTCCCATTTAAATTAATTCAAAGACAGTTTCCTGTGATGCCAGCATTTGCGATGACTATTAATAAATCACAAGGACAAACTCTAGACAGAGTAGGGATATTTCTATCTGAACCCATTTTCAGGATATGGTCAGTTATATGTTGCTTTCTCTCAAGTTCGAAGAGTATGTGACATTAAAGTTAAAGTTGTAAATACTTTATCACAAGGGAAATTAATCAAGCACTCTGAAAGTGTTTTTACTCTTAATGTGGTGTACAGGGAGATATTAGAATAAGTTAATCAATCTATCAGTCTTTGTTTTTATCAATGTTGTTTTTATTACATGTTTTTGTTGTTTTTATATTATGTTTTGTTGTTGTTATATCATGTTTTTGTTGTTTATATATCATGTCTTGTTGTTATGTCATGTTGTTATTGTTTAGTTATTAATCAATTTATATATTATTTTCATATACATTTTACTAATTTTCTTTCATCTCTGACACTTCTACTGTAGAAAAAGGGTGAATAGCGATATTAAAATATTTCTTCTAATTAATTTCCTTTCAATGTCCATGAATCCGTGCACCAGGCCATTCATGTTTAATAAATAAGTAATTATTTCAGAGCCTTTGATTAACTCAAGTTTTAGAAAAAGAAGTTTGAAAAAAGGGTGAATAACAATGTTGTAATGTACCCCGCGAATCACAGAAGGACGCCTCAAGAAGTCGAATTAAAGAGTCACATTTATTGCAATCCAGGACTAAGAGGGGCCATTCGCCAAATCTCATAGTGATAAGATGGTGGCAAAACCAGACTTATATAGGCAAAGATCACAAAGGTATTGATTACATCTCAAGGTTTGGAATGAGGAACCTGGTTTGCAAAAAAGCAGTTTACAGAAACAGAATTAAGCATGTTAATTATAGTTTTGGGTCTCAGGGTCACTGAATTGACAGAAACACCTTATCTAGAGCCCTTGGGTTGTGAGACCACTGAGTTGCCAGGAGCTCATTATCTGAGCCATTGAAGTAATTTAGAGTAATTGTGCTATCCTGGTCTTGGGACCACTGAGTCAACTGGAACGCATTATCTGTGGCCACTAAAACAATTTAGGATAATTGTGATGTCCTGTTTCCCAGGTACAGAAGAATGTGCTTTCTAAAACCAGTAAGATAACAATCAATGGGATAGTCATTCAATTGAATGGGATGATGTATACAATTCAGAAAATCAAAATAACTTTTCTATTGTTAAGCCAAACAGCACGGTTAGAGTTAAACTACAGTTTCTACCTGAGATGGTTGCTACCATACTTCAACAGCAATTGGACACATATTATACACATAAACACGACAGAGATAGAGACAGATACATAGTCTAAAATATATTAAAGAATAGATAGAAACCATATTACATTTCAGAAATACTTATTCTCCATATATCTAACTCCCTGATTACCTTATCTCTAGAGCCTAAAGTCTCAAGTTTATAAAGATTATTTGCTTTCAAGAGTAATAGATCTATTATCTCTCCTTAGCAGAAACATTTTTTAAACAGCCAAATACACACATCTTTAGAACTACAATCATTGTCAGATATGTTTCTCATTTTTTTGTTTGAAAATAATTTATTCACGTTTTACTTATAATACTGCTTTAAAGTCTCCAAAATTTCCCCACATATGATAATTTTAACTAAAAATGATATGATTCATTTTATTTTATTAAGGAAATACTAAAAAAAACCTATAGAGGGTTGAACAAAATTACATCTAGCTAAACTAAGGCCATGTAGCCAAGCAAATTAGCCTTGTTTGAGAAATTAGTATTCCTGCATTCACAGATAGTCTCCATTTTAAGCACTTTACCTGTTCAAATATTTCATTAATATCTCCAAAAATGCCTCAAACTTTTTATGTAATTCCCACCTCGCTAACATCAAAATGGGTTTAATGATTCTGGCAAAGTAATTCCCAAACAAATGGATGGCCTAGCATTTGTTCATGGACAGCTGAAAAATGATGGCCTGGATACCGCCATCTGGAAAGATACATGTAAAAATATTTGACTTTACAGAAAACACTTTAGTTTAATATCTCATCTGAAGAATCTTTATGCCAAGTTCATTAACTAAGGCAACACTGCCAAGGTATTTTGAAACTTTGGTAGTTTATACATTTCACAACGGCAAGACCAATATCTTTATATAATTTTTTAAATTGCATACTTAAAAAATATATTTTACTTCAGATGATTTAGTAATGTAAGTAGACAGAGGTCATCAATAGTAAAATAGAAAAAAATGCTCTTCCTTTTCTATTAATTATCCACTATCCACGTATAGAAACACAGTAAAACAATTGAGTATTACACAAGTAGTGAGCACATTAAGTTTGAATATTATACTTGGATGGTGTTATTTTGATCCTATTAAAGTTATTTTTAATGTACACCCCATGCATCTTAAAATGAATTTGGTTAAAACAGTATATTATTTTGGTTTAGAATTTAATAAAGGAAAATTATTTTTTCTAATTATAAAATATCTCAACACATATTACAACACATTATAATTAATAAAACAAAATAATTTCTAAACTGTTAATATTAACATGATTGTGGCTCCTATGAATTATAATATTAATTCTTACTAAATAAAACTAATATAAACTTGACTGTTGGCATTATTTTCATATAATCCTGAACATATGGGCTAACAGGGAGAAAGACCAATGCTCTGGGCATCTGATGCAACTATTTAGACCAGGAAGGAAACAAATGTCATCAACCTCATTCCCAAGAGGTTGTCCTTACGTCTTTCTTTTTGTTGTTATTATTAATCCTCACCTGAGGATATTTTTCCATTGATTTTTTAGAGAGTGAAAGGGAGGGGGAGAAACAGATAGAGAGATCCATTGATGTGAGAGACACACATTGATCAGTTGCCTCCCACTCCCATACGCCAGAGCCAGGGATCAAACCTGCAAGGGAGGTACATGCCCTTGACCTGAATCGAACCCAAAACCCATCAGTCCTCAGGCCAATGCTCTATCCAAACTGGCTAGGGCTGGACTTACATTTTTTAAGTGGAGTATCAATATCTCTATTTTTCCTTCCAGACTCTAAGTATGATGGAACAATTAACAAATTTGCTTTCTGATCACACTAAAACATGTAATTTAAAAGCAAATGTGAAATATTTAAAATTAAATGTTTTCTGTTCCTTAATTTTACAATTTCTATCATATATCTGATCTTGTTTGAAATTTAAAATTCCTTGGTTTTTAGCATTTGTCACTTTTAGTAAATGTTTTATGTGTGTCTGTGCATGTGTGTGGATACACTGCTTATTTCATTTTCCCTTGAGCCTTTCGTTAGCACTTTTATATTAATACTAGGGGCCCGGTGCACAAAATTCGTGCACTGGGTGTGGGGGGGGGGGGGGCGGAGGGAGTGTCCCTCAGCCCAGCCTGCCCCCTCTCACATACTGGGAGCCCTCAGGCGTTGACCCTCATCACCCTCCAATCGCAGGATCGGCCCCTTGCCCAGGCCTGACGCCTCTGGCTGAGGTGTCAGGCCTGGGCAGGGGACCCTCATTTCCCCCCATCACTGGTTCTGCCCCCAGCCCCTCCGATTGCTGGCTCTGCCCCTTGCCCAGGCCTGATGCCTCAGCCAGAGGCATAGACCCCCATCACCCTCCAATCGCAGGATCGGCCCCTTGCCCAGGCCTGACGCCTCCGCCAGAGGTGTCAGGCTTGGACAGTGGACCCCCATCTCCCCCTGATCACTGGCTCTGGCCCCCGCCCAGGCCTGAGGCCTCTGGCCCAGGAATCATGCCTGGGCAGGGGACCCCCATCTCCCTCTGATCGCTTGCTCCACCCCCCGCCCAAGCCTGACGCCTCTGACCCAGGCTTCAGGCCTGGGCAAGGGGACCATCATATCCCCCCAATCCCCGGCTCAGCCCCCCGCCCAGGCCTGATGCCTCGGCCAGAGGAGTTGACCCTCATCACCCTCTGATCACCAATCACCGGATCGGCCCCTTGACCAGGCCTGAGGCCTCCGGCAGAGGTGTCAGGCCTGGGCAGGGGACCCCCAGCTCCCAGCGGTTGCAGGCTATGCCCCTGCCCAGGCCTAACGCCTCTGGCTGAGGCGTCCGGCTCGGGCAGCGGGGACCCGCAGCTGCAGCGGCCCCGTGATCGTGGGCTTCACTTTAGGCCCAGGCAAGGGACCCCTAGCTCCCGGGACTGCCAGCTTCGACCGTGTCCAGCTCCCATCGCTGGCTCCACCCCTACTTCCTGCTATCACTGGCCAGGGCGGCAAAGGCGCCTGATTCTCCGATTATGGCTCGGGGGGAGGGCAAAGGCGGCCCCAGGGCTGCCTTTGCCCTGCCCCCCAGCTCTTAGCTCCCCCCTGGGTTTCCGATCACTGTCAGTGGCAGGGGGCTTCTTCCTGCTTTCCCTTTCACCTCCCTGCATTGTGCCTACATATGCAAATTAACCGCCATCTTGTTGGCAGTTAACTGCCAATCTTAGTTGGCAGTTAACTGCCAATCATAGTGGGCAGTTAATTTGCATATAGCCCTGATTAGCCAATGAAAAGGGTATCGTCGTATGCCAATTACCATTTTTCTCTTTTATTAGTTTAGATAATTTTAGATTCATGTTATAGTTATTTATAATTTAATATTTTATAAAATAAAAATATATAATAAAGATATTTTAATATACTATAAGATGCATATTTATTAGAAACTATGATCATAGTTTATTAATATAACTATTAATGTTTACATATATTATTTTAACTAAAAAATGAATTCACAAGGTAAAATGTTATATATAATACCCTGAAGTTCTGAGAGTTTCCCCCCGCCTCTTGTTCCTATATCTAAACAGTAAGTGTTGGAGCTATGATTCAAATAAAGGCCATTATATCAAAGTAAACATTTTCGTTAAACTTCAGGGAAGAGTTCTATTTCCTATTATACCTTGACATAGCTAAGAAATGGTAAAAGATTCAATGGTAAGAGAATGTCTAGTTGATTGGCAACCTAAGCCAGCATATTGAAACGGAATTTTTGGACTAGAACCCAGATTCTTTGTCCACCAGAGTCAAAGAATGAATCCATGGACAGAGAGTAATATAGTGAAAGGGCGAGGGCTATGCCCTCCATCTTGCTCCAGGGTTAGGGCTACGCCCTGCATCTTACCCTGGATCCTCCATTTTTGGGCAGCCATGTGCTCAGCAAGGAGCTTCTTCCCGGAAGCCCAAGCCTCTGCTAGCCACACCCAGAATTTCTTTAAACTAACTAATGTTAATCAAGGAAAGTGCGCGCCATAGATATGACCACATCCTGTGTAACAAGACACCGACTTGCACCCAGCCAATCGGCAGGGCCCACAGTCCTCTCTCCTCCCCTTAGTCCACCCCCCTATAAAACCCCTCTTTGCACAGGGCTAGCTCTCTCTCTGCCGCTTGCCGCTGTGTCGGTGAATGTGGTCAGGGAGCCGAGCTAGCTCAAATAAAGGCTCTTTGCTTTTGCATCGGACTCGGCTGGCTCCCTGGTGGTCTTTTGGGGATCTTGAAATCTGGGCATAACAATAGCAAAGGTGGAAATTTATTGAAGAACAAGTAGAGACTCATATGTGGGGAGAGGGAAAGAGTCCCACAGAATGGACTCCCACGTGGGGAGCGAGAAAGGGTCCCACCCTGTCCTTTCTTCCACAGTTTATAAAGGCTGCAAGTCCCTGTGTCTGGATATCCCTTCTAAAGGGCCACTATAGCAACTCCTGAACTCAAAGGTCAAACACCACGTGGGACATATGATGCCCTCCTCCCTCATTGTTCTTTTCTTTCTGGCTTTCTTCCTTCTTCTTTATTTTGTAAACATAGACCTGTTTGGCCACTTCCAGCTCCCTTGTCTTATGTAAATACAACTGTTGCTGCTCCCTACACCTGGTTTTCTTATGTTATGGTGATATACCTTCTCCCAATCTGTAGCCCTGTGTTTTTCCATGGACCCCAATTCTAAAAATTTCCTAAGCCTGCCTATATTCCAGTTCAAAAATTCCATTTCAATATGAAATGGAAAAAAAAAATTATTTTATGATTTCTACATCCTCTAGCAATTTTAAGCACACACAAATACATGATTTTCATATTCAAATTAGATTTGGGAAATCCTAGTACATCCTTAAGATTCACAATGTAAATATGCATTTTAAAAGATTCTTAGGACACAATTCTCCATGGGATATTGCACTTCTGAATATTTTGTGGGAGTTGGCACAGAATGTCTTTAATCTGAACTATGTTTTCAAGTATATTTACATAGTGAACAGCCTTGAAATATAGGAGCAAAAGAGAAGCATGTTTATTGCCCATTACAAAAAAATTGAGTTTCCTAAACTCAGGGTTCCTCTGTTGTATCGCAACCCACTGTATGTGCTGACTACCTCTGGGCCCATACTCATTGCCTCCATGGACATAAGGACAAGGGGAACTGAAGCAATATGCTGATGTTCTTGTTGCCTGATGTGCCATGAGTAACAACGCCATTTGTCTCTGACCCAGGAGTCTCATGATTTCTGTAGCATCCATGAAACTATTGCATGCTGACTTGTTGCCTTTCAAGTAAGGTAAAGGCCTAGACCTTCACAGATTTTGAAAATGCTCTTCAGTTAAAAATGATTTCCATTACTTAAACATTTCCAAATGTCTTCATACATGAAACTTTTTTAACCTGCAATGATCTATATATATAACAGCCTAAGTGACCATCATGACAGAACAACCAGAATGAGTGGAATGACCAGTCACTATGATGCACACTGACCACCAGAGGGCAGATGCTCAATGCAGGAGCTGCCTCCAGTTTGCAGTCCCCCATCACTGATGGGGCCTGCCAGCTAACCTCCCAGCTCCTCCCCTTGGCTGACAGGTCCCAATCACCTGTTTGGGGTTGGCCCCTGCCTGGAATAGGGAACCAGGAGTGGGTGGCGGTGGGTGTGGATGGCAAGGGAAGGAGTAGAGGGGAAGTGTGTGGAGGTGGGAAACTGTACAGTGGTGGTGTGCAGGTGGCAAGGGAAGGAGGAGGCGGGTAGGTGAGGAACCATATGGTGGTGGCGCATGGGTAGCAAGGAAAGGAGGAGGCGGGAAAGCGGGAGATGGGGACCCTGATCGGTCCTGATCTCCAGCCAGGCCTAGGGACCCCACTCATGCATGAATTTTGTGCACCAGGCCTCTAGTTATTAATATTCCACAAATTCAGTGTACAACAAACACGGAGATATCCTGATCTAACAGTTATGTAGTAAGCATTTCAACTAAGTGATCTTCTAAAATACAATTTGGTTTGATAAAGCACTTAGACGACTGTATTAAAATTTATGTGGTTTTCACTAAATTCAGGCTTTCCATTAGCATATGATTTAAGATACCTCCCAGTACGTGTCTCATCCATGGCTGATGGTTTCATTTTAGCTAACCATAAACAATATAGTCCCATTTTTTTTTCATTCTGATTACTGGCAGGGCTGTCATGGAAATATAGGTTGTGATATATATATTTAGAGGAAGGAAGGTAAAATATAATGTAACAAAAACATGTAGTTAACTTGATGAAAACAGGGCAATAACTCAAATGAAAATATAATTTGGTGATGCTAATGTACTGAATTCAATTCTGGGATTTTCACAATTAAGGAATGTATTTTGTTGAAAAATAGAATTTGTCTATGAGATTTTACTTACTAAGTAGTATGATTTTTATTAGAGATACTATTCAATATTCACAATGATATTCTCAGTTTAAAAGCTGTATGTACAATGAAGACATGACAAAAAAATAAAAATAAAAATAAAAAGTATTTTGCCAGCAACCTCTGCTCATGACATTTTCTTAATTACTACTATGAAACTGTTCTTAGCACATGAAACAAATACTTTTGTCAGATGAAATAAAACAAAATGAACTTGACAGAAACTATTTTAAAATTAGGGCTTCTCTGAAGATGTGACAGTTTCCTTGGTGGTGCATCTACGAGAACTCTGTGAAAAGATACAATCATTTGGTTTGAAATTGCCTGTCACTCACTACTCCCCTGCCCTATTAGCAACTTTGATTCTTCTCTTACTTTTAGTGTTCCAAGATATATTAGAGTTCTCTTTTATAACATTTTAAAACTACATAGTAAATAACATATATTGACAATTTTTTGTAAAAAATATTTTTTCAAGTGATACTGAATTTTTAGACTGGAACCCGGATTCTTTGTCCACCAGAATCAAAGAATGAAGCCACGGACAGAAAGTGGTATAGCAACGATGAAGATTTATTGAAGAACAAGTACAGACTCCCATGTAGGGAGGGGAGAAAGTCACACTGAGTCCCTTTTCTTGACAGCTTATAAAGGCTGTAGTTCCTGTGTCCTGATATCCCATCTGATTGCTCAATATTCCCCTTCGAATTGGTCATTATAGCAACCCCTCAGCTCAAAGGTCAAACCTCACATGGGATATGTGAGGTTCTTCCCCCTCCTTCCTTATTGTTTTCCTATTCAATTTGGGCTTTCTTCTTCCCTTTCTGAATGAAGGGCTTCCTTCTCTTTATTTTGTAAATATAGACCTTCCTTGGCTACTTCCAGTTCCCTTGTCTTATGTAAATGCAACTGTTGCTGCAACCTTGTCTTATGGAGATGTAACTGCACCTGGCTTCCTGGTGTTATGGAAATGTACCTTCTCTCAGTCTGCAGCCCCTTGCTTTAACATGGACCCCAATTCTAAAAAATCCCTAAACCTGCCTATGTTCCTGCTTCACAAGTTGTTTATTTAAAATGGTGTTAGTTCTCAGACGGTTTATGAACATAAACAGTGCCCTTGTTCCCCAAGTGTTATATTGTAAATCAGCGAGCTGAACATAGACGTCTTAATAAGCCAAATTAATTAGGAATCTTTATTGTGCCGGCGGGCTCAGAGGAATATTGTTTCCAGAGTCTGAGCAAAGCAACATGGACGAAGTTTTCCCTTTATAGTTTTCTAATATCTTTGTCGCAAGTTTTCAAAAGAGCTCTATGTATGCTTAGCAGATATCTCACAGGAAGCCTGTAGCCTTGAGTACAACACAGTTCAGTAGCTTTGAGTACAGATAACTAAAAGACACCTGGAATAGGGGTAGCGAGGGACAGCAGTGGAGCGGCTTGCAAGGCCAGACAGAAGAGCTTATGTTCCCTACCATTAGAGCAAGCATGTGTTACAGAAGCCAATAATAGCAGAATTAATTCACAGAACGAAGCACTGTCTATGTCTTGTGGAAATTTCAAACAGCAGTTTTTACAGAATAGAGGTTACTATGCTTCACAAGGCCGTCCTTGTCAACTATCTAGGAGGGAGATGATACTATTTATCAAAACGTTCAATCTATTTTTACTTTAATCCAGGAATTTTACTTCTACTATTTATACTTAAGGTATACTAACCCAAGTGTGCAAACATACATGTACATGATGTTTTCACAATATCTTTTGTTATTAAGAGATGAAATAATCATATTTTGGAAGCTGCATTTAGTAAACAGCAATCACTGTTTTATAAAAACCATCAACATTAACATCCAACATTTAAAATTGTATAGGACTGTGTAAAACTATTATGCCTAAAGGCCAATGGCGAAAAGTTACACATCTTTTTTCAGAGTCTGGCCTTCCTCATCATAGCAGCTCTCAGGTATCAGGACACAGGAACTAAAGCCTCTATAAGCTGTCCAGAGAAGGGACTCAGTGAGACTTTCCCCCTCCCCACGTGGGAGTTTGTACTTGTGATGAGAAGTAATACATATCTAGATTCTGTAAAATTCATAAAAATAGCATTATTATCTGGAAATATATTAATCATGTTATTTCAATGTAGCCTCTAGCAGTAATGCTGATAAAAATTTCAAAATCACTAAGGTGAATTTGAATAGAAACTAACCTTAGAAGTGTCCAATAGGATTTTTGAGGCTAACAGGAGGCAGGGAGACAAACTTTGGAATTCAAGGTATGCCTTGCATTGCTTTAGATCTGCCCTGCCAATAGGATCTGGTCTAGATTGATATTCTGCAGAGAGCAGCAGTAGTCACAAATTTTGCTCACATCCTCAGAAGCAGAACGGTGCTTGGCTGCACATATACTTTCAAGCATCACAAGAACCCTGATAGCTTTCATTTCAACATTGGTTCAAAGATGGAAATCTTTCATGTACTTTGCACTTTTTTAAGTTGTCAAATTGTTGGCATACTGTCATAGCCTTAGGACAAAATGGATTCTTAAGCTTCCTATTTATATATTCCTCTTTAACAGATATTTTTACCCAAGAAAGTAGGAGAGAGAGAGAAAGATATTCTTTGGGGTATATTAAACTAGACTGGGAATATAATGAGGGCAAGATATTCATCTTATACAACTTGGTAT